>NC_053391.1:446763719-447077219 GCF_905171765.1 Bufo bufo
AATTAACACATGTGGAATTATATACATAACAAACAAGTGTCAAACAACTGAAAATATGTCATATTCTAGGTTCTTTAAAGTAGCCACCTTTTGCTTTGATTACTGCTTTGTACACTCTTGGCATTCTCTTGATGAGCTTCAAGAGGTAGTCCCCTGAAATGGTCTTCCAACAGTCTTGAAGGAGTTCCCAGAGATGCTTAGCACTTGTTGGCCCTTTTGCCTTCACTCTGCGGTCCAGCTCACCCCAAACCATCTCGATTGGGTTCAGGTCCGGTGACTGTGGAGGCCAGGTCATCTGGCGCAGCACCCCATCACTCTCCTTCATGGTCAAATAGCCCTTACTTTTAAAGTTTTCCCAATTTTTCGGCTGACTGACTGACCTTCATTTCTTAAAGCAATGATGGCCACTCGTTTTTCTTTACTTAGCTGCTTTTTTCTTGCCATAATACAAATTCTAACAGTCTATTCAGTAGGACTATCAGCTGTGTATCCACCTGACTTCTCCTCAACGCCACTGATGGTCCCAACCCCATTTATAAGGCAAGAAGTCCCACTTATTAAACCTGACAGGGCACACCTGTGAAGTGAAAACTATTTCAGGGGAATACCTCTTGAAGCTCATCAAGAGAATGACAAGAGTGTGCAAAGCAGTAATCAAAGCAAAAGGTGGCTACTTTGAAGAACCTAGAATATGATATATTTTCAGTTGTTTCACACTTGTTTGTTATTTATATAATTCCACATGTGTTAATTCATAGTTTTGATGCCTTCAGTGTGAATCTACAATTTTCATAGTCATGAAAATAAAGAAAACTCTTTGAATGAGAAGGTGTGTCCAAACTTTTGGTCTGTACTGTATATGTAAGTTACATTCGGATTCCAGTGTAGACACTCTCCACAGTGTGTGGGTTAGATGAAAGTTGGCAATAAACATTCTACGTGTAGCCATATCCCTAGAAAGAAAAAAAAAGAACAAGTTTACATTCTTTTTTTTTTTAACTGTTCCTGTTACCAGGCAGTTGTACCAATTTGCTGTCATGTCTTAGACCTTATTCAGATAAATTGGTACTGTCCGGGTGTAGGGAGGACAAGGCCTGGGCTAAACACTGCCCCATTAAAGTCAATGGATCAGTTCACAAGTGATTTTTCTCATCTATCAGTTCTCTTAAAGACATGTAATCAGCACATGATCAATATCATGCATATGCCTCCATAACTAAGCAATTAAAAAGAGCTCAAAACTAGGGCTAAACTAAAATAAGTTCAGAGCTGGAACCCTTATATATTTTTTTTGTATATAATCTTTTTTTAAATTTTTTGTAAATATATCACAAAAACAAAGACTTAGGGTCTATTCACGCGTCCGTAAGTGTTCTGCGGATCCACAAAAGACGGACACTGGCAATGTGCATTCCGCAATTTGCTGACCGCACATCGCCGGCACTATAATAGAAAATGCCTTATCTTGTCCGCAATTGCGGACAAGAATAGTACATGTTCTATTTTTTTGTGGAAACGGAAGCACGGATGCAGAAGTGCAGATCCGTAAATGCGGATACGGCATGCGGACAGCACATTCCAGCCCCATTGAAAATCAATGGGTCTGCACCCGTTCCTCAAAATTGCAGAACGGATGCGGACCCATTTTGCAGACGTGTGAATGGACCCTTAACAGGCATGATGCGTGTCACATTTGGAACATTGCTATTCAGGTATATAAATGCACAGAACAGTGGTATAGTGAATACCATAAGTACATTGCAGTAATGTATACATGTTCAAGGTGTTAATAAAGCCTAGTTCAGCAACCTGGAACCTCATCTTACCTTAGGGAAAGTTTTTCTCTTCAATATTCATAAATCAAATCATGTCGCTGGTTGAGGCCATTTAGGCACCTACTATCCAAGACAAAGATCCAAAATGATTCACAATTCAGGACCTTTCTTTTCATATTACTGTCTCTATGTGGTTTAGATACTCTATAGCAGATATTTCCAAACCTGTCAAATTACCATATGTAGTTTTTTGTCATGACAACATAAATTTACTGCAGCTTCATTAATCGCATCAACTGAACTCCTCAGACAAGTTTTCAGTGAATCAGTAGTACATCCCACATACTGGATCTTACAGATCCATGTTATTATTTATAGAACATTTCATATTTGTTACCTGTAATCCCTGACATAAAATTTTTACTAACCTTAATAAATGAACACAATTTACACCTTCTATGGCCACATTTGTTTGACTCCCTGGGTCATCAACCATGTATATTGACTCTGTTTTGCACATAAGAACAAACTTATAGACAACACTGTGCATAAAGTTGGAGCCTTTCTACATGCAACTCTAATTCCAGAATTGTAAATATCACACAACTAGTCATCTTGCTACAACATGGGAGGTACTTCTGAGTAATCCTCTGTATTTGATTATACTGTTGACTATGTATCGTCACATATACTATTACCTTCCACTTCTTTTCTATATGGGTTGGCAAAATACAGGCGCTTGCTGCGTGCTTACCATATCATGGATACGGATTTATTCACGGAGCGGAAGGCCATGGAAGCACTATGGAGCGCTTCCGTAGCATTTCGGCCCATGCCTCAGCAACGCAAAAAAATTGTTCTGTTTTTTTTGCGGTGCGGACGGATTTTCCATTCAAGTTGAATGGGTCTGCATCCGTCAGCATCGTGTGCATGAGCCCTTGGAGAGCTTTATAGTGAAAAATAAGATGCCCTCGCAAAATACATGATGTGTAAACCGCAGGGTTATCTTATTCTTGTTTGAATATTGCACAAAATGAACAAACTCTAATAGACTGTAGAATCCCAAATCCTTTATGTACCTTCTGTACCACTTAATGGACGGAAAGTATACATTAGTATCATTTTTTGGGAAAGATGTTTCTTTGTACTAAAAAATAGTCTTCTTATCAAAGCTCTAACTGAGCATTGCTAAGGAGAGTCTGTCTTCAGTTTGCAGTTCTTTTTGCAATTAACCCCTTCATTCTCATTTCCCTTAATCTGTTCAATTGCCTGCCAACACAACTCACTTAATGCCTATCTACTCCTTTCTTAACAAATATATGTGTAAGAGTGATGTCACCATTGCTCACCTGAAATTAGGAATCGTCCAGGCCAGGAAGGTAGGTAAGGAGTCCAATGGCTGAGACAATCTGGAGCACTGGTGTGGCGGAAGCAAGCAGTATCGAATAACAGTTCGGGTTGGTACCAGGTAAACACACCAGTTAGGATAAGGCAGAAGCGTGGTCAGGTAACAATCCAAATTTGGTACACAAGTAAACACAGCAGTTCAGGATAAGACAGAAGCGTGGTCAGGTAACAATCCAAATTCGGTACACAAGTAAACACAGCAGTTCAGAATATGGCTCAGGAGCTAGATAGAGGCAGAAAGCACAATAATCTGGCAAGGAGGAAGTGACAAGGTCTGGTTTATATAGGAAGTTCCAAGGTGTGGCTGATATGGCTAAATGAGCAGAGATTGTCCAAGACTAGGAAACTATTCACTAGGTTCAGGAGCAGAGCTGTCTTGAGTAGCCGGTAGCTCAGTGAGGAAGGCTATCGCCCGGGACACAGGAGTTTTCTGGTTCGATTCCTGACCTCTGGGCATCCTAGAGACTGGTTTATCAGGATATTGCCGATAAAATTCTTTGGTGAGTCTAGGAGCATGAACATTTTATTCTGGTTCCCAAGAATTTTCTTCTGAGCCATAGCCCTTCCACTTGATTAAGTACTGTAGCTTATTCCAATGGATTCTGGAGTCCAAGATCTTTTCAACTCTAAAATCTTTTTCACCATGCACTTATACTAGTGGTGGAGGAGGCAAATGGCAGCCTGGAAAAGTATTTTCAATAAATGGTTTCAAGAGAGAACAATGAAAAACAGGATGTACCTTTATAGACTCAGGAAGTTTTAATCGAAAGGTGACTTCATTAATTTGAGCAGAAATTTGAAATGGTCCAATATATTTCTGGCCCAATTTTGGAGAAGGTACCTTCAACTTTAGATTCTTTGTGGAAAGCCATACTTTGTCTCCTATATAAAAAACAGGACTTGATTTCCGATGTTCATCTGCGGCTTATTTGAATCGTCTTTGAGCATGTTGCAAATTTTTCTTGAACCTTCTGTAATATTGTCAAGCGTTCGGTTACTGCCGGAAGAGTAGTTGTGATTGGTAAATATGAAATGAAAACTGGATGATGGCCTGTATTAGCATAAAAAGGACTATGAGAAGTTGAGCTATGCTCAGAGTTATTGTATGCAAACTCAGCCGTGGAGTCTATCCAATCATCTTGCAGATAAGTTATGAAGCATCAAAGGTATTGTTCAAGAGTTTGATTAGTTCTTTCAGTTTGTCCATTAGATTGAGGATGAAAGGCAGATGACAAATTTATTCCTATCCCCGAGGCAGAGCAAAAGCTTTTCCAGAATTTAGAAGTTATTGTACACCTCGATCCGATACCACGTTGTCAGGGATCCCATGTAATCGAAATACTTCCCGAACCATTAGTTCTGCAGTTTGTTTTGCAGTGGATATTCCATTAGTGGGAATAAAATGGGCCATCTTTGTAAGACGGTCTACGACAACCAGGATGGTGTTCATTCCCTTAGAAGGAGGTAGATCGACCACAAAATCCATTGAGACTGAGCCCCAAGGGCGAGAAGGAACAGGAAGTGGCTGTAACAAACCTAAAGGAGAACAGAGTGGAGTCTTATTGTGAGCACAAATCAAGCATGAGGGAACATATTATTTGACATCGTTCTTATAACTTGGCCACCAAAAAGAACGGGATAGAAGTTCTTGAGTCTTTTTAATGCCCAAATGTCCAGTCAGCTTAGAATCATGGATTAGTTTTAGAACATCAAGTTGAGCTGTTTCTGGTACATACTGTAAAATTGATGATCCAGTTGCATCCAGTAACCATCTTTGAAGCAGAGATTTACATTCCTTGTAGGATGACTAAGGAAGGAATCATTCTCATATCCAGTCTTAATTAAACTCAAGAGCTCCCTAGAATGATTGGCCCCTATGAAGTTCTTTTCAGATAAAATGTTGGTTTGACCTTTGTCTTTCTGTGTAGGCTCAGAAAACATCCTAGATAAAGCATCTGCTTTACCGTTTTTTGATCCAGGTCGGTAGGTAATGAAAAAATTTAAACCGAGAAAAGAATAAACTCCATCTTGCTTGTCTGGAAGATAGTTTTTTGGCACTACGGATGAATTTGAGATTCTTATGATCAGTCAGCCCAGTTCAAGGATTGGTAGCTCTCTCCAAGAGATGCCTCCACTCAGAAAATGCACTTTTAATTGCTAGCAGTTCTTTATTCCCAATATCATAGTTCCTTTCAGATGAGGACATTTGGCGAGCAAAATAGGCACAAGGATGCAACAGGACTGCTCCTATTGCAGAATCAGATGCATCAACCTCAACAGTAAATGGTAGTTCTGGATTTGGGTGAATTAATAACGGTGCAGATGTGAAGAGAGTCTTCAATTTAGTCAAAGCATCCTGAGCCTCTGATGTCCAAGCAAAATATACTGCCTGCTTAGTAAGTTGTGTAATTGGTGCAATGAACTAGGAAAAATTTCGGATGAATTTTCTGTAGAAGTTGGCAAAACCAATAAATCTCTGTACATCTTTTTCATTTCTTGGAATTGGCCACTCCACTACAGCCTTGATCTTTCTAGGATCCATGCTCAGACCTTCCGGGGAAATAATGTATCTAAGAAATTGAATGGTTGTCTGCTCAAATTCACATTTCTCCATTTTGATGTATAAACAGTGTTTTCAAAGCCATTGCAGACGTGTTTGTGATGTTGTTCCAAGTTTTCTGAAAAGATTAGGATATCATCCAAGTACACAATTACAAATTGATCCAGCATATCCCTGAAAACATCACTGATAAAGTGGCTGGGGAGTTACATAGTCCAAAAGGCATGACAAGATACTCAAAATGTCCATACCGTGTTCTAAAGGCAGTCTTCCATTTATCTCCTGGACGAATTCGGACAAGGTTATATGCTCCTCTGAGATCAAGTTTAGTAAATATTTTAGCAGTATGAAGCCTTTCAAGTAGTTCTGGAATTAAAGAAAGAAGATACCAGTATTTTACAGTGACATTATTAAGTCTTCTATAGTCAATGCAGGGACGCAAGGTAGAATCTTTCTTTTCAACAAAGAAAAAAGGTGCTCCAGCTGGAGAAGTAGATGGCTGGATGAAGCCTTTCTTTAAATCCTCATCCAGATATTCCTTTAAGGCCTTTAGTTCTGGTTCAGAAAGAGAGTATATATTATCAAAGGGTATTTCAGCTCCAGGTAACAGTTCTATTGGGCAATCATATGGATGATGTGGGGGTAGTTTATCTGTATTTTTCTTACCACAGACATCCTGAAATTCTCTGTATTGTGGAGGTAATAATTCTTTATCAGACAGTTCAGAGATTATTGTGCCCTGAGGCAATGAAGAGGTGGGTTTATGCAGGCAATTTAGCTGGAAAAATTCAGATGGGAACTGTATACGATGTGCTTCCCAGTCAACAGATGGATTATGAGTAGTTAGCCAAGGGATAGCCAAAATTACTGAAAACATTGGGGAAGCAATTAGTAAAAAAATGAATGTTTTTGCAGTGATCAGGTTTAATGAGGACTTGAAGCTTCACAGTCTCATGAGTAACCGGCCCAGATGAAAGTGGTGACCCATCAACAGTTTCCATGTCTATACAGGGAGTGCAGAATTATTAGGCAAATGAGTATTTTGACCACATCACCCTCTTTATGCATGTTGTCTTACTCCAAGCTGTATAGGCTCGAAAGCCTACTACCAATTAAGCATATTAGGTGATGTGCATCTCTGTAATGAGAAGGGGTGTGGTCTAATGACATCAACACCCTATATCAGGTGTGCATAATTATTAGGCAACTTCCTTTCCTTTGGCAAAATGGGTCAAAAGAAGGACTTGACAGGCTCAGAAAAGTCAAAAATAGTGAGATATCTTGCAGAGGGATGCAGCACTCTTAAAATTGCAAAGCTTCTGAAGCGTGATCATCGAACAATCAAGCGTTTCATTCAAAATAGTCAACAGGGTCGCAAGAAGCGTGTGGAAAAACCAAGGCGCAAAATAACTGCCCATGAACTGAGAAAAGTCAAGCGTGCAGCTGCCAAGATGCCACTTGCCACCAGTTTGGCCATATTTCAGAGCTGCAACATCACTGGAGTGCCCAAAAGCACAAGGTGTGCAATACTCAGAGACATGGCCAAGGTAAGAAAGGCTGAAAGACGACCACCACTGAACAAGACACACAAGCTGAAACGTCAAGACTGGGCCAAGAAATATCTCAAGACTGATTTTTCTAAGGTTTTATGGACTGATGAAATGAGAGTGAGTCTTGATGGGCCAGATGGATGGGCCCGTGGCTGGATTGGTAAAGGGCAGAGAGCTCCAGTCCGACTCAGACGCCAGCAAGGTGGAGGTGGAGTACTGGTTTGGGCTGGTATCATCAAAGATGAGCTTGTGGGGCCTTTTCGGGTTGAGGATGGAGTCAAGCTCAACTCCCAGTCCTACTGCCAGTTTCTGGAAGACACCTTCTTCAAGCAGTGGTACAGGAAGAAGTCTGCATCCTTCAAGAAAAACAAGATTTTCATGCAGGACAATGCTCCATCACACGCGTCCAAGTACTCCACAGCGTGGCTGGCAAGAAAGGGTATAAAAGAAGAAAATCTAATGACATGGCCTCCTTGTTCACCTGATCTGAACCCCATTGAGAACCTGTGGTCCATCATCAAATGTGAGATTTACAAGGAGGGAAAACAGTACACCTCTGTGAACAGTGTCTGGGAGGCTGTGGTTGCTGCTGCACGCAATGTTGATGGTGAACAGATCAAAACACTGACAGAATCCATGGATGGCAGGCTTTTGAGTGTCCTTGCAAAGAAAGGTGGCTATATTGGTCACTGATTTGTTTTTGTTTTGTTTTTGAATGTCAGAAATGTATATTTGTGAATGTTGAGATGTTATATTGGTTTCACTGGTAAAAATAAATAATTGAAATGGGTATATATTTGTTTTTTGTTAAGTTGCCTAATAATTATGCACAGTAATAGTCACCTGCACACACAGATATCCCCCTAAAATAGCTAAAACTAAAAACAAACTAAAAACTACTTCCAAAAATATTCAGCTTTGATATTAATGAGTTTTTTGGGTTCATTGAGAACATGGTTGTTGTTCAATAATAAAATTAATCCTCAAAAATACAACTTGCCTGATAATTCTGCACTCCCTGTAGGTGCTGTCTTAGTTAACAGTGTAATATTATTTTCATGAGCAAAGGTTATGTCCATGAAGTTACCACCGGCCCCAGAGTCTAGCATAGCAGAACAAGAAATCTCATGTGTTTCAGTGCAGATGTGGATTGGCACAATAAAATGAGACTCAGTAGTTGAGTGCAAAAGATATGATGTTTCTGGTTTAATCTGTTCTTTCACTTCCGTGACAGCAATTGTTCTGCGAAGCTTGTTTGGGCATTTTATACCATAATGCCTTGACTCCCCACAGTAAAGACAAAGATTTTCTGTAAACCGTCTCTCTTTTTCTGCTGTAGTTAGAGATTTCCGTAAAGCATCAATCTGCATTGGTTCAGATGTGGACTCAATGTTTTGCTGAGTTGATTGACTGAAAGAATAGGTAGGTCTATTTCCCAATGCCCAGAGTTTTTCCCTTTCAGAAAGTCTCTGATCAACTCGGATACACAATTGAATGAAGTCCTCCAAATCATCTGGGGCTTTCACTCTAGCAAGCTCATCTTTTACTTGTTCTGAAAGTCCTCGCCGAAACTGGCTTTTCTAGGCTACTAGATTCCAAGTAGTATCAACTACCCAGCGGCGGAATTCTGCAGTGTATTTAGCAACTGAACGTTTCCCTTGTCGTAGATTGTGTAATTTGGCTTTAGCTGTGGAACAACGGTTAGGTTCATCAAAGACTTGACTCATATCAGAGACAAAGCTATTCAATTCGTTCAAAAGATCACTATTTGTTTTCACGTATGGTGAAGCCCATGCAAGAGCTTCGTCAGTCAAAAGATTGATGATGAACAATACATTTTTTTTGTCACTGGTAAAAGGAGCTGGCTGCATTTGAAAATATATTCGGCATTGATTAAGGAACCCCCGATAATGATGTCGATCTCCTGAGTAGCCGGTAGCTCAGTGAGCAAGACTACCGCCTGGGACACAGGAGTTTTCTGGTTCGATTCCTGACAATATGTTTTACCCCTTCCAATGAATCCTCTGCTGTAGGGCTCATGCACACAAACTTATTTTTCTTCCGTTTCCGCTCCGCTTTTTTACAGGTCCATATGTAGAACCATTCATTTCAATGGGGCTTAAAAAAAAAACGGAAATGACTCCGTGTGCATTCCGTGTATGTTCCACAAGAAAATAGAACATATCCTATTCTTGTCCATTTTGCGGACAAGGACAGGCATTGTTACAATGGATCCTCCAAAAAATGGATGCAACACGGACGTCACACTAATGTCATTCGTTTTTTTTTTTGCGGATCTGTGTTTTGCGGACTGCAAATTACAGTTGTGTGCAGGAGCCCTTATTCTGTCCTCAAAATTCCTTATCACTGATCGATGTTCATCAATCCTCTTTTTTATTGGCCTACTGGTTTGACTCACATAGGCCTTATCACATGGGCCTTTCAGAACATATATCAGATTCTTACTGTCACATGTATAAAATCCATTCACAGAAATCTTAGTACCCATAGTAGGATGATGTCATGGACGGATTGGCCATGGACCGTACAGGGAAATCTCCTGGTGAGCTGATGCCCAGGAGGCCACTTAATCCCTCTTCTTGGCCATCAGCAAGGTACATAATATAGGAGCATCAGGAACTAATGCACCTGGTCTGTTGTTGCAGGTGCCCTCATGAATTCAGTTATATTGCCATCCTCAGGACGATGATACAGCTTCAAACTGTAGGGTGGGTGGCAGTGCTGTGCTGCACTGTGATATTTGGTTTCCCAGAGGCAGTATTTTGTTCTGCACTGTGGTATCTGGTTCTGCTGGGGCACTATTTTGTCCTGCACTGTGGTATTTGGTTCTGCTAGGGTGGTATTTTGTCCTGTACTGTGGTATTTTGTTCTGCTGGGGTGGTATATTGTGCTGCACTGTGGTATCTAGTTCTGCTGGGGTGGTATTTTGTCCTGTACTGTGGTATTTGGTTCTGCTGGGGTGGTATATTTGTGCTGCACTGTGGTATCTGGTTCTGCTGCGGTGGTATATTGTCCTGCACTGTGGTATTTGGTTCTAATGGGGTGGTATTTTGTCCTGTACTGTGGTATTTGGTTCTGCTGGGGTGGTATTTTGTGCAGTACTGTGGTATTTGGTTCTGCTGGGTGGTATTTTGTGCTGCACTGTGGTATTTGATTCTGCTGGGTGGTATTTTGTGCTGCACTGTGGTATTTGGTACTGCTGGGATGGTATTTTGTGCTGCACTGTGGTATTTGGTTCTGCTGGGGCAGTATATTGTGCTGCACTGTGGTATTATCATGACCGGCGTGCCGATCACATACGTGACGCAAAGGGAGGGAAAAGGGAAGGCCCTGTCCAAGGGAGAGGGAAAGGTGGTGACCCCTAACTCACCTTGAGGCTGGCACCTGACTGCCCTGACGTCCCTAGACGGGTTTTTCACCCGTACACCGATTACGTGCCTAAACCCTGGCTTTCCTTAAGATGAGCCCTAAGTAGTGAATAGGGCGGTGGGAAGACTAGTCTGCACCACTAACACTAAAGAAAAACACCAAGGAGAGGACAGACAATACTGACGAAACATATAATCCCAGGCGGGCGACAACAGCGGACAACAAAAGACCAACAGGGATCCGGAGGGTAATGCTCTGGTGCGACAACCAGGAATAACATCTACACAGCTCCAGTGGGTCAGTATAGAAGTCCAGGCAGGAAGCTCTATATCTGGCAACCAGAGAAGTGGGATAGGGGAATATAAGGAGGTTGGGAGTGACAGACAAGAAACAGCTGAGGAGAAGAAGCTACAGATCCCTGACTGAGACAAAAAGGATTGCAATGCAAACACAGAAAGCTACCATTAAGTAACAGCACGATCTTTAGACATAGAGCGCGCAGCTACCTGCTGCGACTTCCTGACCCCGGGTATAACGGGGTCAGACGTGGCTCTTAACACCCTCGTGACATGTATCTGGTTCTGCTGGGGCAGGATATTGTGCTGCACTGTGGTATCTGGTTCTGCTGGGGTGGTATTTTGTGCTACACTGTGGTATTTGGTTCTGCTGCGGTGGTATTTTGTGCAGCACTGTGGAATTTGGTTCTGCTGGGGTGATATATTGTGCTGCACTGTGGGATCTGGTTCTGCTGCGGTGGTATTTTGTCCTGTACTGTGGTATTTGGTTCTGCTGGGGCAGTATATTGTGCTGCACTGTGGTATCTGGTTCTGCTGGGGCAGTATATTGTTCTGCACTGTGGTATCTGGTTCTGCTGGGGTGGTATTTTGTGCTGCACTGTGGTATTTGGTTCTGCTGCGGTGGTATATTGTGCTGCACTGTGGTATCTGGTTCTGCTGGGGCGGTATATTGTGCTGCACTGTGGTATCTGGTTCTGCTGTGGTGGTATATTGTGCTGCACTGTGGTATTTGGTTCTGCTGCGGTGGTATATTGTGCTGCACTGTGGTATCTGGTTCTGCTGGGGTGGTATATTGTGCTGCACTGTGGTATCTGGTTCTGCTGGGGTGGTATATTGTGCTGCACTGTGGTATCTGGCTCTGCTGGGGCGGTATATTGTGCTGCACTGTGGTATCTGGTTCTGCTGGGGTGGTATATTGTGCTGCACTGTGGTATCTGGTTCTGCTGGGGCGGTATATTGTGCTGCACTGTGGTATCTGGTTCTGCTGGGGCAGGATATTGTGCTGCACTGTGGTATCTGGTTCTGCTGGGGCGGTATATTGTGCTGCACTGTGGTATCTGGTTCTGCTGGGGCGGTATATTGTGCTGCACTACAGTTTTGCTGGCCCCGCCTACTTCTATTGTCCAGCCTTCTGTCTATTGGACTCACCTACAACATGAGGCCACTTTAAGTTCCCAGTCCACCCCTGGATGATGTACAAATCTACCTTTTATTAGCAAATTGCAATTCTGGCAGCTTATACAGGTGTAAGTTCCCCTTCTTTGAATTGTTACAAAATATTGTCTACCTTCTTTTTCCTCACATCCCCTGTCACCAATACATAATTCAAAAAAATGTCCTTTTCTGTGAGAAAACATTGTCATGTCCTTAAAGGGCTTCTGTCACCCCCAACCCCCAATTTTCAGTTTTTGACTTATTATATTTGTTAATGTAAGCAGATTCCATATATGCCCCTCTTACCTCGGGCTGTGCAGTAATTAGAGTAAAAAACTTACTTTTATTATATGCAAATTTCTTCACTACCAGCAAGTTGGGCGGACTTGCTGGTAGCCGCCACATCCTCTGTTTGAAAAAAACGCCCCCTCCTCCACTTGATTGACAGGGCCAGCGAGCGCTCTCCTCCTCTCGCTGGACCTGCCTGCAGCCTCAAATCCCGCGCCTGCGCCGTACCGGTCGTCATTCGGCGCAGGTGCTCTGAGAGAAGGACGGCCGCTCCTTCCTCAGTGCGCCTGCGCCGATGACGTCAGCCCTACACCCGGAAGAGAAGACCTACACATGTTGAGTCCTGTTTCAGCACACACCAGTATTTGCATACAATCTCACGTATCATTCCAACATGTTTGTCATATTGAGAAGAAAACACAAATCTGTCCTCCATCTTTTTTCTATTACTTCTTCCACAATCCTCATGTTGTTCTGCGCTTCTCTTTCTATCTGTTGCCTGGGATAATCCCCAGCAACAAATTTCTCCTTCTTTCTGCCGCCTGGAATAACCCATAGTAACAAATTTATCAACAATCGTCCTCATAATTATTTCATAACCCTCAGATGTACTACAAGTTCTCTTACCCAGCATCATGGTTATCGCTCTATCCAAGAGACAATCATTCAAAAAAGAATCAATTTCCTTCTTGAACTGTGATGTGGGATCACCTAAGAACACTCTATATGCACGCCCTCCGACATCTGTGACTTGTCTCTTAACAACAGTCATTGTGTGATCCATAATTACAAATACACTACCTTTTTCAGCCTTTTTTGTTATTATAGAATCATCTTTTTAATGCTTTTACGCCAACCTTTCCTCTCTTGTCAGATTGCCACCATGGTCAGGCACATCCTTCCACAATTGCCTAACCTCAGTCATCCTTTATGGCAATCACTTTTCTGCTTTAGCTTATGAAGAATCACATCTGAAGTTGACACACCAGTATCGCCTTATTATTCTGTATGCACAAACATCACTTTACATCGGATTTCACAACAGAACTTATAGAAATGAGTTAAGAAGTCGGCCCAGATTTGCGGGGTCTGTCTCTGAAAATTAGGGGCAGTCCCTGCAAATTCTGGATTGTTGGCAACTATATGTGTTTACTGACATGATATTGTCAGTTTTCAGTTACTGTACGCTAATAAGCCTGTAACAACATACACATGCTAAGCCCTGGGGAGAACTGTGGAAGGGGAATTATGATCTATAAGCTGGCTTCGATTTACATTAGTGTCATAGCTTCCATTTGTAATGAAAACCATGATGCTGTGACAGAAAACTTGAATAGATCCACCCTAGTTGTGTAGATTTCAGTGTACAAAGCCATCCATAGAGTTAAGGTGGCCATACACATTAGTCTAAAGTTGATCAAAACAGACAGGTTCAACCCAAATGATCGTTTGTTGGGTGAAAGTTAAAGTGCAACCTTCGTATGACTTTATTTTAAATACAGCGTGTTTCTGTAATTACAATTGTGTAATATACTTGATTAGAGAAAGATGGTTCTTTGTACTAGAAAACGGTGTAAAGAGCCTTCTTAGTAAAGCTTTAACTGAGCATAGCTAAGGAGAGTCTGTCTTCAATCTTCAGTTCTACTGAGCGCTGAAGACACCTGTGTGTAACATACAAAGACTTTCAGCCTACCTCTTGTCACTACCCTAGTCCCTGACTATGTCCATGTGTCCTAACTACTACTGCCCATTACTCTGCCTATCTGACTTGTTACACAAAGGTGTCTTCAGCGCTCAGTAGGGGGCATTTACACCAACAGAATATCTGACAGATTTTCTGACCAATCATTGGTCAGATGGCCGTTTACACACACAGATCTTTTGTTATACTCACCAACTATTGGTCTGATGGACAGAAATTGGTCAGATAATCTGTTGGTGTAGATGCACCACTGTGAGGTATATTTGGAAACAATGCAGCCACAGGGATTCAATAAAGCCTGCAATTTCAGAGTGTTTCTATAATCACTGGATTTATATGATTGATGTATAAAGGATGGAACATATGTAATATTCTCACGCACAATAAAGTCAACATTTTATATGTAAGTATTTATGCAACACGTGAGATTGATATGTGAGGTATATTTAGGATATAGAGGATCCTGTCTGTTACGCACGAGGAAGGGGGCGTTGCCCCAGAAATATTGCATTGCAGGATCTGATGGATTATACTTCAGCTTGAAAGAGTTCCCACTAAATGCATTGATTTTATGGGCAAGATCTGAATAAAGGAGTTTCCTGTTTGGTCTATTTAAATGTGAGTAGTCTGACTTATGCATGATTGATAGCCCAGAGGAAGGTGTGATTTTGATTCTTTTGGACACTGTTCACATACGGAGCTGGTGGAACAGTGACACACCTGGGCAGAAAAAAAAAACATTTAATATTGGTGCGGCCACACAGCTAAGTGATTAAGAGAGGCAACTTGCTACACATCCAGGAGAGACCCACTGATGTGTCCAGATATGACAACAGCTTCCAGACTTCTAAAAGCCTCTGACAGTGACCCAAAAGACCTTGTAAGGACCACCCATATGATATGCCAAAGCACTAATACCGACTTTATATCTGTGTTAAAAATATGTGAAACATGGTTGATATGCACAGCCAGGGTTCTTTACAAATGCTGGGCCTGGAGCTAACTCCAATCTAAGCAGTTTAGCCCCATAGATGCCTCAGTCATTAGCGACTATGAAACCTAAGTTGTTTGACAGGAGGGGGCTTCATCTGCTGTCGGCAGCCTGCAATGCAATCGGGTGTTGTTCATGGGTTGCCATGACAGCCCAGGGCTAACAAAGGCCCCTTGGTCTGCCATGGGTGAAAGCCCTTTTAGGCGTTGATAGTTTGGCACTGACAGGCCATAATGCTTTGGAATGCTATTAGAAAACATTATAAAAGCAATCAAAAGATTGTTGAAATTATGATCAACAAGTGTCCACTGGAGCCTCTTTAAATAGCTGGTCAACGGGAGTGCTGGGAGTTGGACCCCCACCATTCAGACAATGATTACCTATCCTGCGTATAGGTCATCAATATTCTACTCCCAGAAAACTCCTTTAATCATAGTTTTTTTTTTATTGTATTTTTTTTGTGATTGCAATTTTTCCTTTCACACAACCTAAATATTTTCATTTTCCTGCATTGAAGAGCCCAAAGACCTGCTCCTGTAATACCTGTAAGCATCGTATGGTACAATTCCTTTAAATCAGAAATATGTTTACATTAATGCGCAAGTATATCTCTATGCAATTTGTTATTCTTTGTGACTAAGGATAATGACCCATTTACAATAAATCGAAAAGCTGTTACATTGTAGGGATTAATCTTCCTGCAGCTTTTCATTCAAAGGTTGGATCTACACTTATTGTTCCCCTGCCAGAAACTGAGCAGGTGACTGTGTAAACAAAGGCTGGTTTGCTTAGTGAATAAAAGATTAGCACTTGCATTCAACAGGTGGAATCATAGAATATGATGCTCTCTAATTAAGATCAATTTGCCTGACCACGTAAATAAGAAGGAGTTTTGTACAGGTCACAGAAGAAGTTTAAAAGATAACAAACTTTCAGGACGTTGCACATCATTACTATGGCATCCCTTCTGCAAGAAACCTTGTTCGAAATCCAGGGTCAAGCCCCTTCTCCAAGCAAAGATTTTCACCATCTCATCATCACAAAGAGTGAGGTAATTGTGATTTTCATACCCATATTTTGTCAGCTATTGTTTTTTTTCATGAGTTTTCCTTTTAAAGATATTGCTGGCACATCTCTAGGATAAGCCACCAATGTCCTGAAGTAGTATGAAAACTCCATGCCTCTTCATCTCATGTCAACTCTGCTAGGCTTTTTCCAAGAGGCCACCTCTACCAGGGTACAGAAAAATACACACATAAATTTAATAAAAAATAATGTCTATACTTTATAAAATTCTAAAAGTCTTAGCATATATTGGTGTGTCTATAAGAATACATTAACATGCGCCTACAGTCCGGTCAGCATGATTAATATCACTGTTGCCATGTAAGTAACGCATTGGTGTTGTGATTTTTACAGAAAACATCATTACCTTTGCAATAATTTTACAAAGGAAACATTCTTTACAAATTATGTTGTTATCATGTATCCTCAACTTTGGAATATGCAAACTGTTGAATGTTAGTAATGCATCATCTGCTGAGTGAATCTGGTTCTCATGAAGATAATAAATATCACAAGAACAAACTGAATTCCCTAAAAGTACCTATTCAGAAACTTATGTAGTTCCATAGAAGTTGAATGAAGAGGCAGAGGACATGCGTGACCATTGCTCCATTCAGATTGGAGAACATGGGATCCCAATCAGACCCCTATCCTGTGGATAAGCAATACAGGGACATAGTGAGGTGGCAAGCGGGGCATATGCCCCAGGCTCAGAAGTGCAGATGGTTGAGGGCGCACCCGGGCTGTTGATTTAGATGGTGAAGCAGAAAGCGATCCACTCCCTGCTTCACCGTTCAGCTCAGCTAGACTGCTCCTCAGCAGTCCACACGTCCCAATGCTGGGCTGTATCTGAGACGTGTACAGGTCCGGGAATCAGCCTGTGCACTCCTCCTACACAGCCCAGCAGCGCAATTTGTGTGTGACCGCATCATGCTGTTGCCGGATGTGCCCAATCATTGGGGAAACAGGTGAGTATTTATTGTTTTTGTTTTGTATTTTTACTTTATTAATGAAGGCAGCACTACTAAAAGGGACAAAATGTGGGCATTACTACTATGAGGGGTCTCAATATGTGCATTACTAATGTGAGGGGGCACAATGTGGGCATTACTACTGTGAGGGGGAACAATGTGGGCTAACTACAGTTAGATTTTATCAGGTGTACATACAGTCAGGTCCATAAATATTGGGACATTGACACAATTCTAACATTTTTGCCTCTTTACACCACCACAATGGATTTGAAATGAAACAAACAAGATGTGCTTTAACTGCAGACTGTCAGCTTTAATTTTAGGGTATTTACATCCAAATTAGGTGAACGGTGTAGGAATTACAACAGTTTGCATATGTGTCTCCCACTTATTAAGGAACCAAAAGTAATGGGACAATTGGCTTCTTAGCTGTTCCATGGCCAAGTATGTGTTATTCCCTCATTATCCCAATTACAATGAGCAGATCAAAGGTCCAGAGTTCATTTCAAGTGTGCTATTTGCATTTGGAATCTGTTGCTGTCAACTCTCAAGATGAGATCCAAAGAGCTGTCACTATCAGTGAAGCAAGCCATCATTAGGCAAAAAAAAAACAAACATCAGACAGAAAGCAAAAAGATTTGGTGTGGCCAAAACAACTGTTTGGAACATTCTTAAAAAGAAGGAACGCACCGGTGAGCCCAGCAACACCAAAAGACCCGGAAAACCACGAAAAACAACTGTGGTGGATGACCGAAGAATTCTTTCCCTGGTGAAGAAAACACCCTTCACAACAGTTGGCCAAATCAAGAACACTCTCCAGGAGGTAGGTGTATGTGTGTCAAAGTCAACAATCAAGAGAAGACTTCACCAGAGTGAATACAGAGGGTTCACCACAAGATGTAAACCATTGGTGAACCTCAAAAACAGGAAGGCCAGATTATAGTTTGCCAAACGACATCTAAAAAAGCCTTCACAGTTCTGGAACAACATCCTATGGACAGATGAGACCTAGATCAACTTGTACCAGAGTGATGGGAAGAGAAGAGTATGGAGAAGAAAAGAAATCGCTCATGATCCTAAGCATACCACCTCATCAGTGAAGCATGGTGGTGGTAGTCAGGCGCGTACATACAGGGGTCGCAGCGGTCGCAGTTGCGACCGGGCCCGGCACTCCAGGGGGCCCGGCCGCCTGTGGACCCCTGCAGTAGTGCTGTACCCAAGGCAGCTGGGGCCCGCAGATTTTAAAAGCTTTAATAGTATATGGCTGGTCGGGCCCCGGCCTCTGTGCCTGGCCGGTGGTGCAGCACTGCGCACTCGCAGTGAGTAACTTACGCGGCGGCCCCTCCTCCATCCAGGGCTGCTGCCAGACCCGTGACCCTCGCACCAGGTCTCGCGGGATCACGCTGCTTGACGGGATGACGCGGCCGACGCACGCCAGAAGACGGGATTATGAACAAGACGGCGGGAGCAGAGCAGGTTCAGAGTAGGTAAGTTTTTTTTTATAACACAGGGAGCATCTGGCAGAGTGGGAATCGCAGCAAATCCCCCGACCCCGGGGGCAAATGTAATTAAATATTTGGCAAAATGCAAAAAATTAAATATATACAGAGGGGGTAAAAAATAGAATACATACACAGGGGACAAATGGAATATATACAGAGGGGGCAAAATGGATATGGAGATATATATATATATATATATATATATACAGGGCCCCTGTATATATATCCATGTTGCCCCCTTTGTATATATTCCATTTGTCCCCTGTGTATATATTCAATTTTTTGCCTCCGCTGTATATATATTCCATTTTGCCCCCTGTATCTGTGAGAGGGGCACATATCTGGCCATAAATACAGTGAGGGGGACACATATCTGGACATAACTACTGTGAGGGGGACACATATCTGGCCATAACTACAGTGAGGGGGCACATATCTGGATATAACTACAGTGAGGGGGCACATATCTGGATATAACTACAGTGAGGGGGCACATATCTGGATATAACTACAGTGAGGGGGCACATATCTGGATATAACTACTGTTAGCGGGACACATATCTGGATATAACTACTGTTAGCGGGACACATATCTGGATATAACTACTGTTAGCGGGACACGTATCTGGCCATAACTACTGTGAGAGGGGCACATATCTGGGCATTACTACTGTGAGGGGGACACATATCTAGGCATAATTACTGTGAGGGGGCACATATCTGGCCATAACTACTGTGAGGGGGCACATATCTGGACATAACTACTACTGTGAGGGGGACACATATCTGGGCATTACTACTGTGAAGGGGATACATCTGGCCATAACTACTGTAAGGGGGGGAATATATCTGGCCATAACTACTGTGAGGGGCCACAAGGAGGACATAACTATTTTGAAGGGACCACAAGGTGGGCTTAATTACTGTAAGAGGCCACAAGGTGGGCATTAGTACTGTGTAGTAGCACTTAGGGGAAATGTATGCTATACATTGGCATGGCTCAGTCTTACAGGCCAGCACAGCGCCCCCTGCTGGTAATTTGACTGGGGCAGTCACCATCCCTTCCTTATGTGATTATTCTTTTTTCTCTATCACCACAGGGACCTTGTTCTGGATCCAGCGGACATCACGCCGACGCCAGCGACACCCTGGATGAGGTAGGACCAGATTTTATTAGTTAGGACTGGGTGAGTGTAGTCATGCATTGGGCTTAGGGCTCTTTCACATGAGCGGATGCCGTGCGAGTAATCTGCTGCTTGAAAGAGAGCCAAGCCCCGTCCCGGACAGCCGAGACACGGAGCATTAACATGATTGATAATGCTCTTTGCCTCTCTGTGATCTATTTTCTACAAAATCACAGTGACAACTTTATCTCATTGTGATTTTGTAGTAAAAAGGTCACAGAGAGGCACGGAGCATTATCAATCCCAATCCAGGGGGCCCAAGTAAATTCTTGCGGCAGGTTGGGGGGGGGGGGCGCGACAGGGGGGGGCCCCATGGATCAGTTTCGCACCGGGGCCCCATGGATTTTGTGTACGCCACTGGTGGTAGTGTCATGGCATGGGCATGTATGGCTGCCTATGGAACTGGTTCTCTTGTATTTATTGATTATGTGACTGCTGACAAAAGCAGCAGGATGAATTCTGAAGTGTTTCGGGCAATATTATCTGCTCATATTCAGCCAAATGCTTCAGAACTCATTGGATGGCGCTTCACAGTGCAGATGGACAATGACCCAAAGCATACTGCAAAAGCAACCAAAGAGTTTTTTAAGGGAAAGAAGTGGAATGTTATGCAATGGCCAAGTCAATCACCTGACCTGAATCCGATTGAGCATGCATTTCACTTGCTGAAGACAAAACTGAAGGGAAAATGCCCCAAGAACAAGCAGGAACTGAAGACAGTTGCAGTAGAGGCCTGGCAGAGCATCACCAGTGATTAAACCCAGCGTCTGGTAATGTCTATGCGTTCCAGACTTCAGGCTGTAATTGACTGCAAAGGATTTGCAACCAAGTATTAAAAAGTGAAAGTTTGATTTATGATTATTATTCTGTCCCATTACTTTTGGTTCCTTAACAAGTGGGAGACACATATGCAAACTGTTGTAATTCCTACACCGTTCACCTGATTTGGATGTAAATGCCCTCAAATTAAAGCTGACAGTCTGCAGTTAAAGCAAATCTTGTTCGTTTAATTTCAAATCCATTGCGGTGGTGTGTAGAGCCAAAAATGTTAGAATTGTGTCGATGTCCCAATATTTATGGACCTGACTGTATTAACCCCTTAAGGACCGGGCTCATTTTCACCTTAAGGACCAGGCCATTTTTTGGAAATCTGACCAGTGTCACTTTAAGTGCTAATAACTTTAAAACGCTTTGACTTATCCAGGCCATTCTGAGATTGTTTTTTCGTCACATATTGTACTTCATGACACTGGTAAAATGAAGTCAAAAAAATTTTTTTTTTTGCACAAAAAAATACCTAATTTACCAAAAATTTGGAAAAATTTGCAAATTTCAAAGTTTCAGTTTCTCTACTTCTGTAATACATAGTGATACCCCAAAAAATTGTGATGACTTTACATTCCCCATATGTCTACTTCATGCTTGAATTGTTTTGGGAATGATATTTTATTTTTTGGGGATGTTATAAGGCTTAGAAGTTTAGAAGCAAATCTTGAAATTTTTCCGAAATTTACAAAAACTCAATTTTTAGGGACCAGTTCAGGTTTGAAGTCACTTTGCGAGGCTTACATAATAGAAACCACCCAAAAATGACCCCATCTAAGAAACTACACCCCTCAAGGTATTCAAAACTGATTTTGCATACATTGTTAACCCTTTAGGTGTTGCACAAGAGTTATTGGCAAATGGGGAGGAAATTTGAGAATTTGATTTTTTTGTCTAATTTTTCATTTTAACCCATTTTTTCCACTAACAAAGCAAGGGTTAACAGCCAAACAAAACAGTATCTTTATTGCCCTGACTCTGCTGTTTACAGAAACACCCAATATGTGGCCGTAAACTACTGTACGGCCTCACAGCGGGGCGTAGAGTGAAAGGTGCGCTGTTTGGTTTTTGGTAGGCTGATTTTTATGGACTGGTTTATTTACACCATGTCCCATTTGAAGCCCCCTGATGCACCCCTAGAGGAGAAACTCCCTAAAAGTGACCCCATCTAAGAAACTACACCCCTCAAGGTATTCAAAACTGATTTTACATACGTCGTTAACACTTTAGGTGTTGCACAAGAGTTATTGGCAAATGGAGATGAAATTTGAGAATTTCATTTTTTTGCCTAATTTTCAATTTTAACCCATTTTTTTCACTAACAAAGCAAGGGTTAACAGCCAAACAAAACTGTATCTTTATTGCCTTGACTCTGCTGTTCACAGAAACACCCCATATGTGGCCGTAAACTACTGTACGGTCACACAGCGGGGCGTAGAGTGAAAGGTGCGCCGACTGTTTTTTTGACACCATGTCCCATTTGAAGCCCCCCTGATGCACCCCTAGAGTAGAAACTCCATAAAAGTGACCCCATCTAAGAAACTACACCCCTCAAGGTATTCAAAACTGATTTTACAAACTTTGTTAACCCTTTAGGTGTTGCACAAGATTTAATGGAAAATAGAGACACAATTTCAAAATTTCACATTTTTGGCAGATTTTCCATTTTAATATTTTTTTTCCAGTTACAAAGCAAGGGTTAACAGCCAAACAAAACTCATTATTTATGGCCCTGATTCTGTAGTTTACAGAAACACCCCATATGTGGTCGTAAACCGCTGTACGGGCACACGGCAGGGCGCAGAAGGAAAGGAATGCCATACGGTTTTTGGAAGGCAGGTTTTGCTGGACTGTTTTTTTGACACCATGTCCCATTTGAAGCCCCCCCTGATGCACCCCTAGAGTAGAAACTCCAGAAAAGTGACCCCATTTTAGAAACTACCGGATAGGGTGGCAGTATTGTTGGTACTAGTTTAGGGTACATATGATTTTTGGTTGCTCTATATTACACTTTTTGTGCGGCAAGGTAACAAGAATTAGCTTTTTTGGCACCGTTTTTTTTTTTTGTTATTTACAACATTCATCTGACAGGTTAGATCATGTGGTAATTTCATAGAGCAGGTTGTCACGGACGCGGCGATACCTAATATGTATTACATTTTTTTAATTTATGTAAGTTTTACCCAATGATTTCATTTTTAAAACAAAAAAAAGTTTTAGTGTCTCCATAGTCTAAGAGTCATAGTTTTTCAGTTTTTGGGCGATTATCTTAAGTAGGGTCTCATTTTTTGCGGGAGGAGATGACGGTTTGATTGGCACTATTTTGGGGTGCATATGACTTTTTGATCGCTTGCTATTACACTTTTTGTGATGTAAGATGACAAAAAATTGCTTTTTTTACACAGTTTTTTTTTTTTTTTTTACGGTGGTCACCTGAGAGGTTAGGTCATGTGATATTTTTATAGAGTCGGTCGATACGGACGCGGCAATACCTAATATGTATACTTTTTTTTTATTTATGTAAGTTTTACACAATGATTTCATTTTTGAAACAAAAAAAATTATGTTTTAGTGTCTCCATAGTCTAAGAGCCATAGTTTTTTCAGTTTTTGGGTGATTATCTTAAGTAGGGTCTCATTTTTTGCGGGATGAGATGACGGTTTGATTGCTACAATTTTGGCGTACATGCGACTTTTTTGATCACTTTTATTACCTTTTTTTGGGAAGTAAGGTGAGCAAAATTTCAATTTCATCATAGTTTTTTATTTTTTATTTTTATGGCGTTCACCGTTCGGGTAAAGTAACATGACCGTTTTATAGATCAGGTCGTTACGGACGCGGCGATACCAAACATGTGTAGGGAATGTTATTTTTTTAATTTTTAATCAGTGATAAATGTGTTTTTGGATTTTTACTTTTTTTTCACTTTTTTTCACTTTTTTTTTTACCCAGATCCACTTGGTTCTTGAAGATCCAGTGGGTCTGATGTCTGTATAATACAGTACAGTACAATATATATTGTTCTGTACTGTATTTTACTTACACTGAACAGATCTATGCTTTCAGCACAGATCTGTTCAGCACCATGGACAGCAGGACGCCTGAGAGGCGTCCTGTTGCCATGGGAACCTTCCCCGTCTGCTCAGAACTTCGCAGACGGGGAAGGGTAAGGATGGGATCTGGCGGGGGGCTGTCTGGGAGCTCTCTCCCTCTCCATCGGGGGGCTGCAAAGGCACAGCAGCCCCCCGATCGGAGAGGGAGGGAGCTCCCTCTTACTGTTAACTTTTTCCATACAGCGGTCCGTACGGACCGCTGTATGGAAAGGGTTAAACGGCTGACATCGCATCACCGATGTCAGCCGTTTATACCAGGGTGCCAGCAATGTGCTGGCACCCTGGTATACCCACTCTACACCAACGATTATTCAATGGGAGGCGGGCGGGGGATCGCGATCCTGCCTGCCGCACCGCCCGCCTCCCGCACCGCCCCCACCGCCCGCAACACCCCCCCTGCACCTCCCACCGGGCTAAAATCATTCAGAGGTGCAGGGGGGGGGTGATAAAAATATATTTTCGGCACACTAAAGTTTCTGATCGCCGCGGTCAGGGACCGCAGCGATCAGAAACAGCAGAAAGCGCAACAAACCGCAGGTCTGAATTGACCTGCGGTTTGTTGCGATCGCGGACATGGGGGGGTCACGGGACCCCCCCGCGCATTTAGCCGAGGTGCCTGCTCAATGATTTGAGCAGGCACCTTGTTCCGATCACAGCCGTACCGGTACGTCATGTGTCCTTAAGGACTCGGGAAACATGCCGTACCCATACGTCATGTGTCCTTAAGGGGTTAAGGGTCATTTACAAAGACCAGCTTTTTACACTGATCTTTGTTCCCGCTCTGCACTGCCGGAGGATTAGTCTAATTTATGAATTAGGTGTACCTCAGGCAGTCTGTGCCCCTGGAGTAAAAACTAGTTGGGGCCCTGATTGGAGTAGTTTTTACTCCTCTTGCTCCTGTGTAAAATGTAGCAAATGTGTTAAGACTGGAAGTCCCAGCCCCTTTCATGCACTTGCCACACCTAAATAAATGCAGAAAGGGTGTTTGCACCAATTTTTACACCTAAATCAGGCGTAAAAATATTTGTAAGGATATTATTAAAAGTGACATTTTGTTTCAATCGTTTTTATTGGTATTTCAATGTAATACACAATACAATAAAAATGCATTACAATACTTGCATTGTCAGTTGAGTTATTAATAACAAATATAGTACAGTGACATAACCATTGTCAAAGTAAACAAACTTTCATATATGACATCCATGTTGAAGCCTATTCAGCCCATAAACCGAAAACTTAATGTTTTCCGAACCATAGGCCCCCACTGTAGGAGCATGCGAAAAGAGTATCTAAAAGAAAGTATCCACCACCTCCCCCTTACACTCGACATACTTTATGAATCTGAAAATTTATTCTTTATTGGTTGTCCAACACTCGTGTGAGTCTAAATCTACTAGTTAAATTTCAAGGTATGTTTCAGGGAATGTTTTTCCTCTTTCCTTCCCATCACTTTTTGCAATATGGAGACGACATCCAAACTTGCCACAATTTCAAGAATTTTTGATAAGTGCCATTCCCTAAGGCTATAATTCTTTCGTAGGCAAAAGTGGTATTAATTGCTGACACTAGGTCCCTCAGATGTGGAATATCCCGAGATTTCCATCTCTGTAATAACATCAATTTAGCCTGGACATTGAAAACACAAACCAATTTCCTGTTTTCCACCTGGAGATCCGCCACTCCAATCAATAGTAGGACAAGTTGCGGTGACCATACCAACTTTTGTGGGAGTAGTAGGCCCAACATCTTTTCACATGCCTCCCAATATTCTAAAAGTGACATTTTAACCCCTTAAGGACACATGACGTACCGGTACGGCATGTTTCCCGAGTCCTTAAGGACACATGACGTACCGGTACGTCATGTGTTGTTCCGATCCCCGCGCCCGGCGGGCGGTGATCGGAACAAGGTGCCTGCTCAAATCATTGAGCAGGCACCTCGGCTAAATGCGTGGGGGGGTCCCGTAACACCCCCCCCCCCCCCCCCCGTGTTGGCTTTCTATAGTGCAGCGGCAGTGCCATCGGGTCCCCATGGGGCTGTGGGGGGGACCCGATGGCATGGAAGGCAGCGCGATGCCTTCCTGAGGCATCTGCGCTGCCTTCCGGTGAAGAGCCTGTGAGATCCAGCCCCCTGGATCTCACAGGCCCCGGAAGCTGTATGAGTAATACACACAGTATTACTCATACAGCAGTATTGGAATGCATTGTAAAGGAATATACCCCCAAAAGTTCAAGTCCCAAAGTGGGACAAAAAATAAAGTGAAAAAAAGTTGAAAAAAGAAAGTTTTCCCCCCAAAATAATTAACGTTTCAAGTAAAAATAAACAAAAACGTCATTTTCCCCAAATAAAGTAAAAAAAAATTGGTAAAAAATAGGGGGGGGAAAAAAAGTATACATATTAGGTATCGGCGCGTCCATATCGACCTGCTCTATAAACATATCACATGACCTAACCCGTCAGATGAACACCGTAAAAAATAAAAAATAAAAACTGTGCTAAATAAACCATTTTTTTGTCACCTTATATCACAAAAAGTACAACAGCAAGCGATCAAAAAGGCGTTTGCCCACCAAAATAGTACCAATCTAACCGTCACTTCATCCGGCAAACAATGAGCCCCTACCTGAGACAATCGCCCAAAAAATAAAAAAACTATGGCTCAGAATATGGAGACACTAAAACATCTTTTTTTTTTGTTTGAAAAAAGCTGTTATTGTGTAAAACTTACTTAAATAAAAAAAAAGTATACATAATTGGTATCGCCGCGTTCGTATCGACCGGCTCTATAAAAATATCACATGACCTAACCTCTCAGATGAACACTGTAAAAAATAAAAAATAAAAACTGTGCTAAATAAACCATTTTTTGTCACCTTACATCACAAAAAGTGTAATAGCAAGCGATCAAAAAGTCACCAGCACCCCAAAATAGTTCCAATAAAACCGTCATCTCATCCCGCAAAAAATGAGACCCTACCTAAGATAATCGCCCAAAAACGGAAAAAACTATGGCTCTCAGTATATGGAGACACTAAAACATGATTTTTTTTTGTTTAAAACATTATATAATTGTGTAAAACTTACATAAATAAAAACAAAGTATACATATTAGGTATTGCCGCATCCGTGACAACCTAGTCTATAAAAATATCACATGATCTAACCTGTCAGATGCCAAAACAGCTATTTCTTGTTATCTTGCCTCACAAAAAGTGTAATATAGAGCAACCAAAAATCATATGTACCCTAAACTAGTACGAACAATACTGCCACCCTATCCCGTAGTTTCTAAAATGGGGCCACTTTTTTGGAGTTTCTACTCTAGGGGTGCATCAGGGGGGCTTCAAATGGGACATGGTGTAAAAAAAAACAGTCCAGCAAAATCTGCCTTCCAAAAACCGTATGGCATTCTTTTCCTTCTGCGCCCTGCCGTGTGCCCGTACAGCTGTTTACGACCACATATGGGGTGTTTCTTTAAACTACAGAATCAGGGCCATAAATATTGAGTTTTGTTTGGCTGTTAACCCTTGCTTTGTTACTGGGAAAAATGGATTAAAATGGAAAATTTGCCCAAAAATTGAAATTCTGAAATTTCATCTCCATTTGCCAATAACTCTTGTGGAACACCTAAAGGGTTAACGACGTTTGTAAAATCAGTTTTGAATACCTTGAGGGGTGTAGTTTCTTAGTTGGGGTCACTTTTATGGAGTTTCTACTCTAGGGGTGCATCAGGAGAGCTTCAATTAGGACATGGTGTAAAAAAAAACAGTCCAGCAAAACCTGCCTTCCAAAAACCGTATGGCATTCCTTCTGCGCCCTGCCGTGTGCCCGTACAGCGGTTTATGACCACATATGGGGTGTCTCTGTAAACGACAGAATCAGGGCCATAAATATTGAGTTTGGTTTGGCTGTTAACCCTTGCTTTGTAACCGGAAAAAAATTATTAAAATGGAAAATCTGCCAAAAGCGAAATTTTGAAATTGTATCTCTAGTTTCCATTAATTTTTGTGGAACACCTAAAGGGTTAACAAAGTTTGTAAAAACAGTTTTGAATATCTTGAGGGGTGTAGTTTATAGAATGGGGTCATTTTTGGGTGGTTTCTATTATGTAAGCCTCGCAAAGTGACTTCAGACCTGAACTGGTCCCTAAAAATTGGGTTTTTTGAAAATTTCTGAAAAATTTCAAGATTTGCTTCTAAACTTCTAAGCCTTGTAACATCCCCAAAAAATAAAATATCATTCCCAAAATGATCCAAACATGAAGTAGACATATGGGGAATGTAAAGTAATAACTATTTTTGGAGGTATTACTATGTATTATAGAAGTAGAGAAATTGAAACATCGAAATTTGCAATTTTTTAAATTTTTTGGGTAAATTTGGTATTTTTTATAAATAAAAATGAATTTTTTGGACTTCATTTTACCAGTGTCATGAAGTACTATATGTGACGAAAAAACAATCTCAGAATGGCCTGGATAAGTCAAAGCGTTTTAAAGTTATCAGCACTTAAAGTAACACTGGTCAGATTTGCAAAAAATGGCCTGGTCCTTAAGGTGAATTAGGGCTGAGTCCTTAAGGGGTTAAGCTATTCACCCATAACCCTAAGGGGACTGGGTGGGATTGGGTGAGTATGGTTATGCATTGGGGAGAGTTTGAGGCATGGTTAGTATAAAAAAAAAGTTACCGTTTGCTCTTTCTGATTTATTAAAAATGGGAGTTAATGAGGAACTTTCATCAGTTTAGCCCTAGTCTAATTATGGTCTTACCTTATAGGGCGGCCCCCACTGATGCCATGGCACTTTTCTTTTTTTCTAAAGACCCCCCCATTCGTCCGCTGTTGGCCCCGTTGATTTCAGCTCCTTATATTATAATGAGCCGACTCGGTTATACTAGGCGGAGACTCGCAGTTTCGCTAGAGGCGGTACTCTTCACCCTGGCTGTGAGCGCATCCAATCAGAGCACACCGCTCTTAGCCAGGAGGAGTTCATTCTCCCTGCCTAAGAGCAGTGGGCTCTGATTAAATGCGCACACAGCCAGGGAGATAAGAACCACCCCCAGCGAAACTGCGAGTCTCCGCCTAGTATAACCGAGTCAGCTCATTATAATATAAGGTGCCGAAAACAATGGGGCCAACAGTGGACGAACAGGGGGGTCTTTGGGGAAAAAAATGTGCCATGACATCAGTGGGGGCCGTCCTATGAGATAAGACCATAATTAAACTAGGGCTAAACTGATGAAAGGTCCTCTTTAACTACGAAGGGGGGGGAGGTTACCATATGGAATCGCAGGGAAGACTAGTTATACGTCTGAGGCAATAAGTACAGTCAGGGGAGTAGCTATAGTGGAAGCAGGAGAAGCGGCTGCTGCAGGGCCTAAACTTAGAAGGGGTCCATCCAGGCGGAGGACTAAAAGATTTTATTGTCAGGGCTCACTGCAACAGTATTATACCATGACATTATATACAGTGACAACTATATACTCGTTCACATCACTGTTCAGCCTTTCCGTTCTCCTGCTCCGTTTAGGAGAATGGAAAGGACGGATTTGGCACATAACTGAGCCGAATGGATCCTAGGGACCCCATAGACTATAATGGGGTCCGTTAGGTTTCCGCTCAGAAGATGATTTTGGAGCAGAGACAAAAGTAGTGCATGCCGGACTTTTGTCTCCACTTCAAAAATCTTCCTCTGAGCGGAATCCTAACGGACTCTATTAGGCCTCTTTCACATGGGCGTCCCGGATTTGCTCTGGAGCGTCTCGTGTGCATTGCAGGAAACCTGCGCGAGTGCGCACGCAATTTCAGTCAGTTTTGACCGCGATTGCGTTGTTCAGTTTTTATCGCGCGGGTGCAATGCTGCGCTTTGCACGCGCGCGATAAAAAACTGAATGTGATACCCAGACCTGAACCCGGACTTCTTCACTGAAGACTTCGGGTCTAGGTTAGGTGTTCTGTAGATTTTATTATTTTCCCTTATAACATGGTTATAAGGGAAAATAATAGCATTCTTAATACAGAATGCTTACTAAAATGTCGATTGAGGGGTTAAAAAATATAAAAAATTAACTCACCTTATCCACTTGATCGTGCAGCCGGCATCGTCTTCTTTCTTCTTCTTTCAGGACCTGCAAAAGGACCTTTGATGACATAATCGCGCTCACCACGTGGTGACGTCAGGTCCTTTTGCAGGTCCTGAAAAAAGACGATACCGGCTGCGCGATCAAGTGGATAAGGTGAGTTAATATTATAATTTTTTTAACCCCTCAATCGAAATTTTAGTAAGCATTCTGTATTAAGAATGCTATTATTTTCCCTTATAACGATGTTATAAGGGAAAATAATACAGTGAATTTACTTTAATGGGGTCCGGGGTTGCTCATCACTATCATCTCCTAGCAACCATGCGTGAAAATCACACCGCATCCGCACTTTCTTGCCGATGCTTGCGATTTTCACGCAGACCCATTCATTTCTATAGGGCCAGCGTTGCGTGAAAAACGCAGAATATAGAACATGCTGCGATTTTCACGCAACGCACAAGTGAAAAACATTGCTCATGTACACAGCCCCATTGAAATGAATGGGTCCGGATTCAGTGCGGGTGCAATGCGTTCACGTCCCGTTATGTGCCTAATCCGTCCTTTCCGTTCTCCTGCTCCTAAACTGAGCAGGAGAACAGAAAGGCTGAACGGTGACGTGAACGAAGCCTAATAAACGGACAGAACAGCTGCTGGCCTGGTCTAAAAGCGTGATCTTGACTAGCTGCAGGAGTAGGGATTGCACAGGAGGAGGGGATTGTGAAGAAGTTGCTGGGGGAAGGCCCGTTCAAAAATTTGCTGAGGTTATGCTACTGAGTATAGTATATATGTGGTGAAAAACCCTCTAACACAACATTGCTGCATGAAAATCCCTGTTTACTGCATTTTATAACCAAGTACATCATATAATCTGAAATACGTGCTTCAGTACACCATTTGCTATTGACATTGCAGCATCTACATGATGACTTTTTATTTCATTCTTTCACTAAATGAAAACTAACATTTGGAAGTCTGCATGTAATTCCTTTCTAGGTTACCTTAAGATCTTGGAAAATTTCAGCCAGGGCTGAACATTGGAAAATTCTACCAAGAGAAGTAAAGAAAACGCACAATGATTTTTTAAGAGAAAGTTTGATGCACAGTAAGTTGAAGTAGACTACATTATGTGAAATATAACAAAAACATTAGAACACAGCGGCCCAGATTGATTAACCCTAAAGGTGGCATAAGCTTAGACAGGCTGTCTAGACCTGCACCAGGTTTATCACAGTTCGTCAGGCTGGTGCAGGGATAGACACTTTTCACTGACTAGATACCAATTATTGGTTGGCTTAATTTGAGACAGATTTTTACGCCAGAACTTGAGCCAAAATTATGACGCATCTTAGGCCCTTTTCCATTAACGAACCACCCACTCTCTGTTGAGGTAAAAATATTATGGATCCATAATACAACAGTGTAATGCTACTTTAACATCTGTGTTTTCAATTCCGGTTTTGAGATCCGGCATAGGATCTCAAAACCAGAATTAAACTGATCCATGCTATTTAATACATCCAGATGCATCCATTTTGGCCAAATCCGGTTGTATTAAATTAAAGCTGAACAAATTGCTAACAAGAAAAAAAAAAACGGATCCAGCACCATTGACTTACATTGATTTTCATGCCGGATCTGGTTTGTTCCATTTCCCAAACCGGACTCAAAACCGCAGATGTCCGACACCAAAACACAACAAAACGGAACAGATGTATACATATGCATCATGATCAGTTTTGTCCAATTGACAATGAATGGGGACAAAACTGAATCATTTAATTCCGGTTTTGAGATCCTCTGCCAGATCTCAAAACCGGAATTGAAAACACAGATGTTAAAGTAGCATTACACTGTTGTATTATGGATCCATAATATTTTTACCATATCCTTCTATGGTCCCATAGCGTAACTCTGTATGCCTCCAACTTTATATGGACCACAATGATTTTATTTCACCTATATAAATCCATTGAGAAATGATAACTCAACAAGTACTCAGCTCACACCACGAAATAAAAAAATCCTTGCATGCTCTATTTCATACCATATCACGCAGCCAATCTCCCCCAGAGACATTGCTTTTACTGGAGAATATGGTACAATGGACCCATACAGGGTTTTTGAGCAAACAATACCGTGTCCATAGGCCCTTACTATCGATAAGACTGGAGACAGAGAGGCTCATTGCCACTGAGAATAAAACTAACCCTAAAATGTTCTTTAATTATATAAATGGCAAAAAGCTTAAATCTTCCACCTCACTCCTAAATAGTGCCATATCGATGCAGATTTGCCTTTCAGGATCCTGGGGAAGCTGGGTTACACCATGTGGAACTGTAATAGACCGCAGAATACTAAATCTACTAAGACAAATGCTTACAAATATTAAAATAGACAAATCACCGGATCCTGATGGCATACACCTCCATAGAGAATTGGGTAATGTAATAGAGGGTCTGTTCCACCAAACTGGCACTTAACAAATATGGTGCCATCATTCAAAAAGGGGTCAAAAACTGAGCCCCGAAACTAAAGGCCGGTAAGTCTATTATCTGTCATCGGTAAACTGTTTGAAGGTTTTCTAACAAATGCTATCCTGAGGTATCTCTTTGAAAATAAGTGGGGGAATTTATCATTCGTCTCATGCCAGTTTTCTGCCGGTTGCAAACCCTATAAATAAAAACCTGCAAAGAAAACACTAGCCTTGATAAATATCCACCTACATGTATAATGCCATGTCAGCACAGGTTTGTGAGGTATTGATCCTGTTAAACTAATCTAAATAGTGAGGAGGTAAGTTCTAGACTTGACTGTGGTGAATCAAAGGATGTCGTATATATTGACTTCTCCAAAGCATTTAACACTGTACCACATAAAAGGTTAGTATATAAAAATATATAAAATGAGAATGCTTGGACTGGGAGAAAATGTCTGTATGTGGGTAAGTAACTGTCTCAGTGATAGAAAACAGAGGGTGGTTATTATTGGTACACACTCAGATTGGGTCACAGTCACTAAACTGTGTAAAGTACTGTAATTAACACAGAAGAGGACAATATACTGATAGAAATAGATCTTGATAGATTAAGGGCTTGGGCAGAGAAGTGGCAAATGAGGTTTAACACTGATAAATGTAATTTTATGGGAAGGAAAAATACATGTCACCAGTACAGACTAAATGGTAAAACACAAGATAAAATGTAGAAATTTTTGTTTATAGTAAACTTAAACAGTCACTGTACTTTCACTCAATTTCATTTAATTTAATAGAGAATGGTGCACCTAGCAAATTTAAAAATAACTTCATTTAAAAAATATGCCTGCATCCACCTGAAAAAAAGCTGTATAGCCTTGGTCACTAGGGGTCTCATTTCCACCTAATTTTCAGTCCGCTGCCTGTTGTCAGGCAAGATCCGTCCTTAGTAAGAGTAGGTAGAGAGCAAAAGGGGGCATGTCAGAGCTAGCTGAGTTCCTGTGCCTGAAAGAACTGCGTCTACACTACTTCTGAGTTCACAGGAGCCTCCTGCCTTTCTGTAAGTGTGATTTCCCACTCCTTATCTGTTCTGTGAGTTTCGGAGATAAAAACAAACATAGTGAGAAGAAAGGGAAAGGATGTCACAGCAGTGCAGGCAGATTTCACAGAAGGGATACACCCCCTGCTTCTGTGTGACATGCCTCTAGCTGTGCAGCTGAAACGGGGAATAATATGGCTGAAAACGATTTTAGAGAAGCCCAAAAAAGACACGTTCCTTCATAGTTATGATTGTACAAAGAAGCAGAGCCATTATGCAAACTTTTTGGGGGAAACTCAGTTACATTTTAAAGAGGTATTCCAGTTATGTTAAGTTATGCTCTGCAGGGACCCCCACCGTGCCCCAGGAAGCCTCCTTAAATGAACGAAGCAGACAGCCACTTCATTTTTATGGGAGCTCCTGAGATAGCCGAACGCTGTCCCTTTTACCCACTAAAAAATGTGGCTGGATTGGGATGCTACTCCAGTTTTAACAGAGATGAATACATACAACTGTAGATCTAAATATTCAATCAATTCCAGAAATGAATAGAATTTAACGTTAAAAACATCAAGAAATTTGGAGGACGACATTCGTGTTACTCAGCTACTAGGTGAATCATAATACTTTAACACTGTCCAAAAGATTCTGCATTTTGGAAGATGTTGGCTTGTACCTAGAGCTCAGGTGTAAATTGTATTGTTCATCCTTGAATTAATTTAAGCTATTATTTAAGTGCCAAGCACAACATACTTTGAATGAGCATTTGACAAGTGAATCATGTAGTTTTGTGTATAACGTTAGCCACATATCTCTAGTGTATCTGTTACCATAGTGCAACGATTAAAGCAGAAAATTACAACATCAGTGACTCAAATTTCTTCCTCAGTATTCATACGCACTACATTATAATGAACACAGTTATAACTTCAAGAGCGGTCATTGTTTATTCAAGAAAATATGTTCTTCTTGTCTATTCAAATAGCCTAACCAGGTTCTAATGGCAAATAATAAATTACTCAGGCAAGCCTGGGCATTGTTTGGTCTACTCCCTGCATGTGCAGTTACTGTAATCATCAGTTACTATTCAGAAAATTACAACTATTTGTTACTTTGAAATACAACTACTCAAAAAATAAAGGGAACACTAAAATACCACATACTAGATCTCAATGAATGAAATATTCCAGTTGCAAATCTTTATTCATTACATAGTGGAATTCGCTGAGAACAATCTATATATGTAAAGAAGGACGTATATATATGTGTGTATGTATGTTCCGCGATCACTCAAAAATGCAACCATCGATTTCAACGAAACTTGGTATACACATCCCTTGCTACCTGGAAAGAAAACTTGTGGGGGTCATACACCCCTACACAGCAGATGCATGGAGTTTGTATGCTCCAACTGTTTTTGCTACACACATATTGCTCTGTAACTCAAAAACTCTTCGACCAATTTCTACTAAACTTGGTACACATATCACTTACTATCTGGGAAGGAATACTGTCGAGGTAATATGCCAGTACACAATGAGTTTCTGTCTGTCCTGACATCTGTCTGTCTGTTCTTTATGCGCGACCAAACGACTGGACCGATCTTCACCAAATTTGGCACACAGGTACATCAGGTGTCCGGGAAGATTTTAGACCAGGTCTCAGCTCTCTAGGACGTACCGTTCCTTAGATATTCCCCCAAAATTATCTGCATTAGCCAATACAAGCCTGCAAGTCTTTCTCTTCATATCCCAACTGCCATACACTCGGTCACATGTCCCTTATCAGCCAATAGAAGTTCGCTGGCCCTTAGTCTACACGTACACACAGTTTTACTAAAGGTTTCCATAACAACCCAGCTATTTTTCTTCACTGCTATAGGTAAGCTTTAGGCTAAGGCTACACGACGACATGTGTCGCACGACAATAAGTCGCACGACACATAGGGCACAACTACACTGCTACATGTGTTGAGCGACAATTTTTATAATGATCGTCTATGGTATTGGACATGGCAGTCGCAGAAAAATCCATCTTATAAAAATTGTTTCGACAAAATATTGCGCGACACATGTCATCGTGTAGCCCTAGCATTAAAGGGGCAGGGTGCTGTGGAGGTTACTGTTAAAGGGGCGGGCACTGTGGAGGTCACTGTTAAAGAGGCGTTCACTGTGGATAATACTGTTAAGGCAGAGCAGGCTACTGTGAGGTCTCTGTTAAGGGAGCAGGTTACTGTGGAGGTCACTGTTAAGGGGGCAGGCCCTGAGGAGGTCACTGTCAAGTGAGTGGGGTGCTGTGAAACTCACTGTTAAAGAGGCAGGCTGATGTGAAGGTCAAAGTTAAGGGGGTGGGCTGCTGTGGAGGTCCCATTTTAAAGTGGTGGGGCACTGTAAGGGGGTCAGGGTTATAGGGTGGGGGACTGTAGAATTCACTGTTAAAGGGGCGAGGTGCTGTAGAGGTCACTTTTATGGGGGATTCGGTCGATATCTTTTAACAACACACACAAACATTAAATGTAATAGATGAAATATACTCGTGCAAATCCGGGTCCTTCTGCTAGTAAAACATAAAAATTATCAATGTAAAGCAAACTTAATATCCCATGGAGGTCTGGATTTGGAATGATACTCAAAATCAAAGTCGAAAATGTAATTTCAGCCTGATCCAGCTTCAGTGAAAATGCCTCCAGACAAGGAAATGAGACTCAGTAGTGTGTGGTCTCCACGTGTCTGTATGACCTCCCTACAACACCTGGGCATGCTCTTGATGAGGTGGTGAATGTTCTCCTCCCAGACCTGGATTAAAACATCAGTCAACTCCTGGACAGTCTGTGGTGCAATGTGGCGTTGGTGGATGGAACAATACACGATGTCCCAGATGTGCTCGATTGGATTCAGGTCTGGGGAACGGGCAGACCAGTCCATAGCATTAATGCTTTCATCATGCAGGAACTGCTGACACACTTCAGCCACATGAGGCCTAGCATTGCCATGCATCAGAAGGAACCCAGGGCACACTGCACCTGCATATGGTCTCACAATAGGTATGAGGATCTCATCCCGGTACCTAATGGCAGTCAGGGTACCTCTGGCTAGCACATGGAGGGCTGTGCGGCCCTCCAAAGAAATGCCTCTCCACACCATTACTGACCCACTGCCAAACCGGTCATGCTAGAGGATGTTACAGGCAGCAGAACACTCTCTACGGCATCTCCAGACTCTGTGTCGTCTGTGACATGTGCTCAGTGCGAACCTGCTCTAATCCGTGAAGAGCACAGGGCGCCAATGTTGAATCTGCCAACCTTGGTGTTCTCTGGCAAATGACAATCGCCCTGCATAGAGGGCTGTAAATACAACACCGACTTGTGGATGTCGGGCCCTCATACCACCCTCATGGAGTCTGTTTCTGACAGTTTGAGCAGATACATGGATATTAGTGGCCTGTTGTTGGTTTTGCAGGACTCTGGCACTGCTCCTCTGTCACGGATGCGGTGTGGGTGGAAAACTCCACACCGAGCACAGGAGGGAAGGGGATAGGAACCAGGCCTGGAAACTAGGGTAAAGGAGAAGGTCACCTCCTAGAACAACCCTAATCCAAATCCTGACTAAATATCAGTATGAACTGACCTTGATGGTAGGAAAGTTCATACACAGTAACCTATATCCCTAACACACCCTGTAGGGCCCTGGTATAATGACAGGACTTGAGACAACCTATTCCTCCACCAGTAGGATGCACAGGAGTCTCCCTCAGGCCTGGATACAACAGACAGGGGAATACAACAAACAAAATACAAATAGTAAAGACGACACTTAACTTCATGTGGAGCAAAGGCAGCGCCAGGAGCTCAACCGAGAACTAACAACCAGCTAGCCCAGAGTCCAGAAACTGAAGCTATAAACCGCACCCCTAGAAGGGGTAAGCAGTAATAAATAGGGGAAGTTAAATGACCAAACCAACACCTGCCAGAGGTGTGGTCATTACCAAAACAACACAGACACAAATGATCCACAAGGAACCATTCAGATTAACCAACGTGTTGCCAGTCTCTGATCTCCTGGCCCCTGTCACGGGAGTGTCCGTGACAGTATCCCCTCTTCTACGGTTGACCTCCGAGCACCCAGGACCAACCTTATCCAGGTGAGACTTGTGAAAGACTTTCACCAAACGACTGGCATTCACGTCGGACATCCTCTCTTCTGGTCCATAACCCTTCCAGTGGACAAGATACTGAAGAGATCCACGGAAAACTCGATAGTCGATTATCTTGGCGATCTGAAATTCCAAACTACCATCAACCATGACAGGAGAGGGTGGCAAGGAAGACGGCTCCAAAGGTCAACATATCTGTTCAACAAAGACTTGTAAAACACATTATGAATTTTCAGGAAGTTCAAGACGAAACGCTACAGGATTAATGATGGCAGTGATCTAATATAGACCAATAAATTTTGGACCCAATTTCCAAGAAAGTACCTTCAACTTAATGTTTCTTGTGGACAGCCACACAGAATTACCTACTCTTAGGTCCGGACCATTCATACGTTTGCTGTCAGCCACACGTTTATACTTGTTGCCCATATTCTTCAAATTATTTTGAAATTTTCACCATATCGATGACAATGATGATGAAAAACTTTCTTCCTCAGGGATACCAGAAGTAAGAGAACCAGAAAATGTGCCAAACTGCAGGTGAAACCCATATGCCACAAAAAATGGCGACTCACCAGTGGACTCCTGACTACGATTGTTTATGGCAAACTCTGCCAAAGACAAAAAGGAAGACAACTCCTCCTGGTTCTCAGATACAAAACATCTCGGACTCTGATTAATGCGCTCCGTCTGTACAGAATGCTTTCCAAAATCTGGAAACAAACTGAGTCCCACGATCTGAGACCACGTCAGAGGGAATGCCAGGGAGTTTTACAATGTTGTCAACAAATACTTGTGCAAGTGTTTTAGCATTAGGTAGGCCCGGCAAAGCAATAAAGTGCACCATTTTAGTAAAGCAATCAACTACAACCAGAATAACAGTTTGTCCTGAAGAGTTTGGTAGATCAGTGATAAAATCCATGGATACATGAGTCCATGGTCTGGACGGAATAGGCAACGGAAGTAAAGATCCGGAAGGCCGAGTATGTGTCACCTTAGCACGTGCACAGGTGGTACAGGCTGACACATAGTCCTTAACACACTTATGCCACCACGGCCACCAGTTTCACTGAGCCTCTCACACCTTCACCTCAAGGTAAGGGTAAAGAGCGGATATTACCACCCCTTTAGACAGTATGGGACTCAGATTTTCAAAATCACCACCTCCAGGAAAACTACGTGACAAGTCATCGGCCTTGACGTTCTTAACCCCAGGATGATAGGTGACAGTGAAATTAAATCTAATGAAAAATGACCATCTGGCTTGTCTCGGGTTCAGTCTTTTGGCCGACTCCAGGTAAGCCATATTTTTATGATCAGTAAACACCGTGACTGGATGAATCGCCCCTTCCAACCAATGATGCCACTACTCAAAAGCCAACTTAATGGCCAGTAACTCTTTCTTACCCGCATCATAATTTCTCTCAGCGGGAGAGAGTTTTTTTTTTTAGAAAAATGCACATGGTCGCCATTTACCAGGTGATGGGCCTTGCGATAAAATTGCTCCTACCCCCACCTCGGACGCATCCACTTCCACAATGAAAGGTTGTGATGCACCATTATAGGGGCAGAAGCGAAGCATTCCTTAATCGCAGAAAAGGCTCACAACGCCGAATCAGACCACACCGAGACATACTTCCCTTTCTTAGTCATGTCAGTTAAGGGTTTTACTATTGTCGAATAATTCTGAATAAATTTTCGGTAATAGTTGATGAACCCTAAAAACCGCATAAGAGCCTTCAGATTTTCGGGTCGATCCCAGTCCAATACAGCATGGACTTTCTCTGGATCCATTCGAAAACCCGAAGATGACAACAGGTAGCCCAAGAACTGCACCTCCTGTACAGCAAAAACACACTTTTTGCATACAATGTATTATCTCTTAGGATCTGTAACACCTGTCTCACATGATCCTGATGTGTTTCCACATCTGGAGAATAAATTAGAATGTCATCTAAATACACGACTACAAACCTCCCCACCAGGTGAGGAAAAATGTCATTCACGAAGTGTTGGAACACCGCAGGAGCATTGGTCAACCCAAAAGGCATGACCAGGTTCTCAAAGTGCCCCTCAGGAGTATTAAAAGCAGTCTTCCTTTCATCCCCTTCCTTGATCCTAACCAGATTATATGCCCCCCTTAGGTCCAACTTGGAGAACACCTTGGCGCCAATAATCTGGTTAAACAAATCGGGAATCAAAGGAAGAGGGTAAGGTTTACGGACAGTAATCCAATTAAGTTCACGGAAATCCAGACATGGCTGACATGGGAAGTTAAATGACCAAACCAACACCTGCCAGAGGTGCGGTCATTACCAAAACAACACAAATGATCCACAAGGAACCATTCAGATTAACCCACGTGTTGCCAGTCTCTGTGATCTCCTGGCCCCTGTCACGGGAGTGTCCGTGACATCCTCCTTGTGCAAAGGAGAAGGTAGCGGTCCTGCAGCTGGGTTGTTGCCCTCCTATGGCCCCTCCACGTCTCCTGGTGTACTGTCCTGTCTGCTGGTCTCTGCTCCTTGCTCTGGACACTGTTCTGACAGACACAGCTAACCTTCTTGCCAGAGATTGCATTGATGTGTCATCCTGGATGAGCACTACCTGAGCAACTTCTGTGGGTTGTAGACACCGCCTCATGCTACCTCTAGGGGTGAGAGCAATGACAAAATGCAAAAGTGACCAAAACAACTGCCAAAAAGGATGAGAACAGCGAAATGGTCTGTGGTCACCACCTGCAGAACCACTCCTTTATAGGGATTGTCCTGATTTCACAGAAGTGTGATTGACTTGGGGTTACATTGTGTTGTTTAAGTGTTCCCTTTATTTTTTGAGCAGTGTATGTATAAACCAGTGGTGCCCAACCATTTTTCGTCTGAGGGCCGCACTAGACTTGGTATAAATTTTGCGGGCCAGAAACAGGTAGCTTTGCCAGAAAGAAATGCAAACGCTGTGAGGGGGCACGTGTGAGCATTACTAAGTAGAGGGCACATATCTGGCATAACTACTGTGAGGAGGGCACATATCAGGGCATAACTACTGTGAAGAGGGCACATATCAGGGCATAACTACTGTGAGGGGGCACGAGTGAGCATTATTACTGTGAAGAGGGCACATAGCTGGCATAACTACTGTGAGGGGGCACATATCTGGGCATAACTACTGTGAGGGGGCACATATCTGGGTATAACTACTGTGAGGGGGCACTTATCAGGGTATAACTACTGTGAGGAGGGCACATATCAGGGCATAACTACTGTGAAGAGGGCACATATCTGGGCATAACTACTGTGAGGGGGCACATATCTGGGCATAACTACTGTGAGGGGGCATGTGTGAGCATTACGTCTGTGAAGAGGGCACATATCTTGGCATTATTACAGTGAGGGGGCACATATCTGGGCATAACTACTGTGAGGGGGCATGTGTGAGCATTACTACTGTGAAAAGGGCACATATCTTGGCATTATTACTGTGAGGGGGCATGTGATGTATATATGTGTGTAATCACACACTGCACTACTCACATTACACACATGTATACATCACATACTGCGCTGTCTCCTTCTTCTGCAGGTCTACCTTGATGTCTGGTCTTTAGGCTTCAGTCAGATCCTCCACCTCCATGCTTGTGCCGTGTGCCCGACACCACCAGGACCTGGCCCCTCCTCCTTTCATCTCCAGCCAGCTTCTCCTACAGCAGGGCGCTCTATCGCTCCAGTACCCGCCCAATCTTACAAATCACGGGCGTAGCTAGAAATGACTGGGCCTCATAGCAAAAAAAAAATTTGGGCCCCCCTCCCGTATTTCCCACCCCCACATACCTATCGGACCTCCCACCCCTTCCAGAGCTCCCACCCAAACACCCCTCCAGGACCTCCCACCCCAACATCCCCACACCCCTCCCTAGATCCCCCCGTAAGTGTCATCCACAGATGCCCCCGTAAGTGTCATCCACAGATGCCCCCGTAAGTGTCATCCACAGATCCCCCCGTAAGTGTCATCCACAGATCCCCCCGTAAGTGTCATCCACAGATCCCCCCGTAAGTGTCATCCACACATCCCCCTGTAAGTGTCATCCACAGATCCCTCCGTAAGTGTCATCCACAGATCCCCCCTCAGTGTCATCCACAGATCCCCCCTCGGTGTCATCCACAGATCCCCCCCTCAGTGTCATCCACAGATATCCCCCTCAGTGTCATCCACAGATATCCCCCTCAGTGTCATCACCAGATCTCCTCCCCCCTCAGTGTCATCCACAGTTATCCCCCCTCAGTGTCATCCACAGATCTCCTCCCCCCTCAGTGTCATCCACAGATCTCCTCCCCCCTCAGTGTCATCCACAGATCTCCTCACCCTTCAGTGTCATCCACAGATCTCCTCACCCCTCAGTGTCATCCACAGATCTCCTCCCCCCTCAGTGTCATCCACAGATCTCCTCACCCCTCAGTGTCATCCACAGATCTCCTCACCCCTCAGTGTCATCCACAGATCTCCCCCTCAGTGTCATCCACAGATCTCCTCCCCACCCAGAGCCGCTTCCTAGCTAATTTATTCACTGCACTTGCCTCTGTGTAATTGAAGAGAAGCGCCGTAATCTCGCACAGGCGCACTGGCAGAGGCCAGGAAGACAGTGCATGCGCACTTCCATGCCTCTGCCAGTGCGCCTGTGAGAGATTACGGCGCTTCTCTTTAATTTCACAGAGGCAAGTGCAGTGAATAAATTAGCTAGGAGGCGGTGCTAGGCAGGGAGATTGCAGGCACAGGCAGCATCGCTTTGCTGCCTGTGCCGTTCGCAGCACGCCCTGAGCTGATAAAGTCTTGTTACTGCGCGGGCCGCATGACACGGCTTCACGGGCCGCACTTGGCCCGTGAGCCGTAGGTTGGGCATCACTGGTATAAACCATTGAACAATTATATTAAAACTACCTGCCTAATATTGTGTAGGTCCCACTGGTGCCACCAGAAGATCTCTGACCCTTCAAGTCATAAACTCCATAAGACCATTGGAGATGGCCTGTGAAATCTGGCACCAAAATGTTAACAGTAGACCCTTTAGGTCCTGTAAGTTGAGAGATGGTACCTTTATGGATTGAACTTCTTTTTCCCGATTTGGATATGTGGAATTTAGAGGCCAAGTCAATAGCTTGAACTTTTTAATGTTCTTTAAGGACAATTTTTGCAGAGTGGCAGGGCAGATTATCCTACAAGAGGACACTACAATTAGGGAATACCTTAGCCATACAGGATTGCACTTGATCTACAACAATGTTTACTTAGGCAGTATGTCACAAAGTAACATCCACATGAATGCCAGGACCCAAAGTTACTCAGCAGAACATTGCCCAGAGCATCACACCACACCTCCACCAGCTTGCCTTCCTCTCATTCGTGCATCCTGGTGCCTTCTATTTTCCACGCAAGTGTTGCACATATGTAAGAGGAACTGTGAAGATTGACAAAGATATTGCAGTTAAACAAATATTTTTATTAATTGGCATAACTTTCTTCTGCTGTTCTAAAACCTGAGTTGAAGATGAACCAAAGTAGGGCTGAACCAAAGTGACTGTTGGCTCAGAGCCCACTCTACTGTGCTACTATGTGTCTCTGAAAGGCTTCTATCCTCCATAGCCTGCCCTCAATATGCAACTCACTTGTTGTACCAGTTACTTGGTGGGGAAATTGCTTTGGTCAGCTTGATCACCAGCTCTTGAGAATGTCTGAGACTGGATAGGGCAACAGATCTTTCATGCACAGCAGCCAACAACCACCTTGGTTGAACTACGAGTCCAAGATAAAAAGCTTGGAATGACATACCACAAGAGTATATCCAGAATCTGTATGACTGTTACCATGCCAGAGTGGCATCCTGTATCGCAGAAAGGGAGAATATCACCCAGTATTAATGGAATTCAACATATATCCTGTTGCCGAACCTAAAATAAAGGCTGCACCAACTTGGTTGTGTGATCATTGAGCAACCACCACTAACAGTTTAAACTTAGTCAATCTCAGCTCAATCACATTAAGTTTTCCATGTGTTCTTTTTTTTTTATTTTCCGGTAGTGTAAATAGGATCAGCAATCAAAACTCCACTCTAATCAACTAGCAAACCTAGGTAATAACCAACCCAGAATAAGAGCAAGGCAGTTACATAACGACTGCCCAGAGGAGTAATAGGTGGCTATCAAGACTCTTGTTTGTTGTAGCTGTTTACTAGGGCGACAGGACAGCATGGTGTGTCTAAGATCTTCGGTGCAGGCAAAATAAAAAGGAGGTCTGTATAACACTCTTTGAGGAGGTCTGGTGAGATAGGTGGTTTCTTAAGAGTCGGTTTAGCATTCTTTGGTAAGGGTTAATGGAAGTATTTGGCCCCTGGTCCTTTAAAAGTCTTCATGAGCCTGTGAGATGGGCTAGAAAAAGGTGAAAAAGTATTCCTTTGTGCCCCAGTACAGAGCTGGAAGCAAGATAGCAGATGGTTAGATATCAGGCCTCAACTTGTATGATGCTTTATGCACCAGACAAGACTGGGTATTCAAAGATATTGGTTCTTCCTGAATAGGAAGTTAGTATATAAAGTTGCAATGGTTTCCATGGGATTTGGTTGGAAATAGTGATGAATGCTAGTGGTTTTCCACACTTGTCAAGGACAGCTGTGTGCAATGCAGTGATTCTAAATGTGGCACTGTCATAAAATGCTATGTTTACCAAAAGTGAGTTTGTAAAATATCTGAGCGCCTAGATCTTTCTCAAGTGGTGTTTCTGTGAAGTGGAAATATCTAGGAATTAGAAAAGCTCAGCCACAAAGAGTTAAACCATGTGGTAGCCAATTGCTGAAGAACATGTCATGCAAAAATCACATATCTTCTGTTCAGTCGCTCACTACGAGTTCCAGATTGCCTTTAGGAGATGGATATCTATGATCAAGCCACTGGGCCCAAGCCGAAGATCACCATGCACAATGCTAGCTATTGGGTTGAGTGATATAAAGCACAGTAGTAATTTGTTCTCTAGAATGAGGAGTCACATTTCTGGCAGTATGATTGCATAACTTGAGTTTGGAGATGCCCGGAAAATGCTACCTACCAGAATGCATAGTGGCTACTGTAAATTAATAGAACCAAGACCAATGGTGATCAACTTTCCAAATGTCCTGTCAGCCCCATGCCATGTTTTAATAAATACTTGTATTCCCAAATAACAATATTGGAGCATGCAAATACTGCCATTCCTCAGTTTTTCCCCTTGGGAATGTGTAAATAAGCTGAAAACTTGGTTGCAATTCCCCTTGTCAGCAGGGTATGTCCTACACAGTCTGACACTATCATCACTGATTTGTTAGTGCCAGTATGAAGGGATGTGTCCTACTGACATGGGGAAACCGCACAATGCATAGTTTTAAAAAATACTTGATCCTTAAAATATTTCTTAGAACAGACATGACTAAAGGCTGACAGGTCCTCTTTAAATGCAAGTTACACATATAGTAATAATGTTATACTCTGAGGTGATTTTACCCTCATTGAACAATCTTTTTTATCCTTTGACAAAAATTACATTGGTGGGTCAGGGCAAGGGTAACCTTTACATAGTACCATATCAATATTTAATTTATTAAGAACATAGTTCATTCTGAAAAAAAATGATTTTTCCTTGTCTCAGTTTCATGTTAAATTATTAATAGTTTTTTTGTTTTTGCTTTTTTTTTTTTTAACTAGGACCATTAGAAAAGATCTTTGGCAAGGACACAATAGAATATGTATTAAATTTGTGCAGAGGACAATTTGATTTCATTGTTCGGATACCTGATAGCCTCAAGATACGTATCTTATTATTCCTTGATACACAAGACATTAAGCAGCTGTCAGAAACATGCAAAACATTCCACAAGGTAAGCTTGTAAGATGCTACATAGGTAATCGGTAGAAAAAGACCTAAGTCTATAAGGTTCAACTGTTTAATCCTTACAAACCCAAGTTGATAAAGGGGAAGACAAAAAAACACTGCAAAATGCAAATACCCAATTCACCATAAAGTGGGTCCCACACTAGCAATTGGACAGATCCCTGGATCAACATTCTACACTCCTTAACTTTGAAACTCCAATAACCAATAAGGACATGCTGTAAGATTATGCAAATCAAGGAAGTAACAGATGTCGCTAACATCTGCAGATGATCACATTTTCAAGTACCTAGCTCCAATATCTGGCATGTATGGGGCATAAAAATTAGATTTGAATGGAAAAATGTTTAGCCACGTGAAACCTCAAAAAATAGATGAACTTGTGTGGAATGATTGTGTGATACCTCCTGTTAGTTGACATGACAGTTATCAATTCTTGTCGCAAACTGAGAGGGACAGAATGCTTGAATTGAGAGACCTTGGTTTATTACTCCAGTAGATCGCTGCATTCCTAGGCTGAGATCCCAGTACTGTTGAACATTGTGTGTCTGGTGGTTGGGAGAACAATGAACTGGAATGACAGCAAAAGGTGCACATAGGCAAACTTCTGCACGTACAGATCATCTGATTAGAAAAATGGCACCACGTGATCCATTTCTGTACTGCAAGAGAAATGGGATATCTCAAGCCTAGGGTGGCAAAAAGTTTCTACATAAACCATCAGAAGGTGTTTGCACAATATTGGGCTACAAGCTTGACGTCAATCTACAGGTGTTTCCTTGGACTCACGCCACCGCTCTTATAGGCTATCATGTGCACAGCAAGACTGCAATGGAGGCAATAATAGAGGTCAGTCCTCTACAGCAATGAGTCCTACTTTCGTCTAAGATGCAGTGATAGCCAGAGACGGGTCTGGGGACCACATGGGCAGTGCCATGAAGAGGCTTTACAAAGAAATATCATACCGGTCCCACTCCTGGGATTATAGTGTGGGGTGGCATAAGGTATTCTACCCAGACCCCTCTAGTCTTCATTTCAGGTACAATAACAGCTCAGTGCTACATTGATTTGGTCGTGGAACCAGTAGTACGTTCATTGCTCCAAAGTGTCCCAGGAGCCTTTTTTTAAACAGGACAATGCTAGGCCACACATTGCTTGTGCTACTGTGAGGAGCCTATGTGGCTTAAACATGCTAGCATAGCATATAGCTTCTCCAGAATTGTCTCCCATTGAGCATATCTGGAACATCATGTTACCCTTTTTCTATCATTTGCATACGATTAACATGACTATTGATCCTGTGATTGCCATAATTCCACAACTTTTCCTTCTTAGTGTTGCAATTTGAAAGTTCAGAAGGGTATATTAACCACTTGCTTACTGCTGCACGACTATATGTATCGACGTACAAAAGCGTTGGGTTACATTACGATCTGCCGGCTGTCATTAGACAGCTGCGGTCACAGTGAAGACCCTTAAAGGGGTCTCGAGCATGTGAATCCTGTGACACGCTGTCACAGGTATTTACAGTGAAGAAAATCTGGAATGGGCATGCTCAGAGAAGATCCTTGATGTGAGAGCAACCCCTGCTGACTATAACATTGACTGTGATCCTGAATAGTATCCTGGGCAGGAGCGGACGTCACTGTACCCTCCCCTGTGTGAATTGGGACTAGTGCTCAGTGAACTGTCTTTTAGCACTGCAAGAGTTAATCCCTTCCCAGTGCTCCAAGCCCAGCTGCTGATTAAGGAACTGATCAACCTTCCTATTTAGCACCTCCACGCCTGAGCTAGCTAAGGTGTGATCTCTCGTCTGACCACCCATGTACCGTACCTAGCCTAATTATCTATTCTGCTCCTTGCAGCCTGCCCTAAACTTGGAATTGTTATCTGGAATATGCATGTACTCAGCTTGCCCAGACTGTATTCAGACTATGTCTTCTGCCTAATTCCTTAGTGTTTCTCACCACCATGGGTCAGCAACCAACAACACCAGGACTACTACAGGCGGTAGCGGCCTGGTTGGTTCCCTGTGGTGAAGTCCAGATCCCTGTTAAATGGTGAATATCAGGGAACAGCCAGAACAACACCCTTAGGTTTAGCCCAAAGTCAAACTGGTTAGTTGGCACAGTGGGTCCACACCCACTGCCTGTTACAGTACACAAAATAAAAAAATATATGTATTAGTTTTAGCAATAGTGGACTTTGTGTGTGTGTGTGTGTGTGTGTGTGTGTGTGTGTAAATATACACATTTTTCTTTTTCTTTCAATTACCAGTACGGTGTTATAGGACCAGCAAAATAAAAATAGGCCGCCAAAAGTCATTTTTAAGTCTTGCGGTGAGCCCAACCAGTAGATAAATTACACAAATAGTGTCCTTTTTCACAGTACAAACATACAGTGATGGTTTTAGAAATGTTTTGTCTTGAAATCTTTTATAACAAAAAAATTTAGAAAAATAAATATTGTCCTGTGAAAAGTAATGTCAAATACATGTAGGTTGGCTCAGAAATGAAATAGTTATTTGGCCATTGCCAGGCCCATTGCTAAAACTGACAAACTGTCCCGGTAATGAAGGTGGGTAAACACTATGGTAAGGAGGTGGTTAACACCAGTAACCCTGTATATTGGGTTTATAAGGAAGATATCTAACACCTCCTCCAAGGGCTTGTCTGTGTTATATTAACCCCTTAGTGACTACCCATACGTATTTTTACGGTGGTCACTAAGCGGCCTTGGGCTTTAGCCCAAATTAGCAATTCAATCAAGCGCTGGAGCTCCATGCTCGCAGCTACTGGAGGTAGATGAGGGCTCGGGGCAGTGATCAGAGACCGTGACAAGCAGTCTCTGATCACGTGATCGCAATGATCAGAGCTGCCGGCAGTAAACTTTCTACCTCCTCTCATGTAAGAGAGGAGGGAGAAAGTCTCCAGTGCAGGGCTCGGGTGCCCCAGCTTCTCCCGATCCTCTCCCCCCGCCCTCAAGAAAGATGACGGCGGCGTCCCGGCGCATGCACACACTATAAGCCGGCCGCCGCTGCCCCTGCAGTATGTCTCTCTCCTCAGTAGAGGAGAGATAATAAGTAATTATGCCCTGATCAGGTCCGGCAGCACCCTGATCGGGGCAATATGCCCCCCAATGTATTTAATAAAGGGCAGGAGCACCCCCAGTAAAAAAATACAAAAACAAAATGGAGCAGACATGCGCACTGGTTACTGTGCTGAATATCTGCCTTCAGCACAGTAACCATCAGGGACCAATAGTAATGGTCCCTGATCATGTGATCTCCATGATAAACCAATCATGGAGATCACATCCATTATATTTACTAAACATAACCAGGACATGGGCTGTGTTTCTTTCTCCCCTCGGTGCAGTTGTTCTGTGAGGAGATAGAGAGATCAGATTTCTGTCCTGGCTGTGCAATTTGTGCAATTTACTGTGAAAAAAATAAATAAGTATCCCAATTTTAATCCACTCCCCAATTTAATGTGGACATCACCAATTTTACCCTTTATGATTTTTTTCATTTATTTGTGGACGATAAAATCCTGGAGTTAATTGTGCAGCAAACTAATCTGTATGACACACAGTTTGCTGTACAAAAGCCATAGTCTATCTATATAAGACGGTGGACCCCCACAAGTGTCCCTGAAATTAAAACATTTTTGGGGCTAACCCTGGACATGGGCATTGTAAAAAAAAAGCCATCTGTCCGATCGTATTGGGCTGTGAGTACCACTCACTCACCCTGTGTTTGCAGCAGTTATGTCCCAAAACCGCTATGAAGCCCTAATGCGGAGAAAAGCTTTGGATCTAGTGATCACCAGTCAGTGTGGTTTACTATAAGTACAGTGACTGAGTCACACCACACAAAAACAAAAGTTTTAGATTTTAGAAAAACTTACTTTTCTAAAATTTGATTAGTGGTATACGAGTCCCTATTCGGTTTGGAACAGTTTCAATGGAGTCCAGGAGAAATGGGACTACTTAAAAGTGGCACTATTGAAGGCAACAGATAATTGCATTAGGCTAGTCAGTAAAAGCAAAAAAAGGAAGAGACCACTGTGGTACTCAGCAGAAGTGACCAAAATCATTAAAAACAAAAAGATAGCAGAAAGAAATTTATAAGATTAGGCAGAGAGAGGCCAAACAAGTTATAAGAGCTTCTAAAGCACAGGCAGAAGAGAAATTAGCTCAGTTAGTGAAAAAAGGCGATAAGACATTCTTCAGATACATAAATGAAAAAAGGAAACTAAAACAAGGAATTACCAAATTAAAAACAAAAGAAGGAAGGTATATGGAAGAAGAAGAACTAGCTGACTGCCTCAATGAATACTTCTGTTTAGTTTTTACAAAGGAAAATGAAGGAAAAGGACCTCAGGGAGGAAGACTAATGAATCTTCTGATGCATGTGTCTTTACAGAGGAAGAGGTTCGAAGTCAACTGCCTAAAATTAATACGAATAAGTCACAGAGGCCTGATAGGATATACCCAAAGCTATTAAAAGAGCTCAGCGGTGAACTAGCAGAACCATTAACAGATTTATTTAACCAATCACTGGTAACAGGAGTCGTCCCAAAAGATTTGAAATTAGCAAATGTTGTGCCCATTCACAAGAAAGGTAGTAGGGAGTAATCGTGAAACTATAGGCCAGTAATACTGTCCCACATAGAAGGCTTATCAATAAATTGCAGTCTTTGAGCTTGGACTCCCATATTGTTGAATGTATTAGGCAGTGGCTGAGGGACAGACAACAGAGGGTTGTAGTCAATGGAGTATATTCAGACCATGGTCTTGTTACCAGTGGGGTACCTCAGGGATCTGTTCTGGGACCCATATTGTTTGATATCTTTATCAGCAAAATTGCAGAAGGCCTCGATGGTAAGGTGTGTCTGTTTGCTGATGACACAAAGATTTGTAACAGGGTTGATGCTCCTGGAGGGATACACCAAATGGAAAAGGATTTAGGAAAACTAGAGGAATGGTCAAAAATCTGGCAACTAAAATTTAATGTTGATAAGTGCAAGATAATGCAAGAGCAGAATATAAAATCTGCGATACTGTCCTAACCTCGTATCTGAGGAAAGGGATTTAGGGGTCATTATTTCATAAGACTTAAAGGTAGGCAGACAATGTCATAGAGCAACAGGAAATGCTAGCAGAATGCTTGGGTATAGGGAGAGGCATTACCAGTAGAAAGAGGGAGGTGCTCATGCCGCTCTACAGAGCACTAGTGAGACCTCATTTGGAGTATTGTGCGCAGTACTGGAGACCATATCTCCAGAAGGATATTGATACTTTGAAGAGAGTTCAGAGAAGAGCTACTAAACTGGTACATGGATTGCAGGATAAAACTTACCAGGAAAGATTAAAGGACCTTAACATGTATAGCTTGGAAGAAAGACGAGACAGAGGGGATATGATAGAAACTTTTAAATACATAAAGGGAATCAACAAGGTAAAAGAGGAGAAAATATTTAAAAGAATAAAAACTGCTACAAGAGGACATAGTTTTAAATTAGAGGGTCAAAGGTTTAAAAGTAATATCAGGAAGTATTACTTTACTGAGAGAGTAGTGGATGCATGGAATAGCCTTCCTGCAGAAGTGGTAGCTGAAAATACAGTGAAGGAGTTTAAGCATGCATGGGATAGGCATAAGGCCATCCTTCATATAAGATAGGGCCAGGAGCTATTCATAGTATTCAGTATATTGGGCAGACTAGATGGGCCAAATAGTTCTTTTCTGCCGACACATTCTATGTTTCTATGGTTTATGCATATTTCTGACAATTCCCTAGTCCCCCCCAGAACTGACCCAGCCTACGACCACCTAAATAAATTGAGACCCCTTATTTCCCTCCTTACGGATTTATTCTTAAAATTATATACCCCTGAAAAAAATCTATCCGTCGATGAATCCTTTTTTTGTTTTAAAGGCCGCCTTTCCTTCCGTCAGTTTATTCCCTCCAAGCGTGCCAGATATGGGGTAAAATTATATAAGGTGTGTGAGCAGTGGCGTACCTACAATAGCGGCAGACCACGCGGCTGCTATGGGGCCCGTGAAGGGGGGGGGGCCTGGAGTGGATGGAAGGCCCCGCCCCTAATTACACTGACATAGCTGCTGTGGCTCCACTATCACTTCTCCCTATCTGGGGCTCAGACGGGCCCTGCTTCCCCTGTGCTCAGGGCCCCCCTCCCCTTACTTATTTTATCAATCTTCCTGCCGGCTCCTGCAGTGACAGACAGTGCCCAGCCAGCCTATGCCAGTGCGCTTTCCTCTGTCTGTCTGCTGGGTGTTGAACCGGCCAATCAGCATTTAGCAGCGTTAATAGCCTGATGCTGATTGGCTAGCCTAGCTCAGTAGACAGAGACAGGACTGAGCGGGCGGGATGCTAGACTTGTCTTCCACTGCGCTGCCTGCCCGGCTCAGTGATTTATAACTCCAATCCCCAGAGACTGGTAATGTGTCCAGAGAGCGTGCCCTGCACAGCTACAGAAGAAGTAAGTAGTGTGCAGCTGTGCACCGTCAAAAGTAAAAAAAAAAGTTAATGGGGAAGTGTGGGGGAGGGGGGAATGGTTAGTGTGAGGGGGCAGCAGCAAGCAGAGTTCGAGGGGAGGGGGGGCACACTGTCCTCTACATAATCTTATCATATACAGAACAATGTGCCTCAAGCAGCCCCCCCCCCCCATTAACACTGCTTGCTGTTGATGCTTATATAGACAACGATGCCCTAGCAGCTCCCCCCCCCATTACAGTGAACTCTGTCACATTAGCATTAAGAAGAGTTCATGGAGGGGGAGGGGGGTGTTGTGCAGAGTGGGCACAAGCAGGAGGAACGATGCTATGCAAGCTCCTGCCTTGCCCTCCTTCAGCTCTACTCGCATATAAATCGCTCTTCCTGCCTGTGCCCACTGTGCCAGGCTTTAGCAGACAGGCAGGAAGAGTGATGTGTGCTGTACATCACTCGCTGCAGCCCTAGTGAAATCTGTACTTCTGTACACCACTGTCATATCAGCGGTGTACGAAAGTATGGATTGTTAAGCACTATAGGCACTTGAATTTCAGGTGCCTGTTTCTCATACAAAAAAAATAAAAAAATCGTAGAAAAAGTCATTTAGGCTACTTTCACACTTGCGGCAGGACGGATCCGACAGGCTGTTCACCATGTCGGATCCGTCCTGCGGCTATTTCGCCATGCCGCCGGACCGCCGCTCCGTCCCCATTGACTGCATGTCAGGCTTTTTAGTCCAGCGGCTCTCGCCGTGCACTGCCGTGCTGCGCCGGAGCTCCGCCCCGTCCCCATTATAGTCAATGGGGACGGAGCGGCGGTCCGGTGGCACGGCAAAATAGCCGCAGGACGGATCCGACATGGTGAACAGTCTGTCGGATCCGTCCTGCCGCAAGTGTGAAAGTAGCCTAAGTCACTTAAAATAGTTTCTAATAAACTTCATTTAGTTTACATGTACTCTAAGTTAGGGATGTCCAACCTGCGTTCCTACAGCTGTTGCATGATGGAAGTTGCAGTTTTGCAGTAGCTGGACGGCTGCAGGTTGGACATCCCTACTTTAAAGGGTTATTCAGGTTCTTTCAAGTTATGCCCTATCCACGAGAATGGAGGCCCTGTATCCCCTGAAGCCTGTAATGATCAGAGGGGCCAGTCGCACATGTGCACGGCCGTTCTATTAATTTCTATGGAAATTCCAGAGATATTTGAGCAGTGTACACATCTTGTGGATAGGGAATAGTTTGAAACGAGAATACCCTTTTAAGGCTTTATATTGTCAGTAGTAGGCTGCATACGTATGGAACCATGTCTACTTAACCCCTTAAGGACTCAGCCCTATTTCACCTTAAGGACTTGGCCATTTTTTGCAAATCTGACCAGTGTCACTTTAAGTGCTCATAACTTTAAAACGCATTGACTTATCCAGGCCGTTCTGAGATTGTTTTTTCGTCACATATTGTACTTCATGACACTGCTAAAATTGGGTCAAAAAAGTAAATTTTTTTGCATAAAAAAATACCATATTTACCAAAAATTTAGAAAAATTAGCAAATTTCTAACTTTCAGTTTCTCTACTTCAGTAATACATAGTAATACCCCCAAAAATTGTGATTACTTTACATTCCCCATATGTCTACTTCATGTTTGTAGCATTTTGGGAATTATATTTTATTTTTTGGGGATGTTACAAGGCTTAGAAGCAAATCTTGAAATTTTTCAGAAATTTACAAAAACCCAATTTTTAGGGACCACTACAGGTCTGAAGTCACTTTGCAAGGCTTACATAATAGAAACCGCCCAAAAATGACCCCATTCTATAAACTACACCCCTCAAGGTATTCAAAACTGATTTTACAAACTTCGTTAACACTTTAGGTGTTGCACAAGAGTTATTGGCAAATGGGGATGAAATTTGCAAATTTCTTTTTTTTGCCTAATTTTCCATTTTAACCCATTTTTTCCACTAACAAAGCAAGGGTTAACAGCCAAACAAGACTGTATCTTTATTGCCCTGACTCTGCCATTTACAGAAACACCCCATATGTGACCGTAAACTACTGTACGGCCACACAGCGGGGCGTAGAGTGAAAGGTGCACCGTATGGTTTTTGGAAGCCAGATTTTGCTGGACTGTTTTTTTGACACAATGTCCCATTTGAAGCCCCCTGATGCACCCCTAGAGTAGAAACTCCATAAAAGTGACCCCATCTAAGAAACTACACCCCTCAAGGTATTCAAAACTGATTTTACAAACTTTGTTAACCCTTTAGGTGTTGCACAAGATTTAATGGAAAATAGAGATACAATTTCAAAATTTCACTTTTTTGGCAGATTTTCCATTTTAATATTTTTTTTCCAGTTACAAAGCAAGGGTTAACAGCCAAACAAAACTCATTATTTATGGCCCTGATTCTGTAGTTTACAGAAACACCCCATATGTGGCCGTAAACTACTGTACGGGCACACAGTAGGGCGTAGAGGGAAAGGTGCGCCGTATGGTTTTTGGAAGCCAGATTTTGCTGGACTGGTTTTTTGACACCATGTCCCATTTGAAGCCCCCCCTGATGCACCCCTAGAGTAGAAACTCCATAAAAGTGACCCCATCTAAGAAACTACACCCCTCAAGGTATTCAAAACAGATTTTACAAACTTTGTTAACCCTTTAGGTGTTGCACAAGATTTAATGGAAAATAGAGATACAATTTCAAAATTTCACTTTTTTGGCAGATTTTCCATTTTAATATTTTTTTTCCAGTTACAAAGCAAGGGTTAACAGCCAAACAAAACTCATTATTTATGGCCCTGATTCTGTAGTTTACAGAAACACCCCATATGTGGTCGTAAACCGCTGTACGGGCACACGGCAGGGCGCAGAAGGAAAGGAATGCCATACGGTTTTTGGAAGGCAGATTTTGCTGGACTGGTTTTTTTGACACCATGTCCTATTTGAAGCCCCCCTGATGCACCCCTAGAGTAGAAACTCCAAAAAAGTGACCCCATTTTAGAAACTACGGGATAGGGTGGCAGTTTTGTTGGTACTAGTTTAGGGTACATATGATTTTTGGTTGCTCTATATTACACTTTTTTGTGCGGCAAGGTAACAAGAAATAGATTTTTTGGCACGTTTTTTTTTTTTGTTATTTACAAAATTCATCTGACAGGTTAGATCATGTGGTAATTTTATAGAGCAGGTTGTCACGGACGCGGCGATACCTAATATGTATACAATTTTTTTTATTTATGTAAGTTTTACACAATGATTTCATTTTTAAAACAAAAAAAATGTTTTAGTGTCTCCATAATCTAAGAGCCATAGTTTTTTCAGTTTTTGGGCGATTATCTTAAGTAGGGTCTCATTTTTTGCGGGATGAGATGACGGTTTGAGTGGCACTATTTTGGGGTGCATATGACTTTTTGATCACTTGCTATTATACTTTTTGTGACGTAAGATGACAAAAGAAAAAAATAAGGGGTTGGGTCAGCACAACCTGCTGCAGGTGCACATCACTATGGCGAAATACATATACAAACGGAAAATGCAAATGTGATCGCACACTACATCCAGCACTCTGCCCTCCATGCTGGATGAGACATTGGTTTATATTTTGGCCAAAGCATAGTAAGCCACTCACCGCGTCAAGGCTGTCTCATGAGTGGTCCCTAACTCTTGTTCCTACCTGTTCATGGGCCATGACAGCCACATAAAATCCAGGGAATGCAGGTCAGCATGCAAGCCAAGTACACTTTGCTTGTAACCCCGTCCGGTGCCATTACAGCTTTCATCGGATCCAGGGATGCAAGTACCAACATGCATGCTGAACCTACCATATACTTCTCCTGGAGCCAGATGGCTAATGGTAGGTTCTATACAAGCAGACTCAGTTTTATACTGACTTTAAAACCAGCCTCAAGGACAGATTAACTGGTCAGGTGTGCAATGACTCCAAGGAGATCGCCACGCCTCCAATATATACTACAAAGAAAAAAATAAGGGGTTGGGTCAGCACAACCTGCTGCAGGTGCACATCACTATGGCGAAATACATATACAAACGGAAAATGCAAATGTGATCGCACACTACATCCAGCACTCTGCCCTCCATGCTGGATGAGACATTGGTTTATATTTTGGCCAAAGCATAGTAAGCCACTCACCGCGTCAAGGCTGTCTCATGAGTGGTCCCTAACTCTTGTTCCTACCTGTTCATGGGCCATGACAGCCACATAAAATCCAGGGAATGCAGGTCAGCATGCAAGCCAAGTACACTTTGCTTGTAACCCCGTCCGGTGCCATTACAGCTTTCATCGGATCCAGGGATGCAAGTACCAACATGCATGCTGAACCTACCATATACTTCTCCTGGAGCCAGATGGCTAATGGTAGGTTCTATACAAGCAGACTCAGTTTTATACTGACTTTAAAACCAGCCTCAAGGACAGATTAACTGGTCAGGTGTGCAATGACTCCAAGGAGATCGCCACGCCTCCAATATATACTACAAAGAAAAAAATAAGGGGTTGGGTCAGCACAACCTGCTGCAGGTGCACATCACTATGGCGAAATACATATACAAACGGAAAATGCAAATGTGATCGCACACTACATCCAGCACTCTGCCCTCCATGCTGGATGAGACATTGGTTTATATTTTGGCCAAAGCATAGTAAGCCACTCACCGCGTCAAGGCTGTCTCATGAGTGGTCCCTAACTCTTGTTCCTACCTGTTCATGGGCCATGACAGCCACATAAAATCCAGGGAATGCAGGTCAGCATGCAAGCCAAGTACACTTTGCTTGTAACCCCGTCCGGTGCCATTACAGCTTTCATCGGATCCAGGGATGCAAGTACCAACATGCATGCTGAACCTACCATATACTTCTCCTGGAGCCAGATGGCTAATGGTAGGTTCTATACAAGCAGACTCAGTTTTATACTGACTTTAAAACCAGCCTCAAGGACAGATTAACTGGTCAGGTGTGCAATGACTCCAAGGAGATCGCCACGCCTCCAATATATACTACAAAGAAAAAAATAAGGGGTTGGGTCAGCACAACCTGCTGCAGGTGCACATCACTATGGCGAAATACATATACAAACGGAAAATGCAAATGTGATCGCACACTACATCCAGCACTCTGCCCTCCATGCTGGATGAGACATTGGTTTATATTTTGGCCAAAGCATAGTAAGCCACTCACCGCGTCAAGGCTGTCTCATGAGTGGTCCCTAACTCTTGTTCCTACCTGTTCATGGGCCATGACAGCCACATAAAATCCAGGGAATGCAGGTCAGCATGCAAGCCAAGTACACTTTGCTTGTAACCCCGTCCGGTGCCATTACAGCTTTCATCGGATCCAGGGATGCAAGTACCAACATGCATGCTGAACCTACCATATACTTCTCCTGGAGCCAGATGGCTAATGGTAGGTTCTATACAAGCAGACTCAGTTTTATACTGACTTTAAAACCAGCCTCAAGGACAGATTAACTGGTCAGGTGTGCAATGACTCCAAGGAGATCGCCACGCCTCCAATATATACTACAAAGAAAAAAATAAGGGGTTGGGTCAGCACAACCTGCTGCAGGTGCACATCACTATGGCGAAATACATATACAAACGGAAAATGCAAATGTGATCGCACACTACATCCAGCACTCTGCCCTCCATGCTGGATGAGACATTGGTTTATATTTTGGCCAAAGCATAGTAAGCCACTCACCGCGTCAAGGCTGTCTCATGAGTGGTCCCTAACTCTTGTTCCTACCTGTTCATGGGCCATGACAGCCACATAAAATCCAGGGAATGCAGGTCAGCATGCAAGCCAAGTACACTTTGCTTGTAACCCCGTCCGGTGCCATTACAGCTTTCATCGGATCCAGGGATGCAAGTACCAACATGCATGCTGAACCTACCATATACTTCTCCTGGAGCCAGATGGCTAATGGTAGGTTCTATACAAGCAGACTCAGTTTTATACTGACTTTAAAACCAGCCTCAAGGACAGATTAACTGGTCAGGTGTGCAATGACTCCAAGGAGATCGCCACGCCTCCAATATATACTACAAAGAAAAAAATAAGGGGTTGGGTCAGCACAACCTGCTGCAGGTGCACATCACTATGGCGAAATACATATACAAACGGAAAATGCAAATGTGATCGCACACTACATCCAGCACTCTGCCCTCCATGCTGGATGAGACATTGGTTTATATTTTGGCCAAAGCATAGTAAGCCACTCACCGCGTCAAGGCTGTCTCATGAGTGGTCCCTAACTCTTGTTCCTACCTGTTCATGGGCCATGACAGCCACATAAAATCCAGGGAATGCAGGTCAGCATGCAAGCCAAGTACACTTTGCTTGTAACCCCGTCCGGTGCCATTACAGCTTTCATCGGATCCAGGGATGCAAGTACCAACATGCATGCTGAACCTACCATATACTTCTCCTGGAGCCAGATGGCTAATGGTAGGTTCTATACAAGCAGACTCAGTTTTATACTGACTTTAAAACCAGCCTCAAGGACAGATTAACTGGTCAGGTGTGCAATGACTCCAAGGAGATCGCCACGCCTCCAATATATACTACAAAGAAAAAAATAAGGGGTTGGGTCAGCACAACCTGCTGCAGGTGCACATCACTATGGCGAAATACATATACAAACGGAAAATGCAAATGTGATCGCACACTACATCCAGCACTCTGCCCTCCATGCTGGATGAGACATTGGTTTATATTTTGGCCAAAGCATAGTAAGCCACTCACCGCGTCAAGGCTGTCTCATGAGTGGTCCCTAACTCTTGTTCCTACCTGTTCATGGGCCATGACAGCCACATAAAATCCAGGGAATGCAGGTCAGCATGCAAGCCAAGTACACTTTGCTTGTAACCCCGTCCGGTGCCATTACAGCTTTCATCGGATCCAGGGATGCAAGTACCAACATGCATGCTGAACCTACCATATACTTCTCCTGGAGCCAGATGGCTAATGGTAGGTTCTATACAAGCAGACTCAGTTTTATACTGACTTTAAAACCAGCCTCAAGGACAGATTAACTGGTCAGGTGTGCAATGACTCCAAGGAGATCGCCACGCCTCCAATATATACTACAAAGAAAAAAATAAGGGGTTGGGTCAGCACAACCTGCTGCAGGTGCACATCACTATGGCGAAATACATATACAAACGGAAAATGCAAATGTGATCGCACACTACATCCAGCACTCTGCCCTCCATGCTGGATGAGACATTGGTTTATATTTTGGCCAAAGCATAGTAAGCCACTCACCGCGTCAAGGCTGTCTCATGAGTGGTCCCTAACTCTTGTTCCTACCTGTTCATGGGCCATGACAGCCACATAAAATCCAGGGAATGCAGGTCAGCATGCAAGCCAAGTACACTTTGCTTGTAACCCCGTCCGGTGCCATTACAGCTTTCATCGGATCCAGGGATGCAAGTACCAACATGCATGCTGAACCTACCATATACTTCTCCTGGAGCCAGATGGCTAATGGTAGGTTCTATACAAGCAGACTCAGTTTTATACTGACTTTAAAACCAGCCTCAAGGACAGATTAACTGGTCAGGTGTGCAATGACTCCAAGGAGATCGCCACGCCTCCAATATATACTACAAAGAAAAAAATAAGGGGTTGGGTCAGCACAACCTGCTGCAGGTGCACATCACTATGGCGAAATACATATACAAACGGAAAATGCAAATGTGATCGCACACTACATCCAGCACTCTGCCCTCCATGCTGGATGAGACATTGGTTTATATTTTGGCCAAAGCATAGTAAGCCACTCACCGCGTCAAGGCTGTCTCATGAGTGGTCCCTAACTCTTGTTCCTACCTGTTCATGGGCCATGACAGCCACATAAAATCCAGGGAATGCAGGTCAGCATGCAAGCCAAGTACACTTTGCTTGTAACCCCGTCCGGTGCCATTACAGCTGGCACCGGACGGGGTTACAAGCAAAGTGTACTTGGCTTGCATGCTGACCTGCATTCCCTGGATTTTATGTGGCTGTCATGGCCCATGAACAGGTAGGAACAAGAGTTAGGGACCACTCATGAGACAGCCTTGACGCGGTGAGTGGCTTACTATGCTTTGGCCAAAATATAAACCAATGTCTCATCCAGCATGGAGGGCAGAGTGCTGGATGTAGTGTGCGATCACATTTGCATTTTCCGTTTGTATATGTATTTCGCCATAGTGATGTGCACCTGCAGCAGGTTGTGCTGACCCAACCCCTTATTTTTTTCTTTGTAGTATATATTGGAGGCGTGGCGATCTCCTTGGAGTCATTGCACACCTGACCAGTTAATCTGTCCTTGAGGCTGGTTTTAAAGTCAGTATAAAACTGAGTCTGCTTGTATAGAACCTACCATTAGCCATCTGGCTCCAGGAGAAGTATATGGTAGGTTCAGCATGCATGTTGGTACTTGCATCCCTGGATCCGATGAAAGCTGTAATGGCACCGGACGGGGTTACAAGCAAAGTGTACTTGGCTTGCATGCTGACCTGCATTCCCTGGATTTTATGTGGCTGTCATGGCCCATGAACAGGTAGGAACAAGAGTTAGGGACCACTCATGAGACAGCCTTGACGCGGTGAGTGGCTTACTATGCTTTGGCCAAAATATAAACCAATGTCTCATCCAGCATGGAGGGCAGAGTGCTGGATGTAGTGTGCGATCACATTTGCATTTTCCGTTTGTATATGTATTTCGCCATAGTGATGTGCACCTGCAGCAGGTTGTGCTGACCCAACCCCTTATTTTTTTCTTTGTAGTATATATTGGAGGCGTGGCGATCTCCTTGGAGTCATTGCACACCTGACCAGTTAATCTGTCCTTGAGGCTGGTTTTAAAGTCAGTATAAAACTGAGTCTGCTTGTATAGAACCTACCATTAGCCATCTGGCTCCAGGAGAAGTATATGGTAGGTTCAGCATGCATGTTGGTACTTGCATCCCTGGATCCGATGAAAGCTGTAATGGCACCGGACGGGGTTACAAGCAAAGTGTACTTGGCTTGCATGCTGACCTGCATTCCCTGGATTTTATGTGGCTGTCATGGCCCATGAACAGGTAGGAACAAGAGTTAGGGACCACTCATGAGACAGCCTTGACGCGGTGAGTGGCTTACTATGCTTTGGCCAAAATATAAACCAATGTCTCATCCAGCATGGAGGGCAGAGTGCTGGATGTAGTGTGCGATCACATTTGCATTTTCCGTTTGTATATGTATTTCGCCATAGTGATGTGCACCTGCAGCAGGTTGTGCTGACCCAACCCCTTATTTTTTTCTTTGTAGTATATATTGGAGGCGTGGCGATCTCCTTGGAGTCATTGCACACCTGACCAGTTAATCTGTCCTTGAGGCTGGTTTTAAAGTCAGTATAAAACTGAGTCTGCTTGTATAGAACCTACCATTAGCCATCTGGCTCCAGGAGAAGTATATGGTAGGTTCAGCATGCATGTTGGTACTTGCATCCCTGGATCCGATGAAAGCTGTAATGGCACCGGACGGGGTTACAAGCAAAGTGTACTTGGCTTGCATGCTGACCTGCATTCCCTGGATTTTATGTGGCTGTCATGGCCCATGAACAGGTAGGAACAAGAGTTAGGGACCACTCATGAGACAGCCTTGACGCGGTGAGTGGCTTACTATGCTTTGGCCAAAATATAAACCAATGTCTCATCCAGCATGGAGGGCAGAGTGCTGGATGTAGTGTGCGATCACATTTGCATTTTCCGTTTGTATATGTATTTCGCCATAGTGATGTGCACCTGCAGCAGGTTGTGCTGACCCAACCCCTTATTTTTTTCTTTGTAGTATATATTGGAGGCGTGGCGATCTCCTTGGAGTCATTGCACACCTGACCAGTTAATCTGTCCTTGAGGCTGGTTTTAAAGTCAGTATAAAACTGAGTCTGCTTGTATAGAACCTACCATTAGCCATCTGGCTCCAGGAGAAGTATATGGTAGGTTCAGCATGCATGTTGGTACTTGCATCCCTGGATCCGATGAAAGCTGTAATGGCACCGGACGGGGTTACAAGCAAAGTGTACTTGGCTTGCATGCTGACCTGCATTCCCTGGATTTTATGTGGCTGTCATGGCCCATGAACAGGTAGGAACAAGAGTTAGGGACCACTCATGAGACAGCCTTGACGCGGTGAGTGGCTTACTATGCTTTGGCCAAAATATAAACCAATGTCTCATCCAGCATGGAGGGCAGAGTGCTGGATGTAGTGTGCGATCACATTTGCATTTTCCGTTTGTATATGTATTTCGCCATAGTGATGTGCACCTGCAGCAGGTTGTGCTGACCCAACCCCTTATTTTTTTTCTTTGTAGTATATATTGGAGGCGTGGCGATCTCCTTGGAGTCATTGCACACCTGACCAGTTAATCTGTCCTTGAGGCTGGTTTTAAAGTCAGTATAAAACTGAGTCTGCTTGTATAGAACCTACCATTAGCCATCTGGCTCCAGGAGAAGTATATGGTAGGTTCAGCATGCATGTTGGTACTTGCATCCCTGGATCCGATGAAAGCTGTAATGGCACCGGACGGGGTTACAAGCAAAGTGTACTTGGCTTGCATGCTGACCTGCATTCCCTGGATTTTATGTGGCTGTCATGGCCCATGAACAGGTAGGAACAAGAGTTAGGGACCACTCATGAGACAGCCTTGACGCGGTGAGTGGCTTACTATGCTTTGGCCAAAATATAAACCAATGTCTCATCCAGCATGGAGGGCAGAGTGCTGGATGTAGTGTGCGATCACATTTGCATTTTCCGTTTGTAAGATGACAAAAAATTGCTTTTTTTACACCGTTTTTATTTTAATTTTTTTTACGGTGGTCACCTGAGGGGTTAGGTCATGTGATATTTTTATAGAGCCGGTCGATACGGACGCGGCAATACCTAATATGTATACTTTTTATTTATTTATTTAAGTTTTACACAATGATTTCATTTTTGAAACCAAAAGAATCATGTTTTAGTGTTTCCATAGTCTAAGAGCCATAGTTTTTTCAGTTTTTGGGCGATTATCTTGGGTAGGGTATGATTTTTGCGGGATGAGATGACGGTTTGATTGGTACTATTTTGGCGTACATGCGACTTTTTTGATCACTTTTATTACCTTTTTTGGGAAGTAAGGTGAGCAAAATTTCAATTTCCTAATAGTTTTTATTTTTATGGCGTTCACCGTGCGGGGAAAGTAACATGACCGTTTTATAGATCAGGTCGTTACGGACGCGGCGATACCAAACATGTGTAGGGAATTTTATTTTTTTTCATTTTTAATCAGTGATAAATGTGTTTTTGGATTTTTACTTTTTTTTCACTTTTTTTCACTTTTTTTTTGACCCAGACCCACTTGGTTCTTGAAGATCCAGTGGGTCTGATGTCTGTATAATACAGTACAGAACAATATATATTGTACAGTATTGTATTTTACTTACACTTTGTCTGAACAGATCTCTGCCTTTAGCACAGATCTGTTCAGCACCATGGACAGCAGGATGCCTGAGAGGCGTCCTGTTGCCATGGGAACCTTCCCCGTCTGCTCAGTAGTTGTCAGAACTTCGCAGACGGGGAAGGGTAAGCACAGGGCTGAGGGGGGCTGTCTGGGGGCTCTCTCCCTCTCCATCGGGGGGGGGGCTGCAAAGGCACAGCAGCCCCCCGATGGGAGAGGGAGGGAGGGAGCTCCCTCTTTCTGTTAAACGGCTGACATCGCATCATCGATGTCAGCCGTTTATACCAGGGTGCCAGCAATGTGATGGCACCCTGGTATACCCACTAGAGACCAACGATTATACAAGGGGAGGCGGGCGGGGGATCGCGATCCCGCCTGCCGCACCGCCCGCCTCCCGCACCGCCCCCACCGCCCACAACTCCCCCCCCTGCACCACCCGCCGGCAAAAAATCATGCAGGGGTGCAGGGGGGGGGTGTAAAATATATATTTTAGGGACACTAAAGCTTCTGATCCCCGCGGTCAGGGCCCGCGGGGATCAGAAACTGCACAAAGCGCAGCAAACCGCAGGTCTGAATTGACCTGCGGTTTTCTGCGATCGCCGATGCGGGGGGGTCAAATGAGCCCCCCCCTGCATTGTTACGGGATGCCGGCTGAATGATTTCAGCCGAAATCCCGTTCCGATTAACCCCTGGGGCGCCGGAATACAGATTTCAAGTTATGACGTACCGGTACGTCATGGGTCCTTAAGGACTCGGGACCCATGCCGTACCGATACGTCCTAAGTCCTTAAGGGGTTAAATATACGTTAATAATTTCCAGAGCAAAACCTTATGGGAAAATATTATTTTTTTGTTCGTTTTTTAGTTATTTATCCCTAACGGTTTAATTAGTAGTAGAATGGGCCACGGGTGGGTAGTGGGTGGGGTTAGGGGCCCAATTCAGATTTTTGCTATGGGGCCCAATGATTTCTATGTACGCCACTGTGTGTGAGCACAACTGGCTACATCTGTGGTCTGTCTGTATATGATGGCAGAGACTACCAACTTAACCCCCCAGGGTGCCCTGAAAATATTGGGACATTGGGAAAAATTGTGTGGGATCTATTGCCTTCACAAAGGGTACAACGTGTACACAATAATTTTTACACTAGTATACCCCTTTATAAATCCCTCCATGCTGCAAACACAGGGGCTTGTGGGACAGTCCATAAAAATAGAGTGGGATACCCACAACTGCTGGTGTCCAAGCGTTTGGAGAAAGGAGCATCATTCGTCCTTGCAAGTGACCAGCTGCTTGCAGTGAAGTGGAAGGACAGGAGGGATGTCTACATGCTCACCACCATGCACGCAGACACCACAGTGGCAGTTAGGGAGAGGGGGGCTACTGCTGACGAGCACAAACCGGTCTGTGTTACAGAATACAATAAATTTATGGGAGGTGTAGACCTCTCAGACCAGGTGCTTCAACCCTACCAGGTGAAGCGAAAAAACAGGGCCTGGTATAAAAAGGTAGCATTCAGATTGCTACCTATAATACCGTATTTTTCGCCCCATAATACGCACTTTTTCCCCCCCCAAAGTGGGGGAAAAGTGCCCCTGCGTCTTATGGGGCGAATGCTGGCAATTTGCTTCGCAGTCTGCGATGCTGCAGCATCGCAGACTGCGATGTATGAGTGAGGAGGGTCTGTAGGCCCAAGGAACCCTAAACTTCCTTGAGTTCCAGGAGAAGGTGGTTGAGAGTCTCCTGTTTGAGTCCCCCGCACCTGAGCAAGCCTTTGAATCTGAGGATGCTCGAAGACTTTCAGAACGCTACTTCCCTCACCCCGTCCCTGCCACTACCAGCAAGACATATCCTCAGAAACGATGTGAGGTGTGTAGCAAATACTGAAGGAGGAGGGACACCCGAATTTACTGCCCCAGTTGCCCATTACAACCAGGCCTCTGCAATTACCCCTGTTTTGAGACGTACCATACGGTTGCTAATTATTAATTTTATTTAAAGAGGACCTTTCACCATAATAAAACCTCTAAGCTAACTATACAGACGCGTAGAGCGGCGCCCAGGGATCCCCCTGCACTTACTGTTATCCCCGGGCGCCGCTCCGTTCTCCGGTTATAGCCTCCGGTATCTTCATAGTTAGGCTCCACCCAGGGGAACCTGCCGGCGTCTCATTCTTCCATGCTGTAGCGCTGGCCAATCGCAGCGCTCAGCTCATAGCCTGAGAGAAAAAAAAACCTCTCAGGCTATGAGCTGAGCGGTGCGATTGGCCAGCGCTACAGCATAGGAGAAAGAGACGGCGTCAGGTTCCCCTGGGTGGAGCCTAACTATGAAGATACCGGAGGCTATAACCGGAGAACGGAGCGGTGCCCGGGGATAACAGTAAGTGCAGGGAGATCCCTGGGCGCCGCTCTACACGTCTGTATAGTTAGTTTAGAGGTTTTATTATGGTGAAAGGTCCTCTTTAATACCAAAAAGGGTGGGTGGGGGGTCTTTTCGGGAAGTCAATTTATTCTCATTTTCTGTTTAGTTTGTGGGCTTTCTAGGGAGGGAGGGAGGGATCCTTTTGGGATGGGTTGTGGAGCTAATTTTTTTTCCCCAGACATTGGAACAAATTTTACCTTTTCTGATTTGTTTTTTTAATTTTCCTAATTTCATGTCCTGCCACACAAAGCTATTAATTCCATTCACATTACTGTATCATGATATTGGCATAATATTTTTTTATTTGGAGGATCTCTAGTGATTGAGTTGTTCCTCACCAGTACACTAAGGCCTCTTTCACACGGGCGTTGCGGGAAAATGTGCGGGTGTGTTGCGATTTTTCCGCACGAGTGCAAAACATTGTAATGCGTTTTGCACTCGCGTGAGAAAAATCGCCCATGTTTGGTACCCAAACCCGAACTTCTTCACAGAAGTTCGGGCTTGGGATCGGTGTTCTGTAGACCCGCTGGAGGGGGTTAAAAAAAAAATAATAATAATTTAACTCCCCTTAATCCACTTGATCGCACAGCCGGCATCTCCTTCTGTCTTCATCTTAGCTGTGTGCAGCAACAGGACCTGTGGTGACGTCACTCCGGTCATCACATGATCCATCACATGATCTTTTACCATGGTGATGGATCATGTGATGGAACATGTGATGACCGGAGTGACGTCTCCACAGGTCCTGTTGCTGCACACAGCTTAGATGAAGACAGAAGGAGATGCCGGGCTGCGCGATCAAGTGGATTAAGGTGAGTTAAATTATTTTTTATTTATTTTTAACCCCTCCAGCGCTATTTTACTATGCATTCTGTATTCATAATGCTATTATTTTCCTTATAACCATGTTATAAGGGAAAATAATAATGATCTGGTCTCCATCCCGATCATCTCCTAGCAACCGTGCGTGGAAATCGCACCGCATCCGCACTTGCTTGTGAATGCTTGCGATTTTCACGCAACCCCATTCATTTCTATGGGGACTGCGTTATGTGAAAAACGCACAAAATAGAGCATGCTGCGATTTTCACGCAACGCACAAGTGATGCGTGAAAATCACCGCTCATGTGCACAGCCCCATAGAAATGAATGGGTCGGGATTCAGTGCGGGTGCAATGCGTTCAACTCACGCATCGCATCCGCGCGGAATACTCGCCCGTGTGAAAGGGGCCTAAGGGCTTTATTAAGATTTTTTTTTTTGTAGACACCCCACAACACGTCTAGAAATATTGACATAATTTTGGGAATTAGTGATCCATTACTGCTCCTACATACGGTTCTGGACACTGTATATTCTGTAGGCAGTGTCGGACTGGGGTGCCTAGGGCCCACCAGTAAAATGTATTTTTGGGGGCTGTGACACAGTGAGAGGTTTGGTCTGGGAAAACAGGTATTTTCCTTCCAGGATATGCTGCTGGGCTGATTTACACCCAGGTGAGGTAAAATACCGGACCGGATTTTAAGTGCCGGTCCTTATTTTGGCAGCACCTGGCTGTACTTAAATAGGCAACTGGGCTCAGAAGCCATGTCTGCGTTCTGGGATCTAAGGCCTGAGCTGGGCTGGAAAGCTGAGACCCGTGTGTCAGGGGAACAGGCTGCCTAAAACCTGTATTTGGACTTTCTGAGGCAGAACTGCCACCAAGGTGACTTTCTGTTATATTAACTTGCCATTGGGTGTGAAGTAACACCAACACTGCAAAAGTGACGTTTTGTTTTTGGCACCATGTGTGAATAAACACTAAAGTACTGCGCCCGCTTATGCTAACTACCAGAGCGAATCCCCACAGGGCCCACCGTACAGATACATTCAAATATTACCTGCTCACACAGCAGCAAGATTCTACTAGATGATGGAATATGGGGGTCCCTGCAGCTACTTTGAGAAGGCAGGTCCTGGGGAGAAGTGGACACTGGCAGCTTCCCTCTATACCTAGAAGTCATCTCAGCTCTGATTGTGTCTATAATAATAAACTGGGGAGTTTCTTTAATAATCTATCGCATTTTTTATATGAACATAGGCAGGTTGAGGTGCTGTACATGGAATATATATATGTATGTAGTGCAATAAGTCTACTGTGTTATGTGTCACTTGTGCAGGGGGTGGGAGACTAGGGGCCCACCTTGCTCAGGGGCCCACCAGGGTATTCACCTGTACCCCTGTGGGCCAGTCCGAGCCTGTCTGTAAGTTACTGGTTGATTGGATGCATACAGGGCCGGACTGGCCTGCCGGGATACCGGGAAATTTCCCGGTGGGCCGGCAAGCCTGAGTGCCGCAAGGCCGCGGCCCTGGTGACAAGTGGGGGCGGCCGCGGCCGGCGGCAGGGCAGAGCAGGAGATGAGCGCCTCCATTGCAGAAGCGCTCATCTCCATAGTCATCTGTATTGCCGTCCTCAGGACTGCAATACAGATGCCTGTGCTGCGGCAGAGGAGGGAGAGGTGTGTCCCCTCCTGTTCCTCTGATAGGCTGCCGGCTTAGTGCTGAGCCGTATAGCGAGGGACACAGACGGAAGAGGCGGCCTGCATCGCATCGCATTGCTGGAGGTAAGTATAAGTGTATTATTTTTATATTTTTTTTTATATAGGTACAATACTGGGCAGGCAGCCAGGCACATGATAATGGGGGCTACTGGGCTGGCACATAAGGGGGGGACTACTGGGCTGGGCTGGCACATGATAAGGGGGGCTACTGGGCTGGCACATAAGGGGGGGACTACTGGGCTGGGCTGGCACATGATAAGGGGGGCTACTGGGCTGGCACATGATAAGGGGGGACTACTGGGCTGGGCTGGCACATGATAAGGGGGGCTACTGGGCTGGCACATGATAAGGGGGGACTACTGGGCTGGCACATGATAAGGGGGGACTACTGGGCTGGCACATGATAAGGGGGGCTACTGGCACATGATAAGGGGGGCTACTGGCACATGATAAGGGGGGCTACTGGCACATGATATGGGGGGCTACTGGCACATGATATGGGGGCACTCTGGCTACTGGCACATGATAATGGGGGGGCTCTGGCTACTGGCACATGATATGGGGGGGGCTCTGGCTACTGGCACATGATATGGGGGCACTCTGGCTACTAGCACATGATAATGGGGGGGCTCTGGCTACTGGCACATGATATGGGGGGGCTCTGGCTACTGGCACATGATATGGGGGGGCTCTGGCTACTGGCACATGATAAGGGGGGGCTCTGGCACATGATAAGGGGGCTACTGGCACATGATAAGGGGGCTACTGGCACATGATAAGGGGGGCTACTGGCACATGATAAGGGGGGCTACTGGCACATAGGGGGGCTACTTGCACACAAGGGGGCTACTGGCACATGATAAGGGGGGCTACTGGCCCATAAGGGGGGCTACTGGCCCATAAGGGGGGCTACTGGCACATGATATGGGGGGACTACTGGCACATGATATGGGGGCACTCTGGCTACTGGCACATGATATGGGGGCACTCTGGCTACTGGCACATGATATGGGGGCACTCTGGCTACTGGCACATGATATGGGGGCACTCTGGCTACTGGCACATGATAATGGGGGGGCTCTGGCTACTGGCACATGATATGGGGGGGCTCTGGCTACTGGCACATGATATGGGGGGGCTCTGGCTACTGGCACATGATATGGGGGGCTCTGGCTACTGGCACATGATATGGGGGGCTCTGGCTACTGGCACATGATGGTGGGGGGCTCTTATTTCTGGCACATGATTGGGGGCACTCTGGCTACTGGCACATGATATGGGGGGCTCTGGCTACTGCCACATGATGGTGGGGGGGCTCTTATTACTGGCACATGATTGGGGGCACATCTTACTGCAGATTATTGGGGGGCACTATAGGGGCATCTACTGAGGCTAAAAAAGAAGACATTTTATATGGGGGCTCTGTATAGGGGCATTTTATACTGGGACACATTATGGTGGGTACTATGGGGAAGGGGGGGAGCACTATGGGGGTCATCTACGGGGGCACTGAGAAGGGGTATTTTATATTGGCACATTATGGGAACATTAGCTCAACTGGGGGCATTACAAAGGGGTATGTTTTGCATATTATAAGGAGAATTATTACTACTGGGGGGGCATTATGGTGGGCTTTATTACTCCCCCATGGTATGACCCCCTAGTAGCAGCACCAGCCTCTCCCTGCTCTACTATCCCTCTGCCCTTTCTCCGAATCCTTATTATGAAATCTTTCTCATTAGGTTAAAGCACAACATCAGCTCCGCCGAGCCCCCGACCAAAGTGTTGAAGTGGCGTCCGAGATCCCCAAGGGCCAAGTCAAGTAACTGTAAGTTTTTATGGGGGTTCTACAAAAGAGCTATCGTGGGGCAAAGTTCATATTCGTGTTTACACACGTGTTTTAAAATGAATGCTTTCTCCTATTATAAACAAGTAAATAATGACGCAATGCTGTGGGGCTGGTGTGCAACTTTTTCCAGGGATGGTTTTTATCCCCAGTCCGGCCCTGGATGCATAGCGGTTTCTACCTTGCCGGGCAGGGGCCTGTTATGGTGCACCGAGTCACTTAGCACATTCGTCCCTCATATAGGGATTGATGGGGCTAAAGAGACGTTGTACGACCAGTCACTGTCCTTGAATGCCAGCTTGTCATTATAGCCCTATCGATGTTCTTGTATCTTGTGAACAAACTGGAATTTGCAACATAGTTGGAGACATTTTGCTCAGTTTTCTTGGACTTGTTGCCTTTCACTACAGTTCAGTTTTTTTCCTTTTTTTTCAGTTTGGCAAGACAGGCAAATGCCTTTTTAGAAATCTGCCTCCCTTATAAGTGCACAGCTTCACTTCTCATCTGTACGCGCCACAAAGATAAGAATGCGGCGGATTTCTAAGACAGTAACAGGGTTACCCATCTAAAAATATTTTTTCTCCAATTTCCTGTAAAGATTTTATTAATAATTTGAATAAAACCATTTATACTCATTATTTCATCCTATAATAATTTTACACTCAGCATGCTTACTACACCCCTTTAAATTGACACTTTTGTGTAAAAATTTAAAATTTTATTTCTTTTCACCTTCTTAGCATTAATTTCTTTAAAAGACTAGGAGGTCAAAAAACTCATTACACCCACAGATGAATACGTCAAGGGGTCTAGTTTCAAAATGGGGTCACTTTTGGGGGCGTTCTATTATTATAAGCCACTACAAACTTGGCTTGTTGCAGGAAAAAATATGTACTTAAAAAATTTTCAAATTTATGTTGAAATGGTAAGTCTCCTAAATAAAAATAAAAAAAAGTAAAAATTTTTTGTAAGTACAGCCAAAATAAAGTAAAGATGTGGAAATATATTTCTGATAAAAATATTAAAGAGGACCTTTCATCTGAAAATGCAAGTTAAACTAAAGATATACCCTTACTTGCCGGCCCCCTGTTTGTCCGCGGTGCCCCCCCACAATATTTCCCGCCTTCTATGCTAATGAGCCATTCGGCTCAACTGGGCGGGCCTGCAAAAGTTCTCCCGAGCATCCAATCAGCGCGCTCCGCTCTTAGCCAGGGAGAAGAAGCTCCAGTTCTCGCGAGATTCGCAAGAACTGGAGCGATTTCATCCATCCTGAGCCGGCGCCATCTTGGATTCCCGTGGCGAGCATTGGAGCAGCGTCGGAGGTGGTGGCTCAGGATGGATGAAATCGCTCCAGTTCTCGCGAATCTCGCGAGAACTGGATCTTCTTCTCCCTGGCTAAGAGCGGAGCGTGCTGATTGGATTGGATGAAAGGAAAGCAAGACTTATCATTTAAGGTGACTTTTCAGAATAAGCTGTTGTGTGTGTAAATGAGAAATAATTCTATTTATGACCATTATTTGAGTTGTGTTCAGCATTTAACACTGGTTTCCTCTCTTGGCTCCATATCTAATTGTATGTTTTGCCTGAGCTCAGCTCCAGTAGGTGGAGACAAGCTGCTATGATACATAAACAGCACACACAGAGGAGATATTGCTGTTCAATCTATATTCAGCACACCCTCAGAAGCATCATACTGCAGTACTGATCAGATAGATGTGAATCAGGTACTGGGGTGAGACAGAAAAGTTACCAGATGCTGCAGCAGAGTCTCTATGTGTGGCTGTGTCTCTGTCTCCCTCCAGCTCTCACTCCTCCTCCTTCCCTATCTCATCTCTCAAGATGTTTTTTAGCTGTTAATTGAAGGTGATTTATTAGCTTGGGGGAAGAGGGTATAGCTCATAAGTGGAAAAAGAGGCATTGTTCTCTGTGATATATTACAGTTTTATATTCACTTGTGTGCAACAATTGTTGAACGTATAATTCCTATTTAAATGTAACTTTTAAGTTAAGGGGTTGACTGGGTTCAGAGCTAAACCCGATGCTCATCTCAGAGGGGCTGGAGCGGTGAAGAACAGGTTATGTCTGGGTTCAGAACCCCTTTAAATACAGTATAATATTTTAGCCAGTGCTAAAAACAGAAAATGCTTCAACCAGGCTTTCTATCAATGATTTCTAGCTGTTAATACATTTCTGTTGTAGGTGATTTCTAAGCCTCTTAAAAAAAAATTCATTGTTTGAATATTAAGCATTTTTTTCATCAGTATTTGCGCATGTACCTCCATAACACATATATTGTGCTAAATGTATGCTTTCTTTTCTCTTTAAAACCTCAATCAGCAGATTGAAGGGGATTCCTGGCAGGGGGATCCTTGCAACCAGTTCAGGGAAGGGCCCCCATTTGCAGTTGTCTGAAAGTGTACAACTTTCAGACAACTTATCCCAAGCAATATTTTAGTAGAAAAGTAGATGGTTTCAAACGGTTATAAATGTGATAAAAAAAATACTATCATGCATACTCCTTCTTTGTATGTCTAATACATTGGCCCAAATCTACTAAAGTGTCTGGGCCTAGAATCTGTCTAAAAAGTGGAACAATTTTGGAGCAACTACGATTTTTTTACTTTTTTCCTGAATTGTTTTAAAGGCTGCAGTTTTAACAGAAAGGGTGGAGCATTGTTTTGAATTCTATCTCAAAGAAAGACAACCAATAGTTGGTATTGAGTCAGACAAAAGTGTGAGAAATCTGGTCCAGGTCTTGGCAGCCTGTATAAGCTTACACCATCTATAAGATGAGTAAATCTGGACCAGTGTGTACAAAGATATGGGCAGTGTAAACATGGACTATTGACTAATGGAATATATAGGCCACAATTGTTCATGTAAATCACAACAACACACAACACCACAAACACGTAGAAAGAACTGATTTTCACACATTATGTAATGTATACTGTCAAGCATTTATATGGAGTGTTGCATATTCTTTACAGTTTTGCAGCAGTGAAGAATTTTGGGAAAAAATGAAACCAAGAACAGAAATATGTGTTAATGCTGTTAACAAGAATAACAATTCTGTTTCTACGAAGACGAGACAGCTCAGTCAGAAGGTGCAAGGTCCAGTGTGGATGCGAAGAAGAAGAAACACCTTATTTTAGTAAAATGCAAGACATGGCTTGTATTAACTGGAATTTACCTATATTCTGCAGTGGACACGGACAGTAATCTGTACAGGCTCTGTACAAGCTGCCTCGACATTTCTCACATGGAAGCAGTTCTGTGCCCTTTCTGTTATTCCTTTCTCCACCGTTGTCTAACATTTGGTAAATTTAAAATCGAAGCTTTCTTGCTGCTCTGTTAATATATTAATATAAACCATCATTTTATACTGAATAGCTTATTTTTTTTCATTGAAAATTCATGTATTAATGGATGGGACGCAATGCAGAGCAGTCCATTCACAGCAATTGAAGAGCCAAATAAATACAAATAATATGAATTCAGATTTGTCAACAGCATTTTGTTGGCTGTTTCCATGAAGCATCAGGAAATGATTCCAAAGTGCAGAAAATTAAAAACACACAGAAAATTGCGTAAAACAGCAAATGATAATCTAGATATTTCAATAGATCCTAAATTCTGTTAAATGATCAAATGTCACCCGTATAAATTTAGAGGCAAACTGTCACCTTTACTATGCTGCCCTCACTCAGGGCAGCATTGTATTGTGACAGACCCAGTGATTTCAGGGGCTGTCCATTCTGGGTTAGCATTCCCCACCTTCTACCCATGACTGGCAGGTTTCTTTCTTATGCGTAACATGAATCCTGCTAGTCATGGCTCCTAACGCTGGCATGATTTGTGCGGTTCGCCCTTTCAGTACTGTAAAAGTACTAATTACTAGCCCAGAAGTGACAGCCCACTGAATGCAGCAGGTCTGTCAGTATACTATGCTGCCCTCAACGAGGATAGCACAGTAGAGGTGACAGGTTCCGTGATTGAGCGACTTACCGTATTTTTCTTATGCATGTGTTAAGGTATAACAGTATAATACTTGAGTTTTATTGTATTCTGAGTCTAATAAAAAATTTGCTTTACCCCATGCATCTAAACTGTGTGTTCCTCTGGCCAGCCCCTCACTGCAGGTAAAATGATTAATGGATTTCTCACAGATTTCATAAATTATACATTTCTACTCCAAAGACTTTTATCTTAGTTTAACTTCAATCATGATAAAAAAAAAAAATTGTTGTCTTTAGATAAATGCCATTGGAGCAGAGAATCAATGCTGAGCGTGTGTGTCCACCTTGGCACATTAAGGCCTCATGCACACGATTTTTTCACGGTCCACAAAACGGGGTTCCGTTGTTCTGTGATCCGTTTTTTTTTCCGTGTGTCTTCCTTGATTTTTGGAGGATCACCAGACATGAAAAGTGAAAAAAAAAATCTAAGTCAAGTTTGCCTTGAAAATGATAGAAAAAAAACGGACACGGATCACGGACGCGGATGACAATCTTGTGTGCCTCCGTGTTTTTTCACGGACCCATTGACTTGAATGGGTCCGCGAACCGTTGTCCGTGAAGAAAATAGGACAGGTTGTATTTTTTTCACGGACTGGAAACACGGATCACAGACGCGGATGACAAACGGTGCATTTTCCGAGTTTTCAATGGACCCATTGAAAGTCAATGGGTCCGCAGAAAATCACGGAAAACGGAACAACGGACAAGGAACCCAACAACGGTCGTGTGCATGAGGCCTTAGGCTGAATTCACACTATAGTTATTTGGTCAGTTATTTCCATCAGTTATTGTGAGCCCAAACCAGCTGCGGGTCAAAAATAAAGAACAGAAGGAAATCTTTACATTATACCTTATGTCTGAGTATGCTTCACTACTGGTTTTGGCTCCTAATAACTGATGGAAATAACTGACCAAATAACTGAAATGTGAACTCAGCCTTAGGCCTCATGCACACGACAGTTGTTTTTTGCGTCCGCAAATTGTGCTTCCGCAAATAAAAAACGGATATAACATCCGTTTTTTTTGGAGGATCCGTTTTTTTTCACGGGTCCCTTGTAATAAATGCCTATCCTTGTCCGCAAATGTGAAAAAAGTAGGACATGCACTATTTTTTTTGCTGAAGGGAAACACGGACAACGGACGCGGAACACAAATGGATGAACTATCAGCATTTTTTTGCTGACCCATTGAAATTAATGGGTCTCCATCCTATCCGCAAAAAAAACGGAACGGAGGCGGAGAAAAACAACTGTCGTGTGCATGAGGCCTTACTGAGATGGACACAGTAAAAACTGTACTTGATATTGTAGTTTGCGCCCCTTTTTTTGAGGGGCAATCTGTCATTTTTATTGATACCATTTTGAAATTTATGTGCCATTTTGATCACTTTTTATTCCGTTTTTTTTAGATAAAGTGACAAAAAACAGCAAATCCACAATTTAGATTTTTTTTTTCCATTACAGCATATATTGTACGGAATAAATAAGTTTCGATTTTAATAGTAAAGGCATTGTGTGTGCAACAAGGACAATAATTCATATTTTTTATTCTTATTTGTTTTTAATACAGAGGCTGATTTGAATTTTTTTGTAGTTTAAAAAACTTTTTTCCACTTATTTTTTCCCTAGGGGACTCTAACATGTGATCATCTAATTGCTTCTTCATAGACCGCAATGATTTACCGGAGTCTTCCAAAGGGCCAACACTGTCATAGGAAACCTTGATCTCAGCACATTCAGCCTCAGGAGTGCAGACCTCCAGGAGAACAATACCTCAGATGACGTGGTCATAATTGACCACAGCATGTGAAGGCGTAAGGGTACTTTCACACTAGCGTTTTTCTTTTCCGGCATAGAGTTCCGTCACAGGGGCTCTATACCAGAAAATAACTGATCAGGCATATCCCCATGCATTCTGAATGGAGAGTAATCCGTTCAGGATGCATCAGGATGTCTTCAGTTCAGTCATTTTGACTGATCAGGCAAAAGAGAAAACTGTAGCATGCTACGGTTTTATCTCCGGCGAATAAAACGGGAACACTTGCCTGAATGATCCGGCATTTTTTTCCATAGGGATGTATTAGTGCCGGATCCGGCATTCAAATTGCCGCATTGACGGATCCGGTATTCCGGTCTGCGCATGCTCGGACCTTTAAAAATGTGAAAACAATCAATACCGGATCCGTTTTGCCTGATGACACCGGAAAAACGGATCCGGTATTGCAATGCATTTTTCTGACTGATCAGGATCCTGATCAGTCAGAAAAATGCCTGATCTGTCAGAAAAAATTACATGCTTTTGCATACAGTTTGCATGATTCAGGCAACGGAACTGCCTGCCGGAATCAAACAATGCAAGTGTGAAAGTACCCTTAAAGAAGCATTCCCACAAAAAATGTTTTCTTTGACCTGTTAGAAAGGTACATAATGTAAACTGCAGTGAAAGCAATCTTCTTACCAGTGACCAACACTCTGATCTCCAAATGACACCGGACAGCAAGTCAGTAACTTCTATATTCATTCCTGAGACTGACCATTGAGGCTTCCATAGGAATACATATAGAATACAGGAATACATAAGATGCTGTGTTATTTGAAAAGTCAGAGTACTGGTCACATGACACAGCTGAGGATCAGAAGAAAGGGGATAACTCACAAATACAGTCATTGGTAAGAAGATTACATTCACTACAGTTTACATTATGTACCTTTCTAACAGGTCAGAGAATAAAAAGTTTTGTGGGAGTGCCTCTTTAAATGTCCTATGTATTCCATAGAAATACATAGAGAAACTGGCTTCCTGTCCACACATAAGATATTGTGTTATTTGAAAAGTCAGAGTGCTGGTCACATGACACAGCTGAGGATAAGAAGAAAGGGAATAACTCAGAAATACTGGTAAGAAAATTACCTTCACTACAGATTACATCATTTATCTTTCTAACAGGTCAGAGAAGAAAACATTTTGTGGAAATGCTTCTTTAAATGTCCATGATTTGCAGATCCCAGACAATGCCTCTGGGTGTCTGCTGTATAAAGCAGCATGCACCCAGCAGCTATGGCGGCCGCTTAGCTTCCATGTTTGAAGTTCTAACTTCCACTGTAAATGTATAGCAGAGGTTGGGAAGGGGTTAAAATGAAAGTTATTCCCCCATATAACTAGGGCCTCCACCATTATAATAATGCTTGAGAAGACCCCTGTGCATTTAAAAACTTTTATTTCCCTTTTATCCAAATTGTCACTGCCAGGACCTTCTGTATTGGAGCCAAAAATCTTACCAGCTGAGCCACAGGCTTGAAGTCACTGACAGAGTAATTTCTCTAAAAACCTTCTCTAGTATTCATGTACAGTGCACTGAAATCTACAGATAAGTCAAATTTAAACACATTTTAGCTCTCTCAATATATATATATATATATATATATATATATATATATATATATATAGGAAAATTCAAGGCAGCACTCCTAGTAAAGCTGTTAGGGTGCCAGCGGCGACAACACCTTACCAAGGTGTGCAATATAGAATAAAGAATGACACCGCAGCACGTCCGTTTAGTGAAAAAAGTAGGACCCTTTATTCACCTGTGCGACTTTTCAGTCCGCTTACTGGGACCATTTTAAAATGGTCCCAGTAAGCGGACTGAAACGTCGCACAGGTGAATAAAGGGTCCTACTTTTTTCACTAAACGGACGTGCTGCGGTGTCATTCTTTATTCTATATATATATATATTTATATATATATTGTATGTAGTATATATGTAAAAATATGTTTATTGTAATGTATTTAGCTCCATTACATTTTTGTGATTACTAAGTTAACTCATGATTTCTGTATGGAAGACTGACACCTTCACCAGTGTGCTACAGAGCACCTGTTATCACTTGAATAAATTTCTCTAACTAAATTAAAAACTTTCACTAGTTTTCGTGTACAAGGCACTGGTATCTACAGATACATCTCTATATACCAGGACATTACATAGTACATAAACATAGTAACATAGTAAATAAGGCCGAAAAAAGACATTTGTCCATCCAGTTCGGCCTGTCATCCTGCAAGTTGATCCAGAGGAAGGCAAAAAAAAACCTGTGAGGTAGAAGCCAATTTTCCCCACTTTAGGGGAAAAAAAAATTCCTTCCCGACTCCAATCAGGCAATCAGAATAACTCCCTGGATCAACAACCCCTCTCTAGTAGCTATAGCCTGTAATATTATTACACTCCAGAAATACATCCAGGCCCCTCTTGAACTCTTTTATTGTACTCACCATCACCACCTCCTCCGGCAGAGAGTTCCATAGTCTCACTGCTCTTACCGTAAAGAATCCTCTTCTATGTTTGTGTACAAACCTTCTTTCCTCCAGACGCAGAGGATGTCCCCTCGTCACAGTCACAGTCCTGGGGATAAATAGATGATGGGAGAGATCTCTGTACTGACCCCTGATATACACTGCTCAAAAAAATAAAGGGAACACAAAAATAACACATCCTAGATCTGAATTAATTAAATATTCTTCTGAAATACTTTATTCTTTACATAGTTGAATGTGCTGACAACAAAATCACACAAAAATAAAAAAATGGAAATCAAAATTTTCAACCCATGGAGGTCTGGATTTGGAGTCACCCTCAAAATTAAAGTGGAAAAACACACTACAGGCTGATCCAACTTTGATGTAATGTCCTTAAAACAAGTCAAAATAAAGCTCAGTAGTGTGTTGCCTCCACGTTCCTGTATGACCTCCCTACAACGCCTGTGCATGCTCCTGATGAGGTGGCGGACGGTCTCCTGAGGGATCTCTTCCCAGACCTGGACTAAAGCATCTGCCAACTCCTGGACAGTCTGTGGTGCAATGTGACGTTGGTGGATAGAGCGAGACATGATGTCCCAGATGTGCTCAATTGGATTCAGGTCTGGGGAACGGGAGGGTCAGTCCATAGCATCAATGCCTTCGTCTTGCAGGAACTGCTGACACACTCCAGCCACATGAGGTCTAGCATTGTCTTGCATTAGGAGGAACCCAGGGCCAACCGCACCAGCATATGGTCTCACAAGGGGTCTGAGGATCTCATCTCGGTACCTAATGGCAGTCAGGCTACCTCTGGCGAGCACATGGAGGGCTGTGCGGTCCTCCAAAGAAATGCCACCCCACACCATTACTGACCCAATGCCAAACCGGTCATGCTGGAGGATGTTGCAGGCAGCAGAACGTTCTCCACGGCGTCTCAAGACTCTGTCACGTCTGTCACATGTGCTCAGTGTGAACTTGCTTTTATCTGTGAAGAGCACAGGGCGCCAGTGGCGAATTTGCCAATATTGGTGTTCTCTGGAAAATGTCAAACGTCCTGCACGGTGTTGGGCTGTAAGCACAACCCCCACCTGTGGACGTCGGGCCCTCATATCACCCTCATGGAGTCTGTTTCTGACCGTTTGAGCAGACACATGCACATTTGTGGCCTGCTGGAGGTCATTTTGCAGGGCTCTGGCAGTGATCCTCCTGTTCCTCCTTGCACAAGGGCGGAGGTAGCGGTCCTGCTGCTGGGTTGTTGCCCTCCTACGGCCTCCTCCACATCTCCTGATGTACTGGCCTGTCTCCTGGTAGCGCCTCCATGCTCTGGACACTACGCTGACAGACACAGCAAACCTTCTTGCCACAGCTCGCATTGATGTGCCATCCTGGATAAGCTGCACTACCTGAGCCACTTGTGTGGGTTGTAGACTCCGTCTCATGCTACCACTAGAGTGAAAGCACCGCCAGCATTCAAAAGTGACCAAAACATCAGCCAGGAAGCATAGGAACTGAGAAGTAATCTGTGGTCACCACCTGCAGAACCACTCCTTTATTGTGGGGTGTCTTGCTAATTGCCTATAATTTTCACCTGTTGTCTATCCCATTTGCACAACAGCATGTGAAATTGATTGTCACTCAGTGTTACTTCCTAAGTGGACAGTTTGATTTCACAGAAGTGTGATTGACTTGGAGCTACATTGTGTTGTTTAAGTGTTCCCTTTATTTTTTTGAGCAGTGTATTTATACATAGTAATTAGATCTCCCCTCAGTCGTCTTTTTTCTAAAGTGAATAACCCTAATTTTGATAATCTTTCAGGGTACTGTAGTTGCCCCATTCCAGTTATTACTTTAGTTGCCCTCCTCTGGACCTTCTCCAGCTCTGCTATGTCTGCCTTGTTTACAGGAGCCCAGAACTGTACACAGTACTCCATGTGTGGTCTAACTAGTGATTTGTAAAGTGGTAGGACTATGTTCTTATCACGGGCATCTATGCCCCTTCTGATGCAACCCATTATCTTATTGGCCTTGGCAGCAGCTGCCTGACACTGGTTTTTGCAGCTTAGTTTGCTGTTCATAAAAATTCCTAGATCCTTTTCCATGTCAGTGTTAGGCCTCATGCACATGACCGTTGTGTGCATCCGTGGCCGTTGTTCCGTTTTCTGTGATTTTCTGCGGACCCATTGACTTTCAATGGGTCCGTTGAAAATTCGGAAAATGCACCGTTGTTCATCCGCGGCCGTGATCCGTGTTTCCTGTCCGTAAAAAAAATATGACATGTCCTATTTTTTTGACGGACAACGGTTCACGGACCCATTCAAGTCAATGGGTCCGTGAAAAAACACGGATGCACACAAGATTGGCATCCGCGTCCGTGATCCATGGCCGTAGGCTACTTTCACACAGACGGATCCGCAGATCCGTCTGCATAAAAGCTTTTTCAGAGCTGAGTTTTCACTTCGTGAAAACTCAGATCCGACAGTATATTCTAACACAGAGGCGTTCCCATAGTGACGGGGAGGCTTCAAGTTAGAATATACTACGAACTGTGTACATGACTGCCCCCTGAGGGGTTAATTGTGCGGATCACAGTCCCCTGTAAGAGATCGGGTGCTGCCAGGCAGGAGGGGGCACCCCCCCCTCCCTCCCCAGTTTTAAATTCATTGGTGGCCAGTGTGCCCCCCTCCCTCCCCTGTATTTAACTCATTGGAGGCCAGTGCGGCCCCGCCCTCCCTCCCCTGTATTACTGTACATTCATTGGTGGCCAGTGTGCCCCCCCTCCCTCCCCTGTATTTAACTCATTGGTGGCCAGTGCGGCCCCCCTCCCTCCCCTGTATTACTGTACATTCATTGGTGGCCAGTGGGCCCCCCCTCCCTCCCCTGTATTACTGTATATTCATTGGTGGCCAGTGGGCCCCCCCTCCCTCCCCCTCCTAATTAAAATCCCCCCCCTATCATTGGTGGCAGCGGAGAGTTCCGATCGCAGTCCCAGTTTAATCGCTTGGGCTCCGATCGGTAACCATGGCAACCAGGACGCTACTGCAGTCCTGGTTGCCATGGTTACTTAGCAATTTTTAGAAGCATTATACTTACCTGCGATGTCTGTGACCGGCCTCCTACTGGTAAGTGACAGGTCTGTGCTATGAGCAATGCGCCGCACAGACCTTTCACTTACCAGTAGGAGGAGTGCCCGGCCGGTCACAGACAGCGAAGGTAAGTATAATGCTTCTAAAATTGCTAACTAACCATGGCAACCAGGACTGCAGTAGCGTCCTGGTTGCCATGGTTACCGATCGGAGTCCCAGCGATTAAACTGGGACTCCGATCGGAACTCTCCGCTGCCACCAATGATGGGGGGAAGGATTTTAATTAGGAGGGGGAGGGAGGGGGGCCCACTGGCCACCAATGAATGTACAGTAATACAGGGGAGGGAGGGGGGCCGCACTGGCCACCAATGAGTTAAATACAGGGGAGGGAGGGCCCACTGGCCACCAATAAATGTACAGTAATACAGGGGAGGGAGGGGGGGCCGCACTGGCCACCAATGAGTTAAATACAGGGGAGGGGGGCACACTGGCCACCAATGAATTTAAAACTGGGGAAGGAGGGGGGTGTGCCCCCTCCTGCCTGGCAGCACCTGATCTCTTACAGGGGGCTATGATACGCACAATTAACCCCTCAGGTACGGCACCTGAGGGGTTAATTGTGCGGATCACAGCCCCTGTAAGAGATCGGGTGCTGCCAGGCAGCAGGGCGCAGTCATGTACACAGTTCGTAGTATATTCTAACTTGAAGCGTCCCCATCACTATAGGAACGCCTCTGTGTTAGAATATACTGTCGGATATGAGTTTTCACGATCTAACTCAAATCCGATGGTATATTCTAACATAGAGGCGTTCCCATGGTGATGGGGACGCTTCAAGTTAAAATATACCATCGGATTGGAGAAAACTCTGATCCGATGGTATAATAGGGACTCCTGACTTTACATTGAAAAAAGGGTAAAGAACAACTAGACCCTGGTTCATATAGACCAATATCTCTGTTAAATATGGATGTAAAAATTCTGGCAAAGGTTTTGGCGGGTAGTCTTTCTAAGGTGATTAAAGGTATAATTCACGAAGATCAGACAGGTTTTATACCCGGAAGAACGATATATTCAAATATAAGAAGGCTGTACCTTAATATTGAAGCTAATAAAACAGAAACTGGTGAGAAAGCCATACTCTCACTGGATGCCCAAAAGGCATTTGACTGTATTGAGTGGGAGTATCTATGGGCAGTTTATGGGAGGGATTTATAAGATGGATTCAACTTATATACTCCAATCCGAGGTCTAGGGTGATGGTGGATGGGAGCTTGTCCCTGCCTTTTGCCCTTTACAGGGGCACCAGGCAGGGATGCCCTCTCTTCCCATTATTATTCAATTACAGAATGGCTCAAGGGTGCATGTGCTTGAGAAACACAAGAGTTTTAAATATTTAGGTATACAAATTTCTAGAAATATAGAAGAATACGAAAAGTTAAATGTACTCCCCTTAATAAAAAAAACTTAGAACTAAAATACATATTTGGAAAAGATTACCGTTGTCAATTCAGGGTCGGGTGAATTTAATAAAAATGATTTTTCTCCCAAAAATACTGTATGTTTTACAAAATGCCCCAATAAGGTTGCCAAAGAAAATCCTTAGGTTATTAGATAGTTTAATGGGGGATTTTATTTGGAAAGGTGCTATACCTAGGTTAAAGAGAGAAGTGCTTCAGCTCCCAGTAAGAGAGGGTGGATTAGCAGTTCCTAATTGTTTTTTTTAATTATTTAATAACACAATATAGTCAGATAAAGGGAAGTTTAAATGGTTTAGCGGGAAGGGAGGAATTAACAAAAATGGGGTGGAGAGGGGAAATGAATCACTTAGAGGTTTTGGAGTCAGGAACGCTTGGGAAAAATACCACAGAAAATAGAATATTGAATTCAATGGAATATATATGGGTGGAAGTTAAAAAAATATTAGATATTAAAGGTTATTTGCAGTATACACCTATTTGGAAAAATATTAATTTAAAGGAATTGCAAATGATTAGGTCTTACATAGACTGGGATAAAAAGGGGGTGAAATATCCCGGTCAAGAATTTGAGGAAGATAAACTGAAGGATTTTGGCACCTTAGTAAGGGAGTTTGGGATCCCCCAAAAGGATATTTATAAATATTTTCAGCTTAAAAATGCTGTGAGGACATCGGCGAATTTAGATAAATATAGAAAGGAACAATCAGATAGAATAGATAAATTTACTAATGGAAGAGAAAAAAGAGGAACAACGGCAAAAAGATATGGGATCTTGATGGAAGGGGAAAAAAAAAACGGATTACAATACTTGCCAGAGGAAAATGGGAAAAAGAGCTCCCGTCTCTTACGGAAGAAAAATGGAATGATGCTCTCAGAAGTTATATTATAGTGTTGGAAAGGGCCTCACATAAGATCTCTCTGTTTTTTATAGTCCATAGGCTACATCGATCTCCTTGGGCGCTAAAGAGAATGGGTGTGAGAACTTCTGATAAGTGCCCAAAATGCAAAGGAGAGAAGGCGGATCTTATACATTGTTTTTGGAGATGCCCTAAACTTTTTAGGTATTGGAAAGAAATTGCAGAAATTGTATTAGTATTTCTGGGTGTTTAAGTCTTTAAAGACCCAGTAGTTTGTATATTAGGGGCTACAGAACATCTTAAACTAAATAAAGAGATACAATTGGTTTTAGGTAAAGTACTATTTCAAGCTAGACTTCTCATACTTCAGAAATGGGTAAATGTAGATCCCCCTACAGTGGGACAGTGGCAAGAAGCAGTTGCTAATTTGATTAAATTGGAAGGGGTGTCCGAGAGATATAGTGAGAGAGCAGAAAAAATTTATAAAATATGGAAAAAATGGTTGAACTAGGGCCGGATGTGGTGTTTTATTTTTTTTCTCTCGTTCTCCAAAGGGTGGGGGGTGGGTATCGGGGCAAAATGTTATTCCATTATTGATCTATGTAATATGGATCTTTGAATTTTTCTGATTTTGTATATGTTTCTTATATAATAATAAAAAATTAAAATATTACAATAAACACATTATTGTGTGTATATATATATATATATATATATATATATATATATATATATATACACTGCTCAAAAAAATAAAGGGAACACAAAAATAACACATCCTAGATCTGAATTCATTAAATATTCTTCTGAAATACTTTGTTCTTTACATAATTGAATGTGCTGACAACAAAATCACACAAAAATAAAAAAATGGAAATCAAATTTTTCAACCCATGGAGGTCTGGATTTGGAGTCACACTCAAAATGAAAGTGGAAAAACACACTACAGGCTGATCCAACTTTGATGTAATGTCCTTAAAACAAGTCAAAATGAGGCTCAGTAGTGTGTGTGGCCTCCACGTGCCTGTATGACCTCCCTACAACGCCTGTGCATGCTCCTGATGAGGTGGCGGTCTCCTGAGGGATCTCATCCCAGACCTGGACTAAAGCATCTGCCAACTCCTGGACAGTCTGTGGTGCAATGTGACATTGGTGGATAGAGCGAGACATGATGTCCCAGATGTGCTCAATTGGATTCAGGTCTGGGGAACGGGCGGGCCAGTCCATAGCATCAATGCCTTCGTCTTGCAGGAACTGCTGACACACTTCAGCCACATGAGGTCTAGCATTGTCTTGCATTAGGAGGAACCCAGGGCCAACCGCACCAGCATATGGTCTCACAAGGGGTCTGAGGATCTCATCTCGGTACCTAATGGCAGTCAGGCTACCTCTGGCGAGCACATGGAGGGCTGTGCGGCCCTCCAAAGAAATACCACCCCACACCATTACTGACCCAATGCCAAACCGGTCATGCTGGAGGATGTTGCAGGCAGAAGAACATTCTCCACGGCGTCTCAAGACTCTGTCACGTCTGTCACATGTGCTCAGTGTGAACCTGCTTTCACCTGTGAAGAGCACAGGGCGCCAGTGGCGAATTTGCCAATCTTGGGTGTTCTCTGGCAAATGCCAAACGTCCTGCACGGTGTTGGGCTGTAAGCACAACCCCCACCTGTGGACGTCGGGCCCTCATATCACCCTCATGGAGTCTGTTTCTGACCGTTTGAGCAGACACATGCACTTTTGTGGCCTGCTGGAGGTCATTTTGCAGGGCTCTGGCAGAGCTCCTCCTGTTCCTCCTTGCACAAAGGCGGAGGTAGCGATCCTGATGCTGGGTTGTTGCCCTCCTACGGCCTCCTCCACGTCTCCTGATGTACTGGCCTGTCTCCTGGTAGCGCCTCCATGCTCTGGACACTACGCTGACAGACACAGCAAACCTTGCCACAGCTCGCATTGATGTGCCATCCTGGATAAGCTGCACTACCTGAGCCACTTGTGTGGGTTGTAGACTCCTTCTCATGCTACCACTAGAGTGAAAGCACCGCCAGCATTCAAAAGTGACCAAAACATCAGCCAGGAAGCATAGGAACTGAGAAGTGGTCTGTGGTCACCACCTGCAGAACCACTCTTTTATTGGGGGTGTCTTGCTAATTGCCTATAATTTCCACCTGTCTATCCCATTTGCACAACAGCATGTGAAATTGATTGTGACTCAGTGTTGCTTTCTAAGTGGACAGTTTGATTTCACAGAAGTGTGATTGACTTGGAGCTACATTGTGTTGTTTAAGTGTTCCCTTAATTTTTTTGAGCAGTGTATATATATATATATATATATATATATATATATATATATATATACATACATACGTTCAAAAGATGAGGCAGCACTCCAGAAGTAAAGTGAACAAATAATGGACCCTTTATTGACCCCTCTGCAACGTTTTAACCGCTCAATGCAGTCTTTATCAAGCATAAAACATGGTGTCTCACAGGGGTATATATACCCAGAATACATAGCAGCAAATAAAGTGACAATCAATTAATAATATTGATACACTGATCACTGTATGAAGATATTGTATGTATTTTAACACTTATTTTTATGATTGCATTGTTTATTAATTGATTGTCACTTTATTTGCTGCTATGTATTCTGGGTATATATATCCCTGTGAGACACCATGTTTTATGCTTGATAAAGACTGCATTGAGCAGTTGAAACGTTGCAGAGGGGTCAATAAAGGATCCATTATTTTTTCACTTTACTTCTGGAGTGCTGCCTCATCTTTTGAACTTATATCTATCTGTTAGCTGTTGAGCCTGCGGCTGGGAGGATTTAGCACCCTTGCTATTGGACTAGTGCTGCTTGAAAAAGGCTCAAGAGCAGAGCCGAAACGTTGCACCACCTGGGTGATTAAAGGTTCACTTTTCTTAATCTAACGGAGTGCCGCTCGTTTTTCCGGATTTATACATTGGGGTAAGAAGCCTATTCCCCTTGGGACGTGCACCCTACTCTCCATATTCATTCCACCAGTGCCGCCATTTTTCTTGTACTAATATATATATATATATATATATATATATATATAGTAGATGAAAAACGGACAGCACTCCAAGTAAAAGTAGATGGTGTTTATTCACCCATGTGGATGGCCATCCACATGGGTGAATAAACACCATCTACTTTTACTTGGAGTGCTGTCCGTTTTTCATCTACTATTGACGTGGTAAGCTGCTACATCCCAGGACATAGCACCCTTCCTGTATTGTTCTTCCGGTGCCGCCATTGTTTTTCTTTTATATATATATATATATATATATATATATATATACAGTACAGACCAAAAGTTTGGACACACCTTCTCATTCAAAGAGTTTTCTTTATTTTCATTACTATGAAGGCATCAAAACTATGAATTAACACATGTGGAATTATATACATAACAAACAAGTGTGAAACAACTGAAAATATGTCATATTCTAGGTTCTTCAAAGTAGCCACCTTTTGCTTTGATTACTGCTTTGCACACTCTTGGCATTCTCTTTATGAGTTCAAGAGGTAGTCCCCTGAAATGGTCTTCTAACAGTCTTGAAGGAGTTCCCAGAGATGCTTAGCACTTGTTGGCCCTTTTGCCTTCACTCTGCTGTCCAGCTCACCCCAAACCATCTCGATTGGGTTCAGGTCCGGTGACTGTGGAGGCCAGGTCATCTGGCGCAGCACCCCATCACTCTCCTTCATGGTCAAATAGCCCTTACTTTCCCAATTTTTCGGCTGACTGACTGACCTTGGCCACTCGTTTTTCTTTACTTAGCTGCTTTTTTCTTGCCATAATACAAATTCTAACAGTCTATTCAGTAGGACTATCAGCTGTGTATCCACCTGACTTCTCAACGCAACTGATGGTCCCAACCCCATTTATAAGGCAAGAAATCCCACTTATTAAACCTGACAGGGCACACCTGTGAAGTGAAAACCATTTCAGGAGACTACCTCTTGAAGCTCATCAAGAGAATGCCAAGAGTGTGCAAAGCAGTAATCAAAGCAAAAGGTGGTTACTTTGGCTACTTTGAAGAACCTAGAATATGACATATTTTCAGTTGTTTCACACTTGTTTGTTATGTATATAATTCCACATGTGTTAATTCATAGTTTTGATGCCTTCATAGTCATGGAAATAAAGAAAACTCTTTGAATGAGAAGGTGTGTCCAAACTTTTGGTCTGTACTGTATATATATAAACCGTATTTTTCGCTTTATAAGACACACTTTTTCCCCCCCAAAATCATCCACAGATCCTCCCATAACGTGCATCATCCACAGATCCCCCCATAACAGTGCATCATCCACAGATCCCCCATAACAGTGTGTCATCCACAGATCCCCCATAACAGTACATCAGGGTAGTCCTGCGGTGATGTGGGCTGAGGGGGGCTGGACTACCTGTGATGCCCCCTGAGGGGTTAAATTCCTTAAACTTAAGGTATTTGGCCTGCAGAGAGAAAACACTGGATAATCCAGTGCCAGCTGCAAAGAGGCGGCTTACCATGAAGGGATAACCCAACTTAGAGGACCGGAGGCAGAGCTCAGCAGGCACCTGGGGAGGGGGACAGCTAGGCGGGAAGAATTCGCACCTGGGGGACAAACCCGCCCCCTCCATAACGGGAATGAAAGTTGCGGCCCTGTAGGCCGCAAAGCCGGGACATAAAGTTCGGCGCACGGCCAACCGGGACATACTGCAGGTCGGCTTCAAACAGAGCGACTTGGATCGATGTGCGGGATGTGCCTGCTTGCATCCACCGGCCGCGGGAGTCCACCCCGTGGGCCGCAAGAAACAGCGCGGGCCGAGTACAGGTAGGCCCGAAGAGAAGCCGGGGCCTAAATTTTCGGCGACCGGCCGAATGAATAGCCGGCTAGGGAGCAGAGGGTCCGGAGCGGCACTGTCAGGCGCCCTGGTTGCATACCGGCTGCCCAGCCCGCAGGTCGGATAACGTGAGGCCCCCGGAATTATAGGAATGCGCCTTGTCAGATAGCGGTCACGGACCCCGCATCAGGGAGGAATAGGCGCAAGCCACAGGACTTAACCACCTCCCGACCGCCTAACGCAGGAATGCGTCCTGCGGGCGGCCGGGTTATTCCTCTTGGACGCATATACGCGTCATCTCGCGAGACACGAGATGAAGCGCATATGAGGCTCGCACATGCGCAGTGCGGGTCGGCAAAAGGCGCACAAGGAGTTGGTCTTTTAAAATAACGAAACACCCGCCATATAACACATTATATTTATAAATATAATGTGTTAAATGGCTTCTGTGCTCTCTGCTGGGTCCTTTTCATCGGTTGGTCTCAGCAGAGAGCACAGATCACAGTGAGTAAACCATACACAACACATTTAGCCCCAGATCACCCCCCCATAACCCCAATTAACCCCTTGATCACCCCTGTCAATCACTAGTGAAAGGGAAAAAAGTGATCAGTGTAAACTGTCACCTTTTTTTTTCACCAGTATTGACTGTTAGGTTTAGGTTAGTTTAGGCCCCTTTGGTAGGTAGTTAGCTTCAGTTAGCGCCCAGGTCGCCCACACGTGCGTTCACCCACGCCCGCCCCGCCGCAGTGACAAAATTTTTACTACACAATCACTACACAAGCGCTGCGGCGATAAAAAAAACCAGTTTTGATATTTTTTAATCAATCGCAGCGGCTTCATGTACTTCACTAGCCTCCCATTTGTACGACAGGCTTGCTTTTTTTTCTTGGGTAGTCTCAGGGAATACCCCCTAAGGAAGGGGTATTCTTCTGAAGAGGCCTACAGGCTTCTGACCCAGTCAGATGAGGAATGGGAACCCTCATCTGACGAATCCAGCGGGTCAGAATACGAACCTGTAGAAAGCAGTGGCAGTCTGACCCAAAGTTCGGACGATGAGGTTGAGGTCCCTGATACCACCAGGCGTACCCGGCCCCATGTTGCTAGACCACAGGTTGCGCAGGATCCGCTTCAAGGGCAGCAGAGTGGGGCTGGCGCTGTCGGATTACGTGGTGAGGCATACATCAGCATCGCAGCCCATCCTGGACCTAGTACCAGCACTGTTATATAAAGTTAATGTTAATAAATTTATTGCGTTGCTGCCTGTTTTTTTTTTTTACTTTCTAGGTGGACCAAGCGATCAACCAGCTGCAGCACTGATGTGCATTCTGACAGAAGCATTGCACTGCTGTCAGATTACACAAAAGTCATCAATCATCCAGATCGTCTGGGGCGTCTACCCAGGCGAACTCATCCTTTATAAGTTCGGAGAGTCCGCGGCGAAATTGACTTTTCTGGGCAGCTGGGTTCCAGGTGGTGTCGGTGACCCAGCGGCGGAACTCGGAGGTATACTCGGCTACAGAGCGTCTTCCCTGCCGTAGACTGTGCAGCCTAGCCTCGGCAGTCGCGCAACGGTTATGGTCGTCAAAGTCTTGGCTCATGGCTGCAGTGAAGTTGTCTAGGTTATTCAATAAGGGACTGTGGGATTCCACATATGGGGATGCCCATGCTAGGGCCTCGTCAGTTAGAAGGTTGATGATGAACAGGATCTTCTTTCTGTCTGAGGAAAAGGAGCCCGGCTGCATCTGAAAGTAGATACGGCACTGGTTGAGGAACCCCCGAAATTAGCGCCGATCGCCGTTAAACCGCGCCGCATACGTCTAGTAGTTGACGCTGCAAGTCGATAATTTCCCTCTGTTGGCTCTGGATTGCGCCTTGAAGTTGAGCCATTTCCTTTTGGGCAGTGGCGCCAAACTCCTGAAGTTCGGAGATTTGTTTGCGCAGGGTGGCCATCGCGGACTCCATTTTAAGGGCTGGTTATTCTGTTAAGGGTGCTAGCTCACCTGCGTGGGAAGGCACCGGGCAGTGTACCGGGTGGAGTCCAGTAGCGGGAGACCACAAGGAGAGAGGCGGGGTGGAGGCGTCCGGGTCGAGAGCAGACAGGTAGAAGAGGACCAGGCAAGAGAGTAGTCAGGGACGATTCCGAGGTTGGCAGCAGACAGGTAGACGGTAGTAGAGGATCAGGCAAGAGAGTAGTCAGGGACGATTCCGAGGTCGGCAGCAGTCGAGTTGGTAGTAGTAGCAACAGAGGAACAGCGGTAGATACAGCAGGATCAAGTTCAGAAGAACAATAACCAGCAGGGGTCAGGTGCAAGAGGCTGGGCTTATAAAGAGGAAGTAGCAGGTGCAAGGAATCACCGAGATTAACAAGGTAGATCAAAGAGTTCAGTAGAAGGAAAAGTCCAAAGGGGTTGGTAGCCTAGTGGCTAGAGCTACCGCCTGTAACATGGCTGGTCACGGGTTCGAATCCTGACATCCAGTCTCCTATCATAAGTTTGGCTCAAGGGCTTCCTAAACAGCACAGCTACATCTTTATTATACTCTCCGACCATCCTTGAGGTTGACGGTCCGCATATAAAGCTCTGCTACAACTCTTTATTCCACCATCACTGAGGCTGACCATCCGCTTATACAGCTCTGCTACATATATATATATACACTCACCAAAAGAATTTTAAGGAACACCATACTATACGGTGTTGGACCCCCTTTTGCCTTCAGAACTGCCTTAATTCTACGTGGCATTGATTCAACAAGGTGCTGATAGCATTCTTTAGAAATGTTGGCCCATATTAATAAGATAGCATCTTGCAGTTGATGGAGATTTAAGGGATGCACATCCAGGGCACGAAGCTCCCGTTCCACCACATCCCAAAGATGCTCTATTGGGTTGAGATCTGGTGACTGTGGGGGCCATTTTAGTACAGTGAACTGATTGTCATGTTCAAGAAACCAATTTGAAATTATTCGAGCTTTGCGACATGGTGCATTATCCTGCTGGAAGTAGCCATCAGAGGAAGGATACATGTTCTCATTCTGTTTACGCCAAATTCGGACTCTACCATTTGAATGTCTCAACAGAAATCGAGACTAATCAGACCAGGAAACATTTTTCCAGTCTTCAACAATCCAATTTTGGTGAGCTCGTGCAAATTGTAGCCTCTTTTTCCTATTTGTAGTGGAGATGAGTGGTACCCGGTGGGGTCTTCTGCTGTTGTAGCCCATCCGCCTCAAGGTTGTGCGTGTTGTGGCTTCACAAATGCTTTGCTGCATACCTCGGTTGTAACGAGTGGTTATTTCAGTCAACGTTGCTCTTCTATCAGCTTGAATCAGTCGGCCCATTCTCCTCTGACCTCTAGCATCCACAAGGCATTTTTGCCCACAGGACTGCCGCATACTGGATGTTTTTCCCTTTTCACACCATTCTTTGTAAACCCTAGAAATGGTTGTGTCTGAAAATCCCAGTAACTGAGCAGATTGTGAAATACTCAGACCGGCCCGTCTGGCACCAACAACCATGCCACGCTCAAAATTGCTTAAATCACCTTTCTTTCCCATTCTGACATTCAGTTTGGAGTTCAGGAAATTGTCTTGACCAGGACCACACCCCTAAATGCATTGAAGCAACTGCCATGTGATTGGTTGACTAGATAATTGCATTAATGAGAAATAGAACAGGTGTACCTAATAATTCTATAGGTGAGTGTATATATATATATATATATATATATATATATATATAGTCACTTCCACACTAGCACTGTTGCTGAACAGCCTCATACAGTTCGAGTTCATCTCTCTCTCTTTCACCATCACTGAGGCTGACCATCCGCTTATACAGCTCTGCTACATATATATATATAGTAATTTCCACACTAGCAATGTTGCTGAACAGCCTCATACAGTTCGAGTTCATCTCTCTCTCTTTCACCATCACTGAGGCTGACCATCCGCTTATACAGCTCTGCTACATATATATATAATCATTTCCACACTAGCAATGTTGCTGAACAACTTTTTATACAGCTTTGCTATATCTGTCTCCCCCTCCACCACGAGCATTTTGGATGAAACGCTACCTATACAGCTCTGCTACATCTGTCTCCACCACTAGCACTGTGGCTGATCAACTTCTTATACAGCACTGCTACATCTGTCTCCCCCTCCAGCACTAGCATTGTGCTACATCTGCTCCTACCCCTCTCTGCTCCTGCAGATGAAGGCACAAAGGAATAGCGCGGCTGCCCGGCGCTGATCTTTATTTCTTTGTGCTGCGTCCAAAACGGATCTGCGCATGCGATGGATTTCACACATGGTGGCATACCCACACGACATAAAAAAAAAAAAAAAATACAGAAAAACCAAATTTTGTAAAGAAATTTAGCTTTATTGTGAACGTAATTAACATGTTTATTTTAAAATAAACTTCAAATCAACAAGTATAAAATAAGAAAAATTAGAATAGTAATGTTAGGCTACTTTCACACCTGCGTTTAGGTCGGATCCGTCTGGTATGTGCCCAGACGGATCCGCACCTATAATGCAAACGCTTAGATCCGTTCAGAACGGATCCGTTTGCATTACCATGAACAAAAAAAAAAAAAAAATATATATATATATATATATTTTTTTTTTTGTTCATGATAATGCAAACGGATCCGTTTTGACTTTACATTGAAAGTCAATGGGAGACGGATCCGTTTGAAAATTGAGCCATACTGTGTCAACTTCAAACGGATCCGTCCCCATTGACTTACATTGTAAGTCTGGACGGATCCGTTTGCCTCCGCACGGCCAGGCGGACACCTGAACGCTGCAAGCTGCGTTCAGGTGTCCGCCTGCTGAGCGGAGCGGAGGACAAACGGAGCCAGACTGATGCATTCTGAGCGGATCCGCATCCATTCAGAATGCATTAGGGCTGGACGGATCCGTTCGGGGCCGCTTGTGAGCCCCTTCAAACGGAACTCACAAGCGGAGCCCCGAACGCTAGTGTGAAAGTAGCCTTATATTTAATTTACTTGACAAAAATGTTTATTTTCTAAAGAGATGTCTTCGAACCAAGTTTTCCTTTGGAGGATATTCAATTGGTGCAATATTTTTTGGTAAAGCTGGCAAGGCTGATTGCCATGTCGATTTGAATTTTCCCTCTGCAAATTCCAGAATTTTATTTAGTATTGGCAGTAGAAATTCTTGAGAACGTGGTTCATATAGGATTTTCACCACCCATGCTTTTCTCGCTTTACTGTACTTGAATCTGTATCTCTTCTGTGGCTCCTCACCCTCTGTGTCTACAAATTCTTTTAAAACAGCCTGTACTCTGCCCACATTTGAATTGTGGTCCAAAACAGCTAGCGTGGTTCTAGCAACCATGGCATCATAATAAAATTTTACCCTTTTTGGGCGATACTTTAGTACACTCGAATGAAAAACCTCCAATTCACTGGTGTGGCAAAAAAAATGTTGAATGTCCTTCAAAAGTGACTGATTAATAATAATGCTTTTTAGTTTATCATATGCAGCGGAGTCGTTTGTGAGCCACTTTGTATCCGTTATCCCGGTTTCATGATGGCACCTTGAGTAGGTATTGTCTGATTCCCATTCGTGAATATTGAGTATGTGTTGTAAAATGGACTTCCATCTGGCTATCAATTCAGCTGGGTCTGCGTCACAGTTTCTTGAGCACCACCAAAGATGATTTTTAATCGATGGTATCCATGGTGACAGTGATGCACAATGTTTTGTTTTGGAAGCAGTTAGTAGCTTCTGTCCAACAGACTTGGCCAGATGCCATACATCGAACTGATGCCTGATCCTGGGATATTCTTCTCTTATTAGTTTGCGTATGCCTACATGCCGATCTGTTGCCACTATTCACTTATCATCGGGAATATATACTTTGGCTGGTTCCGGTAATGTGTCGCCTGTGATATCATCGACACATTGATCAGCTGAAAGACATTTTTTATTTTAGTGAAATGGCTACCGCTTAGAACAATAGCACTGGACAATAGAAGGTTGCCAGCCGCAATTCGATTTACTCTCGGCTGGCTGGTCCACAGTTGTTGAATGTGTCCACGTACACATTTTACATCCAGATTAATTGCCGATCCAATCTCCCTGATCTTCAGATGAGTAAGTTTTGATCCACAGGTTTTTCGGTATTGGCAAGGAATCATAGAGACCAAACCTTCAAGGCAACTTTGAAAAACAATAATTTTTTTTAATCTAAAACAGGGTCTTTTAGATCTCCACAGATAATATCCATTTGATCAGGATCTATTGTTACTTCATCTAGTGGTTCAATTTCATCTTCAAAATCATCAATAAATGCGGATAAATCCTCATCTTCCTCTTCCTCGGATTCTGGATGGTCAAGTGGATTAAACTGTGGATCTTCTTCTATTTCATGTATTTCATCTTGGACTTCATATGTTTTTGTCATCTCTATTTTTTGTAAAATTGTATTTTTTTTTATATTTAAAGGTGACATATTTTTTATTTCTACTTTGTTCACATTTTTGCCTTCACACACTGGGGTGGACAAAAAAAATAAATGGTGATCTGTCTATGGCTTCTATGTCTTCATTCATGGAATCATTATTTCTTTTTTTGGATTGGTTTGAATGTTCTTTATCTTCTTCCGAAGAAAGTTCACTGTGCCCATTATCCAAAATGTTGGATTCATTCAAGTGTGCTTTCTCTGTTTCCATTGCTGTATTTTCACTGATGGTAACATTTTTTTTTTAAATGTTGCCTTCCCAATTTTGAGCTTGTCCACCAATAAACGGCACTGTGTTCCACGTTGACGATGCCTTATTTTGTTGGTCTGATTGCCAATATTTACTTTTCTTACAAAACTTGTATCTAAAAAAAATGTATTATGGTCTTTGAACCAACACAAGTCTGTATTGGTTGATTTGTCCTTCTTTGATGGCTGACTTGGAGTTTCAATTTGCAAATCCGTATCGGTTATAGTAGCAGTCAATGGAAGGTGGAGTTGGATTGTGCTTCCAAGCAAATTCATTTCACCAGTAAAAATTACATTGAAATAACAGCATCAGACCGAACTTGTGTAGAAGGCATATTTGCAACCTTTATTTTCTTAGTTCTCCTTCTCACAGATGGTGTAGTCTGCAACGTGGGCATTCTTACAGCTGCACCTTGATTTTCTCCACTCACTGTCTCTTCTGAAATATGTTCAGAAGGGGTATCCGATCGCAAGTCCAAACTCTGGAATGATTCAGAGGTCGATTGGCTTTCTTCTGCTGTTCCTTCATTTGTATCTGATGACTCCTTTGTAGTGTCCATATTTTTTGGAAAAATGGAGGGAATTGCATCTGGACGTAATTTTTGGCGTAATAAACCAGGTTCGTAAGAAAAAAAATCAAAGTGCTTAGAGCAAAGTCGATAATTGTCATGTGTTTTTTTTTATTCCATGATTTTTTCAACCCATTCTTCTACGTTTGGAAAATGCTGGGGTGCCTGTTCAATCCATTTTCTGACTATTCGACGATCTTTTGGAAAAACATGCATTATAATATTTTTTACTTTATCCCTCCAGATGTGTGAACAACCTTTGATTATGCACGAGGGCATGTTTTCAAATTGTAAATTTTGTTATCTATAATATAAATAAACCAAATAAATATTATTAAAAAATTTACTTGAGAAACAAATACACAATATAAATTGTAAGCCTGCACGTTATATATCGCCAAAGCAATCTAATCGTGATAATTGGCAATTGCAAAAAGGTGATTTTACTGACCAAAAAATGCTGCAATAAATAATTGCTTTATAAGACACAATGTGGGTGACAGTGCGGGGTTGGTGGAGGGGCTGGAGTCAACTGTCGGCAGGCCCCGCGGACATAACTGTCTTTGTATGTAAAGTCTGTCTTTACTGGTGATACAATTGCTATCCTATTGATAAACTCCTAATTGATAAAATAGACCGTCAATGGACTTATGTAGACCGCATCATGGACCGCGGACACATTCTCTACAATGGGTCCACGATCCGGAAGATGCAGTGCGTAAGCACCACAGAGTGCTTTAGTTGTGTTTCTAACCGTGCCTAGACCAAACAAAATTCACTATGGACTTAGGCCTTTTTTTGCTGTGATATGAAAGTGCTACATGAAGTACTTTAGTCTATGTTAAAAAATCATGTTCTGAGCGGACCCCTAAGGGACCACATTATAGTCTATGTGTTATTTTGGCTCAGTTCTGTCTCAGTTATCTGCAGAATCCATCCTTTCAGTTTTTAAGATTCTATACGGAGCAGAGGAACGGAAAAGGGGAAATGGGGTGATGTGAACATGGCCTTATCAAGTAGAATGGTTATGGATTGGTAAGAGGCCTCCGCAGGGATGTTGCCCGTGCATTGGGGCCTGAAATTGCGTAATACCGGTCCACAATAATGTCACATAGTGCACACGTTAGTGCGCAATCAGACCGACAAACATTTTAATAACTTACCTTTAAAAAGCAGGAAACCGGAGTAATTCTTTCTGCAACCGATGTCAGTTAGTGGATTTGTTTCACAACTCAACTTGTTGACACACTCTAAAGTGAGTCGGAATCACAGAAATCTTGATCCTGCATAAAAAGAAAAAAAAAGAAAAATTTATATTATTTGTTATAGTAATATTATCAATATTCATTGAATTAAAATCCAAAATTTTGTTCATTACATTCATAAAATCTACACTGAACTCCATTGAATTGTTAACAGTGTAAATACATTCCTTAGTCTCACTCCCACAGCGTCAATAGATTCCAGAGTGTCACCCCCCCCAGCGTCAATACATTCCATAGAATGTAGTTTAGCGTAACTTCTGTCTACCAACTTCCACCACCCCAAAGAGCCCTCCATTACATATAACTGTCCCTATAGTCCATTCAGTCAATTGAATTGGCCCAAGTGTCTATTTCAATGCATATAGTGCTCCGTAGTTTGCATTTTAATGAATAGTGTTCTCCTACAGTGGACATGACAATCCATACTGGGGTCACACTTTGTCCCTAGTATGCATAGTTTTTTTACCCATGGGCACTCAAATTCATCCAGTCCTCCCCTGGCTGTTTCTAAATTTTATACAAGAGTCCCTTTTGGTCCCTCCACTCTATATTGTTGTTAAAAATTGTCCCTGGAATGCATAATGTCCTCCCCTCTGTGTCCCTCTATTATATAAATCTGCAGTGCCGGACTGGGTATTAAAACCGGCCTTTTAAAAAATTACATACCAGCCACATAGCATTGTGTAATTATACCAGCACTCCAGCACAACGTCATATTCTTGTTTACCCGGATGGCATTCGCTAGGGGAGAGCCCTAAGCCCAATGCTTGTCTAAACTTTACCATTCATAATAAAAATTGGTCCTACCTCTTCCAGAGTGTTTCTGGCGATGGTGAGATGGTCCACTGGATTCAGAAAAAAGTCCCTTTGTTAAAAATAAAATAAAAATAATCACGTTACTAAGACTTTTTGACTGCCCCTGTGAAATCACTAGCACGGGGCACTGTGCTGGTCCAATAAGACTTATTCATGTCAATATATGGTAGTGAAATCTATGACATTTCACCTAAGTGCTACCGCATGTTACTAATGCCAACATTCTTGCCCCCTCACAGTATTTATTGCCAGACATGTGGCCCCTTCAATCATTTATTGCCAGATATGTGCCTCCTCACAGTATTTATTGACAGATATGTGTCCCCAGGAAGAATAATGCCCCCTTTAGTGCCCCTAAGAAGAATACTGCCCCATTAGTGCCCCCAGGAAAAATAATGCCCCTTTTAGTGCCCCCCAGTAAGAATAATGCCTCCAGTTGTGCCCCCAGGTAAAATAATGCCCTCATTAGTGCTCCCAAAAAGAATAATGCCCCCATTAGTGCCCCTAAGAAGAATAATGCCCCCTTTAGTGCCCCTAAGAAGAATACTGCCCCATTAGTGCCCCCAGGAAAAATAATGCCCCCATTAGTGCCCCCCCAGTAAGAATAATGCCTTCAGTTGTGTCCCCAGGTAAAATAATGCCCCCATTAGTGCCCCCCAGTAAGAATAATGCCTCCAGTTGTGTCCCCAGGTAAAATAATGCCCCCATTAGTGCTCCCAAAAAGAATAATGCCCCATTAGTGCCCCTAAGAAGATTACTACCCCATTTGTGCCCCCAGGAAAAATAATGCCCCCATTAGTGCCCCTCCAGTAAGAATAATGCCTCCAGTTGTGTCCCCAGGTAAAATAATGCCCCCATTAGTGCTCCCAAAAAGAATAATGCCCCCTTTAGTGCCCCTAAGAAGAATACTGCCCCATTAGTGCCCCCAGGAAAAATAATGCCCCCATTAGTGCCCCCCCGTAAGAATAATGCCTCCAGTTGTGTCCCCAGTTAAAACAATGACCCCATTAGTGCTCCAAAAAAGAATAATGCCCCCTTTAGTGCCCCTAAGAAGAATAATGCCCCCTTTAGTGCCCCCCCAGTAAGAATAATACCTCCAGTTGTGCCCCCAGGAAGAATGCCCCCAAGAAGAATAATGCCATTAGTGCCACTAAGAATACTGCCCCATTAGTGCCCCCAGGAAAAATAATGCCCCCATTAGTGCCCCCCCCAGTAAGAATAATGCCTCCAGTTGTGCCCCCAGGTAAAATAATGCCCCCATTAGTGCCCCCCCAGTTAGAATAATGCCTCCAGTTGTGCCCCCAGGTAAAATAATGCCCCCATTAGTACCCCCCAGTAAGAATAATGCCTCCAGTTGTGCCCCCAGGTAAAATAATGCCCCCATTAGTGCCCCCCAGTAAGAATAATGCCTCTAATTGTGCCCCCAGGTAAAATAATGCCCCCGTTAGTGCCCCCCCAGTTAGAATAATGCCTCCAGTTATGCCTCCAGGTAAAATAATGCCCCCTTTAGTGCCCCTAAGAATAATACTGCCTCATTAGTGCCCCAGGAAAAATAATGCCCCCATTAGTGCCCCCCCAGTAAGAATAATGCCTCCAGTTGTGCCCCCAGGTAAAATAATGCCCCCATTAGAATAATTGTGGGGGGTTGAGCCCGCACAACCTGCCTGTAGGTGCAGATCACTATGGCGAAATACATATACAAACGGAAAATGCAAATGTGATCGCACACTACATCCAGCACTCTGCCTTCCATGCTGGATGAGACATTGGTGTACATTTTGGCCAAACCGTAATAAGCCACTCACCGCGTCAAGGTCGTCTCATTTGAGTGGTCCCTAACTCTTGTTCCTACCTGTTTATGGGCCATGACAGCCACATAAAGTCTAGGGAATGCAGGTCAGCATGCAAGCCAAGTACACTCTGCTTTTAACCCCGTCCGGTGCCATTACAGCTTTCATCGGATCCAGGGATGCTGTCATGGCCCATAAACAGGTAGGAACAAGAGTTAGGGACCACTCAAATGAGACGACCTTGACGCGGTGAGTGGCTTATTACGCTTTGGCCAAAATGTACACCAATGTCTCATCCAGCATGGAAGGCAGAGTGCTGGATGTAGTGTGCGATCACATTTGCATTTCCCATTAGAATAATGCCTCCAGTTATGCCCCCAGTTAAAATAATGACCCCATTAGTGCCCCCCCCAGTTATAATAATTGTAACGGAACGCCTAGCACCCCGACCGGGTACCTCCGTCGATAGTTGCTCCTAGTGCTTCCAGAGGACTCCAAGCACTCCACTTGACACCGTCAGCACTGCAGACCCCACGAACCGCCGAAGCTTGGTGGAGGTCTCGCCGTCTCCTACCCACCCTGGACCTACGACAAGGCTCCAGGCTCCAGTGGGTGAACCTCTCCTAAATGCAGAGAGCAGGAACCATGAACAAGCTCTTACAAGAGCTTATACTCAGGGGAGTATTGTGATATAGCAATCCCCAAGAGTGTAGTTATTGCATTCCCCAAACATGAGCCAAAACTTCATGAAGGTATAAAAGCAACCTCTTTATTTTAACACACAAGCATTTTATACACATCTTCCAACAAGGTTACCACCCACAGGGTTTTGTAAAAAGAGCCAATAACCACGTACAATACACTCAGACACTCCCACACAAAATCCTCCCCTCTGCCCGTGATAGAATTACCTCACACTGGGTTGATGCAATCATCACAGGCAGGCGAATACACAATATCCTCTGTCCTGGAGACAACCGAGAAGTAATTCAATTATCTCTCAGGACAAAGGACATCGCCAATACACACAGAGAGACAATGTAACAGACCTCCCTACTCAACGTATACAATGTCCCACCCTTTTCAATACACAGACATTTAGCATCCCAAAATGGCATGAATTAGACCAGGAGTTCAAGTTAGTCCAAGTCCTTTGTGAACAAATGAGGCCTGGCTGATGAGAGGGCCCATAATCCTGGGGCAAGAGGCTAGTAGCCAGGACCCTCCAAAACCCAGTGGCGAGGTTGGTTTCGCCACAATAATGCCTCCAGTTATGCCCCCAGGTAAAATAATGCCCCATTAGTGCCCCCCCCCCAGTAAGAATAATGCCCCCATTGATGATGCTCTTATTAGTAAATCGTTGGTGGAATTGGTGGGGCATTTACAAATAATACTTACCCATGTCCTGCACTGGCTGTTCGAAAGACGTCCGACTCTTCTCTTCATCCACCGAAGTGTTCGGCGCCTGCGCATAAGTATCTTCCTTTGTTTGGAGCCGCGGCACGAAGTATACTTGATCTGCGCATGCGCGGCCGCCCGACGTGCGCGCTCACATCATCTAATACAGGCCGGCCACTAGATCACCAGGATAAGCGGTGCGCAGGCGTGGCCCATGGATGCGGCCGGCGATCGATGGCCGTATCCATGGGCAGAGACTATAAACAATGTTATATGATTTTTAAATTTTATTAAAAACCTATAGGATTTAGAAAAAGGATTATATTTAGGAAAAGCCTCGGGGGGGGGGGGGGGGGGGGGGGGACGACGAAACATGTTACCCAGATGATAATACCCCTTTAAAGAGCTAGATAGGGGAACCCAGGCCCCAGATATGGACAGAGGCCCAAAACGTACATCTGGGGCTGAGGTAACGTGGGGCAAAAATGTCCTCTATTTTAGGACGAGGTGACCAAGGGGGGAGGAGGAGGGGGGGAGAGCTGAGAATACTTACCCAATCCGGACTACTCACCCCATCTTCATCTTCTTCTCTTCACCCCTTCTCAGAGTACCAGTCACCTCTTCAGCAGCTGTCACCCGAAGTGGCAGGAGACTGGAATGGTGGAGGGTCTCGCTGGAGTCAGGTGACCCTTTGGCTGGCGGGAAGCAGGGGAACTGGCTTCCCTGGTCCACTTTTGCTTCTTGGGGAGGGCGAGCGGTGAGGGAATCCGACACCGTTCTAGCTCCCGGGGTAGACAGAGGGGCAAGCGCCTCTGTTTCCCCTACCTAAATGGGAAAAGATAAAATAAAAAATAAGAAAGGGAAGCCGCCCTGCAAAAGCAGGGAGGTCTGCCTCCTACGATACTAAGCTAAAAACTGATATGCTCTCTCCAGGCTGGAGGAGGTATAGCCGGCAGGGGAGGAGTTATCACTTTTCAGCCTAGTGTCGCCTCCTAGTGGCAGCAAGCAGCTATACCCACGGTCCTGTGTCCCCCAATGATACGAGCGAGAAATGGCATCAAAATTGCTAAGTTCTATGGATGCCCTGTACAGTACTTGCAAAAGTATTCACCCCCCTTGACTTTTTTCGTATTATGTTACATTACAGACTTAAGTTCAATGTTTTGTTAATCTGAATTTTATGTGATAGACCAGAACACAATAGTCTAAGTTGGTGACGTGAAATGAGAAAAATATATAAATAAAACTATTGTTTAGAAAAAGAAAACAAAAAATTGGCATGTGCGTATGTATTCACCCCCTTTGTTAGGAAGCCCATAAAAAGCTCTGGTGCAACCAATTACCTTCAGAAGTCACATAATTAGTGAAATGATGTCCACCTGTGTGCAATCTAAGTGTCACATGATCTGTCATTAGATATACAGTACAGACCAAAAGTTTGGACACACCTTCTCATTCAAAGAGTTTTCTTTATTTTCATGACTATGAAGGCATCAAAACTATGAATTAACACATGTGGAATTATATACATAACAAACAAGTGTGAAACAACTGAAAATATGTAATATTCTAGGTTCTTCAAAGTAGCCACCTTTTGCTTTGATTACTGCTTTGCACACTCTTGGAATTCTCTTGATGAGCTTCAAGAGGTAGTCCCCTGAAATGGTTTTCACTTCACAGGTGTGCCCTGTCAGGTTTAATAAGTGGGATTTCTTGCCTTATAAATGGGGTTGGGACCATCAGTTGCGTTGAGGAGAAGTCAGGTGGATACACAGCTGATAGTCCTACTGAATAGACTGTTAGAATTTGTATTATGGCAAGAAAAAAGCAGCTAAGTAAAGAAAAACGAGAGGCCATCATTACTTTAAGAAATGAAGGTCAGTCAGTCAAAAAATTGGGAAAACTTTGAAAGTAAGGGCTATTTGACCATGAAGGAGAGTGATGGGGTGCTGCGCCAGATGACCTGGCCTCCACAGTCACCGGACCTGAACCCAATCGAGATGGTTTGGGGTGAGCTGGACCGCAGAGTGACGGCAAAAGGGCCAATAAGTGCTAAGCATCTCTGTTGGAAGACCATTTCAGGGGACTACCTCTTGAAGCTCATCAAGAGAATGCCAAGAGTGTGCAAAGCAGTAAAATAAATAAAACTCTTTGAATGAGAAGGTGTGTCCAAACTTTTGGTCTGTACTGTACACACCTTTTTTTTTTTGTAATCTGATTTTATTGACTTTTTCCAATTTTCTTATCCAAGTGACATGTTACAGCAAAATAAAGCAGAACACGTGGTATGGGCCAAGCCCAACAATAGGTCACGCAGGACCCATATAATACAGCCATATTATAAATTTACAAAGTAATATAACTACATAAACTTGTATCGTCCCGGGTATAACCAGGGACCTTAAATAAGGAAGAAAATCACCTCCTAGTAATATTAAACTCGCCATAAGCTTGCAATCTTATGAGCGAAAGTATCTGGCATACAGTTGTATCAAATGAATTCCCAATTCGTACAAGACATATAGGACACAGAAGGAAAGAGGGTGTGGGGGGGGGGGGGGGTATACACACCTTTTTTGAAATGCCCCAGAGGCTGCAACACCTAAGCAAGAGGCATCACTAACCAAACACTGCCATGAAGACCAAGGAACTCTCCAAACAAGTAAGGGACAATGTTGTTGAGAAGTGCAAGTCAGGGTTAGGTTATAAAAAAATATCCAAATCTTTGATGATCCCCAGGAGCACCATCAAATCTATCATAACCAAATGGAAAGAACATGGCACAACAGCAAACCTGCCAAGAGACGGCCGCCCATCAAAACTCACGGACCGGGCAAGGAGAGCATTAATCCGAGAGGCAGCACAGAGACCTAAGGTAACCCTGGAGGAGCTGCAGAGTTCCACAGCAGAGACTGGGGTATCTGTACATAGGACGACAATAAGCCGTACGCTCCATAGAGTTGGGCTTTATGGCAGAGTGGCCAGAAGAGAGCCATTACTTTCAGCTAAAAACAAAAAGGCACATTGTGAGTTTGCGAAAAAGGCATGTATGGAGGAAGGTGCTCTGGTCTGATGAGACTAAAATTAAAATTTTCGGCCATCAAAGAAAACGCTATGTCTGGCGCAAACCCAACACATCACATCACCCAAAAAACACCATCCCCACAGTGAAACATGGTGGTGGCAGCATCATGCTGTGGGGATGTTTTTCATCAGCCGGGACTGGGAAACTGGTCAGAGTTGAGGGAAAGATGGATGGTGCTAAATACAGGGATATTCTTGAGCAAAACCTGTACCACTCTGTGCGTGATTTGAGTGGTTTAGGGGAAACATGTAAATGTGTTGGAATGGCCTAGTCAAAACCCAGATCTCAATCCAATAGAAAATCTGTGGTCAGACTTAAAGATTGCTGTTCACAAGCGCAAACCATCCAACTTGAAGGAGCTGGTGCAGTTTTGCAAGGAGGAATGGGCAAAAATCCCAGTGGTAACATGTGGCACGCTCATAGAGACTTATCCAAAGCGACTTGGAGCTGTGATTGCCGCAAAAGGTGGATCTACAAAGTATTGACGTTAGGGGGGTGAATAGTTATGCACATTGACTTTTTCTATTATTTTGTGCTGTTTGTTGTATGCTTCACAATAAAAAAAAAAAAAACATCTTCTAAGTTGTGGGCATGTTCTGTAAATTAAATGATGCAAATCCTCAAACAATCCATGTTAATTCCAGGTTGTGAGACAAAAAAATACGAAAAAAGTCAAGGGGGGGTGAATTCTTTTGCAAGACACTGTATGTTAATGCAGATAATATTGTGGCCCTATGGGCTTTATAGGTGAGCAGAAATTACCTATTAAAGCACTTTTCACTTATTTATCAAATAACTTTTCTTTTTTCTGCATTGGAAAGTGTATATTTTATTGTCACTTTATGCTGGAAAAGTTATGGTCCGTTGTAGCGGAATCCATAACGCAATTCTTAGATAACCCGAAACTTGTAGACCGAACTTGAAAACACAAGTTCACTCAATGATGTCCAAACAGACTGCTCACAACACATTCATTCTGTATTACTTTTATTCACTTGCATACAGAAACATAGGAAATGCTGCAAGTATCACTAACCTCACCAAAATACACTTAAAAACACTGAAAGAACTGTATGAAACTGCATGTGCTATTTGTATTCTGCTTGATCAGACTAAAATGTCTACATTTCACATCAAGTAGAAATAATAAATATAAAGATTGCTCAAAGCTACTAGTAGTGTTTTCTCTCCCTGAACTCAGTAAATGGGCTGTGGGGATGTGGTACAATTTATTAGGAGCTCTTTGGCACAAAAGGGGTTAGCAGAAAGTATGCTCTCCATTTCCAGGGGAAGAATGAGGCAGGCAACATATGGTTTGGCTTTAGCTTCTGTTGTCCATAGTCAGTGGAGCGCTTGCATAAATTCTTTTTCCACCCATGTCCTGTGGTTTATCCAGCATCTTCACTCTTCTCTGAGCTTCTTCCAGATATGTTGTCTGCATCATTCTTCATGTAAGACGGATCCTCCACATATTTATTTGTAAATCCTGTAGTTATGCGACTGCGAGCTCCTGGCTGGTACAGCTGCATGGCCGGGCGATCCTGTCAAAGGTAAGAGAGTTATGATACAATAAATGGACATCAAATCGCAACTATTATAAATTGTGTAATTACGGCCGCCGATATTGAATTCCAAAATCCATTGCTAAAGTGAAGCGTCACTCTAGAGAAACTTTATCCTTAATGTTAGAGAGTAGCATCCTTGCCAAATGCTGACTGACATAGCTTTTCTCCTCAAACACTCGGAGAGATTTACTAATCCAAATGGGCCACAATTCAGCCTGCGATCATTTGTGCTGCAAAAGTGGCGTACATGCTTTGCACGACATTTGTTTTATGCTCTTTTTTTTCGACCTGTCCATCAAGGGGTGTGCCTTAGGCGAAAAGGGGCAGGATGCGACAAGGAAAAATGTTTGGCACACAATTCGATTGTAAATTAAACCAACTAATAGGTGGTGTAAAATTAGACTAGACAGTGTAAAGGTACGGCAGATTTGTCATCCATCATCAACCACTGTGATAACTCTGCCACAGTTTTAGAAAGCACTAAATGCAAACTGTATATATAAAATCTAATACCACATTTGATATAATGAGGTTCTTAGTAAATATATTATGATAAAAAAAATAAGTGTCCACCAAGCACGGCAAGGTGACCTCAGTCCAGGTGGGAACCTACTCTTAACAGTTTATCTCCATGCCGTACGGGCATCTAAATTCAGGAGAGCATAACCCACACATATACTGTGTTGCTACAATTGTTACCTCAGTGTGCCATCAGGCAACCAATAGGATTAAGAGCAGACTCGGCTATATGTATCACACTAATTAAAAGCAGCCTGTTGAATGGATGGGATAAAGGATAGGTTCTTAGCAAATACATTTTCAATCAAAAAATATCTGTGCTCTGAAAGTGCTCCTATTGTGGCCATGTACATCTACTTATCTATTTATCATATCGTGCAGGATGTGTTTATCCTTTTTGTGTCTTTTTTTTGTCTTTACAGTTTTAGACTGGCAAAAAACTGTTTACACTTTAAAAAATCTGGAAAGTACTAGTAAATCTGCCCCCTTGACTGCATCATCTCCTCTTCTCAGGAAGCTCAAAGAAATAGGTTATTAACGTTTGATTTAAAAAAAATGTGATACTGCACTGCAAAAATCTGTTAAAGAGGACCTTTCATCGGTCCTAGCTGGCAGGGTAGGGCATACTGATGACATCTGATATTGATTATTCCCCTGGTGTGCCCCCCGTTCTGGTTTCCCGTCTGGTATGTAAATCCATACCATCGGTGCAGGGAGGAGGAGATGGCTGTGTTTCTCCAGGGGCGTCTCCTTCTACCTGGCTGTGAGCTGGCCATGGTGCTACTGCGAGCGCCGGTGCCTTCTTAAACAGCTGAACGTTGGGGGTCCCGGGTGTCGGACCCCATGATCAGATACTGATGACCTATCGAGAGGATAGGTTATCAGTTAAATAATCTCAGAAAACCCCTGTAAGCCAAAATCATGCGCTAATTTTGGCGCATTTTTTGTGGCATATTAAGCCACACCCCTTTCCCGTAAGCCTGTTCAGCTAAACAACAAAGAGAGTCTAAAACACTTATAACAATGTGGTAAAAAGCTTGTTTATGGTGCAAACTAAGGATTAGTAAATCTTCCCCCCACTGTTTCTATAGACAGCTAATGTTCCAACTGTTGGATGCGATCTAAGCCTTAGCTAATCAATTAAAGGCGGTTTCCACGACTAGAAATGATGCTATAAAGAAGATATGTCATCACTTCCTGGCCCTCTCACTGCTGGGATCCCACTTATGAAGGGAAAGGGGGAAATAAAGGTCACTGTAGGACCCAGCTTCTCTATTTATAACACAGGCCACACATTGAGCAAAAAGATTGCAATGTAATGCATTACTTCTTGCTAATGAGGTCCCGTCAGGCGTTTTCCTTGGCAATAACTTTGGTGCAGATAACACTTTCACATAACACTAATGTTTGTGTACTCCACCTCTCCTACTGGGGTGAGACTACGCCTTTTTTGTGACTTTTTAAAAAGTTGCAGTTTATAAACCTGGAGTAAAACGAATTAACCATAGTCACTTTTCAAAACTAGAATGGGTAATGTGAAAATGCAAAACATCTCAAAATTTTGGCGCAAATAAGCCCAAAAAGCCACAAACGCCACATTATGTACCATTTTAAGGCTACGGCTACACGGCAACTTATATTGCGCAGCATTTCATGTATGTCTATGGTGTTGCAATGCAATATGTGACATGCAATGACTGCAACAAGACAGTCGCAAAAAGTCCAGACATGCTGGATTTTGTGTCACATGTGACATTCATTTCACTGACTTCAATATGTCGCATGTGACACGTGACTCGCCTGTGAATTAGCTGTGTGTTCACAGCCAAATCACAATTCTAAAATAGCCGCGTGATGGCAAGTTACTGACAGACATGCTGTTGCGTCACATATGTCACTGTGTAAGCCCTAGCCTAAAGCCAGAATTCTGGAGTACACGACTTGATAAATTACCCCTGTGTATGGTGTTTTTTATGCTGTTTCTTCCAAAAGGTACCCTATAGAACTTAAAAAAACACCAAAATGCAAATGTAACAAATTAAAAACATCACCAAAAATGGTTGTAAAAAAACACACAACATTTGAAATTCACTTGGGGAAATTTATCAAAACTCGTGCAAAGGAAAATTTGCTTAGTTGCCCATGAATCAGATTCCACATTTCATTTTTCGGGTTAATTTTGAAAATGAAATCATCAATCTGATTGGTTGCTTTGGGCAATTAAGGCAGTTTTCCTTTGCACCACTTTTGATAAATCTCACCCACTGTGTTTTTTACAAGCAAAAAACTGTTCATGAAATGAAAATTGTCATTTAGAATGTGCAGGTCAGTAAATAAAAAGACAATTAAAACATTTTTATGGAGAACACTGCTGTTTTCTTTGCTACATTTCATTAATTAAACTTTTTTTTTTCTTGGTCATACATTGCACATTTGTACTTCTACTCACCATGAGGTGTATTTTTGGCTTCATAAAATGCAGTCAAGATCAAGATAACTGAAACTGAATATAACATCCAGAAAAGATGCTACATGGAATGATGAATGTGCTCATTTTTTTATGTGGTATTTATAATGTGCTTCTTTATGTTTTATAGTTGGTGTATAAAGAGCACTGTTTATAGGGGCATATTTAGCTAATGAGAAATGATCCTAAAAGAATAAAAGAACCTTATTTCTTATGCGCTCCTTTTTGGATGCCATGTCATCACACTTGTCCTCTTTACCCAGTTTGTCTACAGCATCCGCTGCATAGCTGTTGTTGTGGCTCCCTTTCTTGGGCCGATCTTGGCTGAATCCTTTTCCCCATTTCTGGTCATCTTCATTCCTTCTAAGAAACTTGTCAAACTCATAGTTGTTTCTTGCTTTTCTGCCATCATCCATTCGATGATACCTTTGTCGATCTTGATCTTTATCTCTGTATCTCTTTTCAATATCTCTTTGCTCCTTGTCACTATCATTCTGTGTCCTACAACCATAAAACATGATATTTAATATTTAAGTCCTTAAAGGGGATGAATTAGAAAAAAGTAGGGCACAGTCAGGGTTTGTATAAAACAACAAAATAAGCATTACTTACCTGTCAAATTCCCCGCCGCTCCAGTGCTGCTGCTGTGGTCCTCTCATCAGCCTTTGTATATATATATATATATATATATATCCACACAGTACAGACCAAAAGTTTGGACACACCTTCTCATTCAAAGAGTTTTCTTTATTTTCATGACTATGAAGGCATCAAAACTATGAATTAACACATGTGGAATTATATACATAACAAACAAGTGTGAAACAACTGCAAATATGTCATATTCTAGGTTCTTAAAAGTAGCCACCTTTTGCTTTGATTACTGCTTTGCACACTCTTGGCATTCTCTTGATGAGCTTCAAGAGGTAGTCCCCTGAAATGTTTTTTTACTTCACAGGTGTGCCCTGTCAGGTTTAATAAGTGGGATTTCTTGCCTTATAAATGGGGTTGGGACCATCAGTTGCGTTGAGGAGAAGTCAGGTGGATACACAGCTGATAGTCCTACTGAATAGACTGTTAGAATTTGTATTATGGCAAGAAAAAAGCAGCTAACAGTCTATTCAGTAGGACTATCAGCTGTGTATCCACCTGACTTCTCCTCAACGCAACTGATGGTCCCAACCCCATTTATAAGTCAAGAAATCCCACTTATTAAACCTGACAGGGCACACCTGTGAAGTAAAAAAACATTTCAGGGGACTACCTCTTGAAGCTCATCAAGAGAATGCCAAGAGTGTGCAAAGCAGTAATCAAAGCAAAATGTGGCTACTTTGAAGAACCTAGAATATTACATATTTTTAGTTGTTTCACACTTGTTTGTTATGTATATAATTCCAAATGTGTTAATTTATAGTTTTGATGCCTTCAGTGTGAATCTACAATTTTCATAGTCATGAAAATAAAGAAAACTCTTTGAATGAGGTGTGTCCAAACTTTTGGTCTGTACTGTATATATATATATATATATATATATATATATATATATATATGGCTTCAGGGCTGACGTCACAGCGACAAAAAAGTGACCACTGCGGCCAGTCACCGACCTCAAAAGTATACCTGTGGGGCTTTTAACTGGCTAACTGGCTGCAAAGGAGACATGTTGTCAAAGTGAAATCAACACTGCCGTCTGTAAAAACTGGCAGGATGGGCCAGAATGGCAGTGCTTAAGTGGCAGACAACCCCTTTAAATTTTACAGAGAGAGCTCTAAAAGAGTACTGTTTATTTCAAAAGCTAGGATTTATGTTGCTATGAATACATATTTACTTATTTAATGCACTTATATAGCGCTGACATATTCCGCAGCGCTTTACAGACATTAGCATCAAGCTGTCCCCAATGGGGCTCACAATCTAAGTTCCCTATCAGTATGTCTTTGGGATGTGGGAGGAAACTGGAGGAAACCCAGGGAGGAACGTAAAAACTCCATGCAGATGTTGTCCTTAGTCGGATTTGAACCCAGGACCCCAGAGCTGCTACCGAAGAGTAATACTACACAGGACGCGGGGAAACACCAGCAAATAATGAACTAATAAGAACTAACATGAACTAACCCTAATAATCCAATTATCTGGGGATTGCCAATGACCTATGGGCTTCTAACTATTTGAAATAGAGGGACATATAAACCGTAAAATCTTACAATTTAACAACGTCACTAAACTACTAAAGCAAGGAAGGATTGCTAGTGACTATAGGAAAGCAGATTTGGTGGTTGTATGTGTATGTGCATGTTGGACTGACACATTGATGCTCATTGGGGTCTCCATGTGTATTTTCCCTTTTCGCGGGTCTTTTTTTTGTTAGAACATCCTGGGCCTGCGGGGGGAAGAGGGAAGGGTGGTTAAGGGCGAGGTCAGGAGATGGCGAGACAGGGCACAGGTAAAAAGACAAAGGGACATTCGGAGTTGGATACTTCGGTCTCCCCAATGCCCAAAAGAATTGAAAGATCTAAGCAGCTCCTCTTGACTAATATGCGCGGACAGAGTAGCCCCACAAAGAAAAAGAAAGAAGAGGGGCTCTTAGATCAAGAGGGCGAATCTCTTTTGAGGGAAAACTCTGTCCTGGTGCTGACTGAGGAGGGTTCTCAGTCAGGGGAGAGTAGCAATAAACAGTTAAATGAGGCGGAAAAAAATGCTTCGGAGCAGGCTCCAAGCCTGCAAGATATATTTCAAGACATAAAAAAATGTAATATGGCGATACAGGACCTCTCTCTCCAGACTGGGAACATTAGGGAGTCAGTGGGACTCCTCAGGGCGGATTTACAAAAATATAAAGATAGGTTGATGGAAGTGGAGAAAAGGACATCGGGAGTGGAGGATTTAATGCAGACAGTAGCCAAAGAAAAAAAAAAATTTATGGCAGAAAACAAGGATTTAAAAAATAAACTACTGCACTTAGAAAACAGCTCTAGGAGGGCTAATCTGAGATGTCTGGGAATTCCAGAGGGCGCGGAGGGGCAAGACCCCCGTGCCTTCATACAAATGTGGTTGACGGAACAACTGGGCCAAGACATCTCTGACTATAAAAATTTTGTGGAAAGGGCATATAGATTTTTGGCAAAGATACCTCCCCCAGGAACAAGACCGAGAGTAATGATGATAAACCATTTATCAGTTAGAGACAAGGAGGAGAGATAGTACGCAGGGAAAGGATGATGAGAGGGAGGCTGGAATACTTAGATACAACAATAATGGTATTCTCTGATTACGCAAAAGAAACGGCAAATGAAAGAAGCCGTTTTTCTGAAGTTAAAAAAATATTGCGGTCAAAGAACGTAAAATACTCTATGCTGTTTCCGGCCAAGCTGAGGCTAGGATGGGAAAATAAAACGTGTTTTTTTGATTCACCAGAGGCGGCTGGAGATTGGGTTAGAGATAAGATTAAGAGCTGAGTAGGAACAGGGCTGGGCGGGGGGCCGAGAGGGGGAATGCTAAGTTAGAGAACCAGGGCTTAGGCTATCCTGGCTCATCTAGGAGGGATGGGATGGTTGGGCATATGTGTGCCGCTTGTTGTGTTTTTTTTCCTTCTCTCCTCCTTCTCTCCCCCCGATGTCGCTCCTCCTATCCCCTCCTCTCTGGGGTTTTGATAATATCTTGGAAACGGGTAGAAGTACAAAAAATACCATATGAGAATCATCTCATGGAATATTAGGGGCCTGAGCAGGGGTATAAAGAGAGTTGCTGTTTTTGATGCCATACACAGGTTTCTTCCTGCTATAATCTGCTTGCAAGAAACACATCTGACAGATGAGACGATGGTTGGGGTTTCCAGGCCGTGGATGCAGTATTCCTTTCATTCAGTTTATTCATCATATGCGAGAGGTGTGAGTATATTAATACATGGGGATAGGGTTAATTACTCTTACCGGTAATTGGATTTTCCAATAGCCTCCCCAACGGCACTGAACAGGAGGGTGTCCCCGCCCCAGGACAGGAAACAACACGGAAGCTTGAAGCTTAAAAGACCTCCTCTCCTTACCGAAGTCAGTAAATAACAGCGTACACGGTAGAGATGCCAAACAAAAAGATTTATATATTAATTCATATACAAACCACAAGACACTCAGAGAAAAAATTGCATAAGGGAGGGAAATCCCAGTGCCGTTGGGGAGGCTATTGGAAAATCCAATTACCGGTAAGAGTAATTAACCCTTTTCCCGGCGCCTCCCCAACGGCACTCAACAGGAGGATTTTCAGAGGAATAAATCTAGGAAGGGGGAACCACTGCAGAAAAGATTCTGCGTCCAAAAGAGAGGTCCTGGTTATGGACCACGTCCAATTTATAATGTTTCAAGAAAGTCATCGGATTTGCCCATGCTGCTGCTCTACAGATCTGTTTGATAGAGACAGAGGCAGATTCAGCCCAAGAAGCTGACACGGCTCTTGTTGAGTGGGCTTTAAGGCCTACTGGAGGATCTTGATTCTGCTGGGTATAACATAAGGAGAAAGTGTCCCTGATCCATCTGGCAATTGAAGCTTTACTGGCTGCTTTACCTTTATTAGGCCCTTGGTACTGGACAAGGAGATGGTCTGAATTCCTGAATTTATCAGAATATTTTAGATAGGCCAGGACGCATCGTCTTACATCTAAGTTATGAAACTTTTGCTCTTGATCTGATGAAGGCTTGGCACAAAATGATGGTAAGGTAATTTCTAGGTTACAGTGGAAACTAGATACCACCTTCGGGAGAAAGGACGGACAGTGCTTCAGTATGATGCGATCGTCAAGAATCTGCAGATAAGGAGAACGGCAGGAGAAAGCCTGGATTTCCCCAATTCTTCTGGCTGAAGTGATTGCAAGAAGGAAAGTAGTCTTCAGAGTCAGGAGCTTCAGGGAGATTTCCTCAATGGGCTCAAAAGGAGGATTCATCAAGACCGAGAGGACTAAATTTAAGTCCCAAGGAGGGACAGAAGCACGGATAGTAGGAGAGTCTCTGATTGCCCCTTTAATGAAACGTCGAATTAAGGGGTGCTCCGATAACTTAGTGTCCAGGAAGACCCCTAGAGCCGTAATCTGGACTTTAAGAGTTGAAGGCTTGAGACCTTTCTCCAGGCCAGACTATAGAAAATCCAGTATCTTGGGGATATTCTCTAAGACTTCCTGGTGAATTTCATATCCTGCAAACAATAAAAAGGCCTTCCAAGCCCTGAGGTATATTCTAGAGGTTATTTTCTTCCTGCTTTTCAATAAGGTGGATATTACAGCGTCAGAGAGACCTTTGTTCTTCAGACTTAGCGGCTCAATTTCCAGGCAGTCAATCTCAGATGAGCGACCTCTGGATGAGGGACCGGGCCTTGATGTAAGAGACCTGGACTCACAGGAAGAGTCCAGGATATTCCGGACGATAGACTCAGAAGCAGTGGAAACCATGCCCTTCTGGGCCAGTAAGGAGCAATCAAAATTATTTGTGCATTCTCTTCTACCACCTTCATCAAGGTCCTCGGAATCAGGCTGAAGGGAGGAAATGCGTACAGTAGTCCCTGAGGCCAAGGGCAAGACAGAGCGTTTAAGATATCCGGATGGTCCTGAGGAGATAGGGAACCGAACCGCGCCACTTTCCGATTGACTTTGTTTGCGAACAGGTCTATAATGGGCATGCCCCATTTCTCTGTGATCTGAAGAAATACCTTGGTGTTTAACCGCTTCCCGACGAGATGCGAGATTTCCTGTGAACGTGCGCACACAGGAGCGCGCGTTCACAGGATCGGGAGGTAAACGAGTGGATCTACAGCCTGCCAGCGGCGATCATTCGCTGGCAGGCTGCAGATGCGATTTTTTTAACCCCTGAAAGGTATATCAGACGCTGTTTTGTTAACAGCGTCTGATATACCTGCTACCTGGTCTTCCCTTTTGCTTGGATCAACCACCAGAGGACACAGGCAGCTCTGTAAGTAGCACCAATCACCACACTACACTACACCCCCCCCTGTCACTTATTAACCCCTGATCACCCCATATAGACTCCCTGATCACCCCCCCGTAAGGCTCCATTCAGACGTCCGTATGTGTTTTGCGGATCCACGGATCCGCAAAACACATACGGACGTCGGAATGGAGCCTTACAGGGGGGTGATCACCCCATATAGACTCCCTGATCACCCCCCTGTCATTGAACACCCCCCTGTAAGGCTCCATTCAGACGTCCGTATGTGTTTTGCGGATCCACGGATCCGCAAAACACATACGGATGTCTGAATGGAGCCTTACAGGGGGGTGATCAATGACAGGGGGGGTGATCACCCCATATAGACTCCCTGATCACCCCCCTGTCATTGATCACCCCCCTGTAAGGCTCCATTCAGACATCCGTATGTGTTTTGCGGATCCGCGGATCCACAAAACACGGACTCCGCGGATCCGCAAAACACGGACTCCGCGGATATGCAAAACACGGACACCGGCAATGTGCTTTCCGCATTTTGCGGATCCGCACATTGCCATAACTATATAGAAAATGCCTTTTCTTGTCCGCAATTGCGGACAAGAATAGGACATGTTCTATAGGCTCTACAAAAAACGCAGTGTTCGCCCGATCAGGCCTGATCTTGTGCGCACACTTGCGTTCAGTCCGCCCCACCGCAGTGACAGAAATATTTTTTTTTTCTGATCACTGCAAAAACACCGTAAAATCGCTGCGGCGCTATAAAGATCACTTTTGAGGAGCATGGCGAGTTCATAGAAGATTTTTTTTTTTTTGGCACAAGTTAGCGGAAATTGATTATTTTTATTTATTTTTTTTCTTACAAAGTCTCATATTCCACTAACTTGTGACAAAAAATAAAATCTCACATGAACTCACCATACCCCTCACGGAATCCAAATGCGTAAATTTTTTTAGACATTTATATTCCAGACTTCTTCTCACGTTTTAGGGCCCCTAAAATGCCAGGGCAGTATAAATACCCCACATGTAACCCCATTTTGGAAAGAAGACACCCCAAGGTATTTCGTGAGGGGCATGGGGAGTTCATGTAAAATTTTATTTTTTGTCACAAGTTAGTGGAATATGAGACTTTGTAAGAGAAAAAAATAAATAAAATCATTTTCCGCTAACTTGTGCCAAAAAAAATATATTCTAGGAACTCGCCATGCCCCTCACGGAATACCTTGGGGTGTCTTCTTTCCAAAATGGGGTCACTTGTGGGGTATTTATACTGCCCTGGTATTTTAGGGGCCCTAAAGCGTGAGAAGTAGTTTGGAATCCAAATGTGTAAAAAATGCCCTGTGAAATCCTAAAAGTACTCATTGGAATTTGGGCCCCTTTGCGCACCTAGGCTGCAAAAAAGTGTCACACGTGGTATTGCCGTACTCAGAAGAAGTAGGGCAATGTGTTTTGGGGTGTATCTTTACATATACCCATACTGTGTGTGAGAAATATCTCTGTAAATGACAACTTTTAAATTTTTTTTATACAAAGTTGTCAATTTACAGAGATATTTCTCTCACGCAGCATGGGTATATGTAAAAATACACCCCAAAACACATTGCCCTACTTCTCCTGAGTACGGCGATACAACATGTGTGACACTTTTTTGCAGCCTAGGTTCGTAAAGGGGCCGAAAGTCCAACGAGTACCTTTAGGCTTTACAGGGTTGCTCACAATTTAGCCCCGCCCAAAATGCTAGAACAGTAAACACACCCCACAAATGACCCCATTTCGGAAAGTAGACACCCCAAGGTATTCGTTGAGGGGAATATTGAGTCCATGAAAGATTTAACTTTTTGTCACAAGTTAGCGGAAAGGGAGACTTTGTGAGAAAAAAATATATATCAATTTCCGCTAACTTGGGCAAAAAAACAAAAAACTTCTATGAACTCGCCATGCCCCTCACGGAATACCTTGGGGTATCTTCTTTCCAAAATGGGGTCACTTGTGGGGTATTTATACTGCCCTGGCATTTTAGGGGCCCTAAAGCGTGAGAAGAAGTCTGGAATCCAAATGCCTAAAAATGCCCTCCTAAAAGGTACTCATTGGAATTTGGGCCCCTTTGCGCACCTAGGCTGCAAAAAAGTGTCACACATGTGGTATCGCCGTACTCAGGAGAAGTAGGGCAATGTGTTTTGGGGTGTCTTTTTACATATACCCATGCTGGGTGAGAGAAATATCTCTGTAAAATGACAACTTTGTATAAAAAAAAGGGAAAAGTTGTCTTTTACAGAGATATTTATCTCACCCAGCATGGGTATATTTAAAAATACACCCCAAAACACATTGCCCTACTTCTCCTGAGTACGGCGATACCACATGTGTGACACTTTTTTGCAGCCTAGGTGCGCAAAGGGGCCCAAATTCCAAAGAGTATCTTTGCGATTTCACAGGGCATTTTTTTCTTTGTAAGAAAAAATAAAATAAAATAAATAAATCATTTTCCGCTAACTTGTGACAAAAAATAAAAAGTTCTATGAACTCACTATGCCCATCAGCGAATACCTTAGGGTGTCTACTTTCCGAAATGGGGTCATTTGTGGGGTGTTTCTACTGTCTGGGCATTGTAGAACCTCAGGAAACATGACAGGTGCTCAGAAAGTCAGAGCTGCTTCAAAATGCGGAAATTCACATTTTTGTACCATAGTTTGTAAACGCTATAACGTTAGCGCAAACCAATAAATATACACTTATTGCATTTTTTTTTATCAAAGACATGTAGAACAATGAATTTTGAGAAAAATTTATATAGAAATGTAGTTTTGTTTGAAAATTTTAACAACAGAAAGTGAAAAATTTCATTTTTTTGCTAAAATTTCGGTCAATTTCGATTAATAACAAAAAAAGTAAAAATGTCAGCAGCAATTAAATACCACCAAATGAAAGCTCTATTAGTGATAAGAAAAGGAGGTAAAATTCATTTGGGTGGTAAGTTGTATGACCGAGCAATAAACCGTGAAAGTAGTGTAGTGCAGAATTGTAAAAAGTGGTCTGGTCATTAAGGGGGTTTAAGCTAGGGGAGCTGAGGTGGTTAAGGACCATTCGCCCTCTTTCAGAGTCTGCCTGCTGAGGTAGTCTGCTATTAAATTGTTGCTCCCTTTTAGGTGAACTGCCGTAAGAGAAAGCAGGTGGCTCTCTGCCCATAGAAAATTTTTTCTTGTTATCGATGCCAAAGCTTTGTTTCTGGTACCGCCCTGTTTGTTTAGATAGGCCATGGTGGTAGTGTTGTCCGAAAGGACCTTTATGTGACCGAGAGGCCTTTTTGCTTGGAGTGCTAGAAGGACCTTGTGAACCGCTGTTAGTTCTCTTAAATTTGAAGAGGCGTCTGCCAGGGCTGGGACAAGGCCATTTGGTGCCCAGGGCGAAGATGGCAAACTGCGCCCCCCCCCCCCCCCCCGTTTTTAAGAAAGAATCAATGTTGTTTCAAAACAAGAATATACTTAAAGCAATAGAACAAAGGACTGTGGGACTTTGAAAGTCACAGACACTATAAAGTTCCCCCCCATCATCATGTGCCAGTATAAAGTCCCCCCCATCATCATGTGCCAGTTTTGTAATAAGCCCCCCCAATGTGCCAGTAACACTATTGTAAAAAAAAACAAAAAAAAAACACTTATACTTACCTAAGTGTCAGCGATGCGATGCAGCCTCTTCCTGTGTCCCACGCTGTAATGTAAGGCTCAGGCGGCACGATGACGTCATTGCGCCGGCCTCTGATAGGCTGCCGGCCTAGTGCCTGCAGCCAGGGGCGTACATAAAAATCACTGGGCCCCATAGCAGGAATCTAAATTGGGCCCCCATTCCCCTTTTATAGCCCCTCCCTTTGTTCCATGAACTATTCTTGCTGCTGCGTTTTATAATTTATGCCATCAGGGCCGGAATGGGATTACAAAACAGCCCTGGCACACAAAAGAGGTATAATAGATGCAGATGTATATTATATACAGCAGTGTACAGTTATGTGAGGTACGCGGTATAATAGATGCAGTGTGTACAGGTATATAGTATATTCCCTAGTGTTCTGATATGTGAGGTACAGGGTATAATAGATGCAGTGTGTACAGGTATATAGTATATACAGCAGTGTACTGATATGTGAGGTACGGGGTATAATATATGCAGTGTATACAGTATATACAGTAGTGTAATATGTGAGGTACGAGGTATAATAGATGCAGTGTGTACAGGTATATAGTAAATACAGCAGTGTATTGACACCTCGTACCTCACATATCAGTACACTGCTGTATATACTATATATCTGTACACACTGCATCTATTATACCTCGTACCTCACATATATAGTATATACAGAAGTGTACTGATATCTGTACACACAGCATCTATTATACCTCATACCTCACATATCAGTGCACTGCGGTATATACTATATATCTGTACATATTGCATGTACAGTGGCGGAAATAATTATTTGACCCCTCACTGATTTTGTAAGTTTGTCCAATGACAAAGAAATGAAAAGTCTCAGAACAGTATCATTTCAATGGTAGGTTTATTGTAACAGTGGCAGATAGCACATCAAAAGGAAAATCGAAAAAATAACTTTAAATAAAAGATAGCAACTGATTTGCATTTCATTGAGTGAAATAAGTATTTGAACCCCTACCAACCATTAAGAGTTCTGGCTCCCACAGAGTGGTTAGACACTTCTACTCAATTAGTCACCCTCATTAAGGACACCTGTCTTAACTAGTCACCTGTATAAAAGACACCTGTCCACAGAATCAATCAATCAAGCAGACTCCAAACTCTCCAACATGGGAAAGACCAAAGAGCTGTCCAAGGATGTCAGAGACAAAATTGTAGACCTGCACAAGGCTGGAATGGGCTACAAAACCATTAGCAAGAAGCTGGGAGAGAAGGTGACAACTGTTGGTGCGATTGTTCGAAAATGGAAGGAGCACAAAATGACCATCAATCGACCTCGCTCTGGGGCTCCACGCAAGATCTCACCTCGTGGGGTGTCAATGGTTCTGAGAAAGGTGAAAAAGCATCCTAGAACTACACGGGAGGAGTTAGTTAATGACCTCAAATTAGCAGGGACCACAGTCACCAAGAAAACCATTGGAAACACATTACACCGCAATGGATTAAAATCCTGCAGGGCTCGCAAGGTCCCCCTGCTCAGGAAGGCACATGTGCAGGCCCGTCTGAAGTTTGCCAATGAACACCTGAATGATTCAGAGAGTGACTGGGAGAAGGTGCTGTGGTCTGATGAGACCAAAATAGAGCTCTTTGGCATTAACTCAACTCGCTGTGTTTGGAGGAAGAAAAATGCTGCCTATGACCCCCAAAACACCGTCCCCACCGTCAAGCATGGGGGTGGAAACATTTTGCTTTGGGGGTGTTTTTCTGCTAAGGGCACAGGACAACTTATTCGCATAAACGGGAAAATGGACGGAGCCATGTATCGTGAAATCCTGAGCGACAACCTCCTTCCCTCTGCCAGGAAACTGAAAATGGGTCGTGGATGGGTGTTCCAGCACGACAATGACCCAAAACATACAGCAAAGGCAACAAAGGAGTGGCTCAAGAAGAAGCACATTAAGGTCATGGAGTGGCCTAGTCAGTCTCCGGACCTTAATCCAATCGAAAACCTATGGAGGGAGCTCAAGCTCAGAGTTGCACAGAGACAGCCTCGAAACCTTAGGGATTTAGAGATGATCTGCAAAGAGGAGTGGACCAACATTTCTCCTAAAATGTGCGCAAACTTGGTCATCAATTACAAGAAACGTTTGACCTCTGTGCTTGCAAACAAGGGTTTTTCCACCAAGTATTAAGTCTTTTTTTGTTAGAGGGTTCAAATACTTATTTCACTCAATGAAATGCAAATCAGTTGCTATCTTTTATTTAAAGTTATTTTTTCGATTTTCCTTTTGATGTGCTATCTGCCACTGTTACAATAAACCTACCATTGAAATGATACTGTTCTGAGACTTTTCATTTCTTTGTCATTGGACAAACTTACAAAATCAGTGAGGGGTCAAATAATTATTTCCGCCACTGTATAATACTGTGTAATATATGCAGTGTGTGTGCATGTATGTGTGTGTATATATATATATATATATATATATATATACAGAGCAGTGTATTGATGTGACACATAGAAGGTATAATACTGTAGATGCAGTGTTTATAGAAATATGTGGTCAGTTATGCATTATAGTCACTGTGAGGTACATGAGGTAGTGGTAACTGTCTGAAGTAGTATACATGAGTGAGCAATGAGTAAAAACAGGGCATGGAGGGGGGGGGGGGTAAATGATGAAAAGTGGAGGACCTCCTCTTACCTCTCCATTCCAGTCTGTATGGATCAATACAGAGCTGCTTGTGAACTTTTAATACTTGCTGTTAGGGGTTGAAGGACCTGTGATGATGTCATCACAGGTCCTGGCAGATGTACCTTTGAAACCTAGGAACTACACCATTTTTGGTGCAGTTCCTTTGCTAGATTCTGCAGGACCTGTGATGTTGAAGATGATGTCATCACAGGTCCTGGCAGATGCACTGTTCTAACCTGGGAACTACACTTTACACTGTGCAGTTCCCTTACAGGACCTGTGATGACATCATCAAAGGTCCTTTAGCTTTAGAAAGGTAAACAGGAGTAATTAGGGGGCGGGGCCTCTCCTCCACTTCGGTGCCTGCCTGCAGCCTATCAGAGGAAAGGGAAGGGACACGCCTCTCCCTCCCCTGCACCTCCGCTGGCACAGACAGTTTACAATGGAGATGAGCGCAATGGAAGCGCTCATCTCCCTGTGCCCGGCGGCGGCTGCTCACTTGGGGGGGGGGGGTCATTTTAGTTGGGGGGGCACATGGGGGGGCACAGCATGATGTAGGGGGGGCCGTGGCTGGCACTTCACCTGCGCCCCCCTCCTGTCCGCAAATGGTAGCGCCCAGGGCACCCGCTCCTTCGGCCCCTGCCTTGTACCGGCCCTGGCGTCTGCCATAGAATGGTCCCAGATGCCCTGAACCACCAACTATTGGGTATGACCTCCCCAGCTTCGACTGCTGGCGTCTGTATTAATCACGAGCTGGTCTTCCTGATGCCAAAAGACTCCCATTTGAAGATTTTTCTTTATTTTCTACCAGGCCAGAGAGTACTTCACTTGGATAATAACGATTGTTCTGTCTAAGGTACCTTTCTCGCCGTTCCATGTATCCAGTAGGAGAGCCTGTAGAATTCTGGTGTGGCTTTGTGCCCACCTGACTGCAGGAATTGTTGCTGTTAGTGATCCCAACAAGGTCATGACATCTCTGATGGTCGTGGTTCTTAAATCGCATAAAACGACTTACTTTTTGATACAGGGCTGTCTGCTTTTCTTCGGGGAGAAAGGACATTAGTGAGCAGGAGTTGAGAAGGACTCCTAAAAAAACTTTTCGCTGAGAAGGAGTGAAATCCGATTTTTTTACATTTATTACCCATCCCAGATCTGTAAAGGTAGCCTGGACCATATTTAGATTGGAGATGAGACGGTCTTCTGAGTCTACTGCAATTAAAAAATCGTCCAGGTATGGGACAATTAAGATACCTCGTAGATGCAGATGAGCCGTTACTTCTGCAATAACTTTCGTAAAAATTCTTGGGGCCGATGCTAGGCCAAAGGGGAGAGCCTGAAACTGAAAATGACTGAGGTGGCCTCTTAAAAAGACTGCAATTCTGAGGAATTGTTGATGATCTTCGGATATGGGAACATGGTAGTAGGCATCTTGCAGGTCCATAGTTACCATGTAACAAAATTGAGGCAGAAGATTTTCTGTTGATCTGATGGTTTCCATCTTGAACCTCTTGTAGGTCAAGGATTTGTTTTGATTTTTCAGGTTTATGATTAGCCTGAAGGAACCTCCTGGTTTTTGGACCAAAAAAACTGGCGAATAAAATCCCTGTTGATGTTGGTGCTCTGGAACAGGAAGCAAGACTTCATTTTGGATCAGGCTCATTATTTCGGATTCCAGACACAGTTGTTCTTCTCTTCTGGGTAATGGATTGTTTATAACGAAATGCTGCGGTAGGTAAGAATCGAATTCTAGTCTGAAACCTTCTTGAATGGAGACACGTATCCAAGGGCAGGTTCCGATTTTTTCCCAGCTTGGGGCGAAACTTCTCAGTCTTGCCCCTACCTGACCTTTGGCGTCATTGGGAGGATTTGGATGATTTATCTGGATTGAAAAGGAACCCCTTTCCTCTTCCTTTTGAAGCCTGCCATCTTCCTGAGGATTCTCTCCTTTTTTGGTCCCCTCTGGGCTTGTTTTGGGAACGAAAGGACCGTCTCTGGTGGAAATATTTTGGCTCTGAAGGGAAACCTTTTTTCTTGTCGGGCGCTTTTTCCAATATGTCGTCCAGGACAGATCCGAAAAGCCTATCCCCCTCACAAGGGATTGAGCAAAGGCGATTTTTTGAACCTGTATCACCTGACCAGGATCGGAGCCATACAGCTCTGCGGGTGGCATTTGATATAGCTGCGGATCTTGCGGAAAGCTTTACCAAGTCAGCTGAGGCATCCGCTAGGAAATTTGAGGCTTGTTTGAGTACAGAAAGGGACGCCAGGATCTCTTCTCTGGGGGTGCCTGCGGCCAAATGATGTTCTAGTTGAGATAACCACACAGATAAGGATCTTGCGGTACAGGTGGCTGAGATACTAGGCCTGAACATGGCTGTATTCGTCTCCCAGGCTTTTTTTTTAGCAGACTCTCGCACTTTTTATCCATCGGGTCCCGTAGTAGACCCATGTCTTCAAATGGTGGTGAGGATTTCTTTGAAATTCGAGCCACAGGCCCATCAATTTTGGGGGTTTTTTGTCCCAAAGGCTGGAATCAGACTCAGCAAACGGGTACTTTCTTTTAAAGGAACCTGAAACAGGCGTACGCTTTTCAGGGTCCTTCCACTCTCTGGATATGAGTGATTTTATATTATTGTGCACTGGAAATACCCGCCTTTTCCTCTCCCCTAGACCTTGGAACATCTGGTCCTGTAAGGAAACACTTTCCTTGGTATCTTCCAGGTTCATAGTGGCTCTTATGGTTTTCAAGAGACCCTGGGTGTCCTCTGGGAGAAATAACAGCCTGCCCGATTCGTCTTCTGAAGAGTCAGAATTATCACTGGAGGTAATCTCTCCCTCATCTAACTCCGGCCCATAACAGGATACGAGAGATCTACGGGAAGTAGAGGCCTGGGGTAATGAAGGCGGCAGCCTGGATTCTACTGCTGCATTCACTTCTTCCTTAATAATATTGCGCATAGATTCCAGAATGGAAGGCGATTCTTCTGACACAATTTTCTCAGTACACTTTGAACATAATGATTTTTTGCCTTTAGAGACAAAGGATTTGCGGCAAATTGCACATTTTTTGCGGTTTGATTCCGACCCTGGTGCCTTGGCAATGGTGGTTTCTCTGCCCTAAGAGGAATCACAAGGGGTTAAATGGCAATATAAGAGATTTCCTCCAGCACCAGGCACCCAGGGTGAAAGAGTTCAATCCAGACATAGAGAGGAGGCTTACCGGGCTAAGGGCGACTGAGGCTGGATCCATTGGCTTGCGGGCAGCATCTACCTCGATAGGAGCCGACATCCCAGACCTGGAACACCACAGGGAAGAAAACACCAGGTTCCCGGTCTTTATTTGAATGCCGGCATAGCGTGACGTCACAGCGCACGTGACACCGTCATCACGCATGCGCCGCCGCTTTGCCAATGGGAAACTCTCACCGCCGGACACAGGGAGACTCCGCCCCTAGACACCACTGCTGACACCTTGCTCCGCTTCAGGGAGCAAGCGACTTGAGCCCGGGGCTGCCTTACAAGGAAAGGACTTAAGCCGAGGATGGAGAAGGGAGGCCAATGCGTCCCCGAGGCCCCCTATCCCGTGCACGGTCCTCCCAGACTGGGGAAGAGACCAGACCGTGCACCAACGCTAGGTTCCTGGAACGCATTAGGAGGAGCTTCCGCGCGACCCGGGGACAGGAAACAACACTGACTTAGGTAAGGAGAGGAGGCCTTTTAAGCTTCAAGCTTCCGTGTTGTTTCCTGTCCTGGGGTGGGGACACCCTCCTGTTGAGTGCCGTTAGGGAGGCGCCGGGAAAGATGATAATTACTCTTCCCGGTAATTGGATTTTCCGTATAGCCTCCACAACGGCACTTCAGCAGGAGGGTACCCCGCCCCCAGGGACAGGAAACGACGTAGAAAGCAGAAGTTTAAATGCCTCCTCCACATTACCTTCTCCAGTAAGTACCAAAGGAACCAGGATGATGCTGAAGAAGCAACTTTTTATTTGTAGGGGGATATGAATCAAGTTATAATAGATAAAAGAATACAAGCAATTAATGGGTGGGAAAAACCCAGTGCCGGTAATTGGATTTTCCGTACGCCTCCCACAACGGCACTTCAGCAGGAGGAATAACACAGGAATCCATTAGGGGGGACTGCCGCTGACAGGACTTTACGTCCGAACGACATATCCGAATTGGACTGAACGTCCAACCTATAGTGGTTGAAAAAGGTGGAAGGATTTGACCATGTAGCGGCCTGGCAGATCTGAGACAAGGAGGCGGAGGCAGATTCTGCCCAGGAGGTGGAAACCGCTCTGGTTGAATGGGCTTTTAAACTCTCTGGAGGAGATAGACCCTTAACTGTATAGGCCATTGCAATGGTCATTCTTATCCAGCGGGCTATAGTAATTTTTGATGCTGCCTGCCCCCTATTTTGGCCTGCATACTGGACCAGAAGACGGTCGGATTTTCGCAGTACTTTTGTGGCTTCCAGATAGCCAAGTATACATCTGCGTACATCCAGATGGTGGAAACGTCTTTCTTTTGAAGATTTTGCCCCTGCGCAGAAGGCGGGTAAGGAAATCTCCTGTTGGCAATGGAATTTTGAGAAAACCTTTGGTAAGAAGGAGGGTTCATGTCTCAATATAATCCTATTGTCAAGGATGGTTAGGTATGGAGGTCTGCATGAAAGAGCGTGGATCTCCACCACTCTCCTGGCTGAGGTGATAGCTATGACAAAAGCGGATTTAAAAGGACAGCAACCTGAGGGGGATTGACTCAAGAGGTTCAAAGGGATGGTCCATAAGGACGGAAAGGACCAAATTAAGGTCCCAAGGCGGAACCGTAGATCTAATAACTGGGTGAAGTCTGCTGGCTCCCTTTATGAACCTCTTGACCACATCCAAATCCGCCAATCTCATATCCAAGAAGGCACTAAGGGCTGAAATCTGGACCTTAATTGTACTGACACGAAGACCTCTATCTAGCTTCTTCTGAAGGAAGTCTAGAATTACCCTCATATCTGGGGGAACAGTGGGATTCCAGGATTCCTTGGCAAATGAAAGGAAGGTTTTCCAAGTTCTCCAGTAGATATTGGAAGTTACTTGCTTTCTGCTAGAGAGCAGGGTGGAGATAACTGCATCCAAGAAGCCCTTGGACTTCAAAATGGAGCGCTCAAATTCCATGTTGTCAATTTTAGTTGGCTGATTGCGGGATGCCAGGCTGGGCCCTGATGGAGGAGGTCCGGAGACTGAGGAAGGGTCCAGAAGTCCCCCTTGGAGAGGTTCAGAAGGAGGGAGAACCAAGGCCTTTTGGGCCAGTATGGAGCCACTAGGATGACATGGGCTCGTTCCTCTATTATCTTTGCCAGAACCTTTGGTATGAGCTGGAAAGGAGGAAACGCATAGAGCAGACCCAATGGCCATGGACCCGCTAAGGCATCCACTCTCACCGGGTGGTCCTACGCCGAGAGGGAATATAAAAGGTCCACCTGTTTGTTCTTTTGGGAAGCAAAGAGGTCTATTCTTGGTACTCCCCATTTGCTGCAGATGTTCTGGAACACCGCTTTTTTGAGGCTCCACTCCCCTGGCCAAATTCTCTTCCTGCTCAGGAAGTCTGCCAGTGTGTTCTCGCCCCCCTTTAGATGGACCGCGGTTAAGATCCGAGATGCTATCTGACAAAGGGAACTGCTTCTTGTGCCCCCTTGCTTGTTGAGATATACCACCGTGGTGGAGTTGTCGGAGAGGATTTTTACGTTTTGTCCTCGTATTGACTGGAGCCAGGGCTTTTAGGGCCAAAAACACGGTCAGAAGCTCTTTGGCGTTTGAAGAAAGGGGAAGGGTCTCTGCATCCCAGGACCCCTGTAACAGTTGACCCTGACAATGGGCTCCCCAGCCTGCCGCGATTGCGTCTGTTGTTACCACTATCTGATTGGAGAGCCTCCAAGGGACCCCCTTGACTAAGTTTCTTTCGTTCAGCCACCACCGCAAGGAGAGTTTGACCCCTGGAGGTAAGGTAACTGCCTTTTCCAGGGAGAAGATGCTTTTGTTCCACTGTTTTAGCAGGAATTCTTGAAGCGGTCTCCCGTGAGCCTGGGCCCATCTCACCGCAGAAATCGTCAAAGTCATGAGTCCCAGAATTTTCATAATCCTTCGGAACGTGACCTTTCTCTGGCGTGAAAAGACAGAAATCTTTGACTTGATGTCCCGGATCTTTTGTTCTGGAAGAAAAGAGGTAATTTGGCTGGAATCCAGAAGAATACCTAGAAAGATCATCTTTCGGCTGGGTGATAGATTAGATTTTTCTAGATTTAGTTTCCAACCTAGGGATCTTAAGGTCTCCAGGACGAACTTCACCTGTAACTGCAGCTGAGTCTGGGAGGCTGCTATAAGAGAAAATCGTCCAAATAGGGTATGAAGTTTATCCCCTTCTGGTGGAAAAAGGCTGAGATTTCTGCAATAATCTTTGTGAACAATCTGGGTGCTGAGGCCAGATGGAGAAGACGCTCCTGAAAATGGTGAAACGCAGATATTTTTTATGTTTCTGATGGATCGGAACATGGTAATATGCGTCCGCCAGGTCGAGTGTTACCATGGAGCAGTCCTGTGTTAAAAGGTTCACTGTAGATCTTACTGTCTCCATTTTGAACCTTTTGTATTTTATATACTTGTTGAGGAGCTTTAGATTGATTATTGCTCTGAAGGAGCCATTGGGTTTTTTTACGAGAAAAATTGGGGAGTAGAATCCCCTTCCTTCCTGGTCTGCTGGAACTGGAACCAGAACCACCGCTCTTTTTTCTAACAAAAGAGAAATCTGAGACTCTAGGAGATTGTGATCTGACTTCAATCTTTTGTTTAATACAAATCTGTCTGGAGAGAGAGTGCAAAATTCCAGCTGGTATCCCTAACGGATTACGTCTAGGACCCAGGCTGAGTTTGAGATCTTTTCCCAGGAAGGGACAAACTCTTTCAATCTCCCCCCCACCGGGCTCATGGCATCATTGGGAGGACTGTTTTGTAGACTTATCCTGGCTAAAGAGGAAATTCCTACCTCTCCCCTGCCAAGAACTAGAGGGATCCTTTTTTTCTACGGTCCTGTCTACCCTTTCTTTGGGGGGGGGGGGGGGGCGAAAGGAACGACGCTGTTGGAAGAACCTGGACTCTGACGGAAACCCCTTTTTTCTATCAGAGGCCTTTTCCAGAATGTCGTCTAGGACAGAACCGAAAAGACGATCTCCTTCGCAAGGGATACTGCAGAGTTTATTTTTTGAAGCGGTATCGCCTGACCAAGAGCGTAACCAGACTGACCTCCTTGCCGTATTTGAAAGAGCCGCTGACCTAGCTGATAACTTTACAAGATCGGCAGACGAGTCTACCAGGAAGTTAGAGGCCTGTTTCAAAACCGGCAAGGAGGCCAGGATATCCTCTCTGGGGGTGTCAGAGACCAGGTGCTCCTCCAGCTGAGAGAGCCAGAGATCTAGCTATATAGGTGGCAGCTATGCTAGGTCTCAACATAGCGGTTTTGGATTCCCAAGCTTTTTTAAGTACGGATTCACACTTTTTATCCATAGCATCTTTTAATAAGCCGACATCTTCAAAATGTAAGGCTGCCTTTTTAGAAATTCGCGCAACAGGGGACGTCAACCTTTGGTGTTTTATCCCAAAGAGCCGAATCTTCCTCGCTAAAGGGATATTTCCTTTTAAAGATTTTTGAAGTACCAGCCCTTTTTTCTGGGTCCTTCCACTCGTCCCGTATAAGCTTTCGGATTCTGTCATGGATGGGGAACACTCTCCTCTTCCTATCACCCAGCCCTTTGAAGATCTGATCCTGAACCGACTGTGACTGTCTAGATTCCTCAATATTCAGAGTTAATCTTATCGCTTTCAAGAGACAGTCAGTGTCTTCTACTGAGCATAACGGACCACTGACCTCCTCATCAGAGGAGGATCCTGAGTCAGACGAATCATTAAAATCGTCGTCCTCCATATCCCATTCTATCTGGGGCTCTGTGACCATTTTAGAAGTGGAAGGTTTTTGGGAAAAGGACGCCATTTTTGCTTCCACTGCTGAACTCACTTCTTCTCTTATAATGGATCGTAAATTTTCCACTAGAGAAGGGGAATCTTCAGCCATTATTTTGTCCGTACATTTTTGGCAGATAGGTTTTTTGCTATGTGCTGCCAGATGCTTTTTGCAAATAGCTAATTTTTTCTTCTGTGCAGATTCCCCACTCCTTCCGGCTTCTCTATTCTGAAAGTACAAAAAAAAAAAAAAAAAAGAGCAGGGGCTCTTCTTTAGTGTAGGGGAAGGAGTGGGGCAACCTTCACCAGGATTAACAAGAAAACAAAATCCCACAGGTGATAGCATAAAATAAAACTACTCCAGAGGAGGAGGCTTACCGGACTGGGGGCCTTAGGGGCATCAGAAGGCTTCTCCTGCTGCAGAGACATGATGAGGAATCCACTGCTTCCCGCCGCCAAATTTTAATCATTTCCGCGTCACATGGCCCGGCCGAGGTCACGTGACCGGATCTCGCGAGATCTCGGCCCAGAGATCCCGCGCGCCTTCTGGCCCTGCAACTGGCTTCTCCTGAGCCGGTGCACCGTCCGGGGGCTGCCTGAAGTCAGGACTTACGCCACAAGCATGCGGTGGGAGCCGTATCTCGCCCCTTGCGTTCGCCACTCTGCCACAGCCCTCCTGCAAAGCAGGGAATACTCACCGCAGGCTGGGCGCATGGAACTTCGGCAGGAGGGAGCCTGCCCGCTTTCCACTCATCCCAAAAGACAGGAAACGACTGGAGAAGGTAATGGGGAGGAGGCATTTAAACTTCTGCTTTCTATGTCGGTTCCTGTCCCTGGGGGCGGGGTACCCTCCTGCTGAAGTGCCGTTGTGGGAGGCGTACGGAAAAATAGATATTAAAATAGTGAAAGTAGTTATAGATAGGGAGGGTCGCTATGTTCTGTTGGACTGCATATTGGAAGGAAGAGAATGGATAATAGCTGGTGTTTATATTACCGCCACCCTTCAAGATCGACGTCCTATTAAAAATACACGATTATGCACTCAATGCGGGGGATAAATCACTTTTAGTTATGGGAGACTTCAATAATGTAATGGATGGAAGAATAGATAGATGTAGAATAGGTAACACTCAAGTTTTTTACACAGGATCAAACTTAAAAAATATCACAGAGGAAATGGGTTGGGTTGACATTTCGAGGGTAATGCATCCAAAATTAAGGAAATATTCATGTTTTTCAAAGACTCATAGGAGTCTATCACGGATTGATTTCGTTTTTACAAATAATAAAGGTTCACTAGAGATTGAAGGTGGAATTTCGGATCATAATCCAATTAATATAAATATAAAAACAATAAAATAAATTATGAATATAAACAATAAAAAAAATTATGAATATAAACATAGGATGGAAAAACAGAATGGGGGTACATAAGAAGGTCTTCAAAGAGATAACAGAGTTTTTTTGAGATAAATGATGGCTCTGCAGCAATTAACACGGTATGGGAGGCTGCAAAGGCCTTTATTAGAGGGATCTTTATAAAATATACAATAAGTTACAAGAAAGGAATAAGGGAAAAAATAACAAAAATGGAAAAAGAAATGGAAAAAAAAGCATATTGAAAATCCCACAGAGCAAAGCTATAAAGATTGGATAGAGAAGGCCTCTAAATTACAGGATGAATTGTTTTTACTGGCAGAACATCAAAAAGAAAACTACGTGAGAGATCATTATATTTATGCACACATACTGGATAAAAAGCTAGCAGCTTTGGTAGCGGCCCAAACAAAAAAGAATAACTATATCCACTGCTTAGTTGATGAATCGGGTTATAAAATTACTGAACAAACGGCAAAAATAGAACTGTTCAAAAAACATTTTGAAGACATATATAGCAGCAAGATAAATAAGAACCTAGAGGAAATGCAACAGTTTTTGGATAAAATCTTTATTTCTAGACTAACAGCAGACCAATGCGAGAGCCTGGAAGTCCCCCTAACTTCTTTAGAAGTAGATGATACACTATCTAGGATAACAAAAAATAAGGCCCCAGGAATAGACGGCATTCCGTTTGAGGTATACGCACAATATAAAGAAGTACTAATACCGAAATTGCTCACAATGTGGGCGGAATCGAGGAAGGTAGGAAAATTGCCAGATTCCTTGCGAGAAGCTTTAATTACACTCATTTTAAAACCCGGAAAGGATTTTGCTTCCCCGGACTCATACCGCCCCATTTCATTAATTAGTACCGATAACAAAATTTTAGCCAGGGTTTTGCAGCCAGACTCAGGAGTGTGGTCTCGGAGCTTATTCATGAGAATCAAACGGGATTCATGACAGGAAAGACCACAACTGACAATATCATGCAATATTTTGTGAACACTCAACTTGAACCTGCAAACTGCGGGGAACGAATGATTGTAACCATAGATGCCTCAAAGGCCTTTGACACTGTAGAATGGCCTTTTCTAATTAGTACACTGAAGAAAATGGGATTTGCTGAAAATTTCATCTCCTGGGTAAAGTTATTGTATACTGATATCTCTGCAAGGGTGATAGTAAATGGAGAATACTCCGATAATATACATATTGGCAGGGGAGTTAGACAGGGTTGCCCTCTTTCTCCCCTGCTATTTGCTATAGCCATGGAACCGCTTGCCGATATGATCAGGCAAGATAAAGAAATTGTAGGGTTTAAGTTTGGCAGTTATGAGGAAAAAAGTGCTCTTTATGCAGATGACATCATGCTGTTTGTAGGTTCACATGGATCCCTAACTAAGATTTCTCAAGTTTTTGATCAGTATGGTAAACATGCTGGACTTAGTATAAATTGGTCCAAATCGACTTGTGTCCCGATTGATCCCCTGAACGATTTTAGACCGGGACCACTGGAAATTAAGAGGACTAATGAACCTGTTAAGTATTTGGGTATTCAGATTACCCTAGATCCCAGGGACTACGTCCAGCTGAACGTGGCCCCAAAAATACAGGAAATCAGGAAAAAAATAGAGATATGGAAAAATTTATATGTCTCGATGGCAGGTCGTATCTCACTGGTGAAGATGTGTTTAATACCTGGCCCAAATTACATTTTGTGGAATACGCCGGTGACAATTCCAAAAAGAGTTTTTAAAATAATAACCAGTTTACTAACGGATTTAATATGGCGAGGGAAAAAACCGAGGATAAAGGCACAAATATTGTGCACTCACGAGAAGGAGGGCGGATTATCAGTACCGGACCTGGAACTCTACTTCATTTCTGGCCATATAAAAAATATGTTAATATGGAGCAATACGCAAAGATATAAGAATATGATAGCGGGGATTAATAAAAGATTTAAAAAATTTAATATCTTTCAAATATTGGAAGCAGGTATCCTGCTGCAACAGAAAGGTAAAAAGATACCATTATTCGAGTTGTTGGCTAAAGTTTGGAAGGAGGCCAGAGAACTGTGGCCGCAGAGCGGGTCCCATACCGATACCATACTGTGGGACAATATTTATCTCACAGAACTAAAGCTAATTGAATAGAAAACCTGGTGGAAATACGGAAAATATAAATTTGTTTTATTTTGTTTTTTTTTGGAGCAAGCGGTGGCTAAAGGGAGGGGGGGTGGTTCTATTGTTTGTAATGTAATGAAAAATTGACTTGTAAGATGTTTGTAAAAAATAAGTAATAGACATAATAAAAAAATTAAAATAAAAAATGATACTTAGTCTAATTTTTTTTTTAAGTGAAGGTAACCATTAACATATGTAAAATAAATGTTTCCAAGTTAGCCTTTAAAAAAAAATATATAATGTACAAAAATACAGTTGCAAGAAAAAGTATGTGAATCCTTTGGAATGATATGGATTTCTGCACAAATTGGTCATAAAATGTGATCTGATCTTCATCTAAGTCACAACAATAGACAATCACAGTGTGCTTAAACTAATAACTCACAAAGAATTAAATGTTACCATGTTTTTATTGAAAACACCATGTAAACATTCACAGTGCAGGTGGAAAAAGTATGTGAACCCTTGGATTTAATAACTGGTTGAACCTCCTTTGGCAGCAATAACTTCAACCAAACGTTTCCTGTAGTTGCAGATCAGACGTGCACAACGGTCAGGAGTAATTCTTGACCATTCCTCTTTACAGAACTGTTTCAGTTCAGCAATATTCTTGGGATGTCGGGTGTGATTCGCTTTCTTGAGGTCATGCCACAGCATCTCAATTGGGTTGAGGTCAGGACTGTTTAAGCCATTCTGTTGTTGATTTACGTCTATGCTTTGGGTCGTTGTCCTGTTGCAACACCCATATTCTGTTGAGCTTCAGCTGGTGGACAAATGGCCTTAAGTTCTCCTGCAAAATCTTTTGATAAACTTGGGAATTAATTTTTCCTTCGATGATAGCAATCCGTCCAGGCCCTGACGCAGCAAAGCAGCCCCAAACCATGATGCCCCCACCACCATACTTCACAGTTGGGATGAGGTTTTGTTGTTGGTGTGTTGTGCCTCGTTTTCTCCACACATAGTGTTGTGTGTTTCTTCCAAACAACTCAACTTTGGTTTCATCTGTCCACAGAATATTTTGCCAGTACTGCTGTGGAACATCCAGGTGCTCTTGTGCAAACTGTAAACGTGCAGCAATGTTTTTTTGGACAGCAGTGGCTTCCCCTGTGGTATCCTCCCATGAAATCCATTCTTGTTTAGTGTTTTACGTATCGTAGATTCGCTAACAGGGATGTTAGCATATGCCAGAGACTTTTGTAAGTCTTTAGCTGACACTCTAGGATTCTTCTTCACCTCATTGAGCAGTCTGCGCTGTGCTCTTGCAGTAATCTTTACAGGACGGCCACTCCTAGGGAGAGTAGCAGCAGTGCTGAACTTTCTCCATTTATAGACAATTTGTCTTACCGTGGACTGATGAACAGCAAGGCTTTTGAAGATACTTTTATAACCCTTTCCAGCTTTATGCAAGTCAACAATTCTTAATCGTAGGTCTTCTGAGAGCTCTTTTGTGCGAGGCATTATTCACATCAGGTAATGCTTCTTGTGAAAAGCAAACCCAGAACTGGTGTGTGTTTTTTATACGGCAGGGCAGCTGTAACCAACACCTCCAATCTCATCTCATTGATTGGACTCCAGTTGGCTGACACCTCACTCCAATTAGCTCTTGGAGATGTCATTAGTCTAGGAGTTAACATACTTTTTCCACCTGCACTGTGAATGTTTACATGGTGTGTTCAATAAAAACATTGTAACATTTAATTCTTTGTGTGTTATTAGTTTAAGCACACTGTGATTGTCTATTGTTGTGACTTAGATGAAGATCAGATCACATTTTATGACCAATTTGTGCAGAAATCCATATAATTCCAAAGGGTTCACATACTTTTTCTTGCAACTGTATATAAAGGTTCATAAAAAACTAAAATCAGTAATTTCTTTGTATACAGTAATAACAAAATACGTATCCTTACGTTTCCTTAAGTTCCTTCACAAAGTTTTCAAATGTTCTCGCTTTATTATTCCCAGATGATTTTTCCCATTTAGAGTCTTCATGGTCAATTTCATCCACTTTCTCCTTTTGTTTCTCACTGATGATTTCATCTCCCTTTTCAGATTTTTTTAGGAGCTAAATAAAAATGTATTAAAGTGAACATTGATATATAGTGAAAAATAACCATGTTTAACTGTCTGACAACCGGCTGTGGCAATGAGCGCTGTGTATGAAACAGAGGCTGCAGCAGAGCCTCTATTGGTCCCAGAGGTTATGTGACTGGTGAAATGATTGCCAGGATGCTGGTAATAATAGGATGCTGATAGGTCTAACAGGCCAGATGCCCCCATTGTCTTATAGGTGTGTGTCCTATCGCTGGGACCTGCACGGTGGTGGCTGAAGGACTCCGGTCCGGCCACCACCAAGCCGGCTCCCTATAGAGGTGAATGGGAGTGCACCGCGCATGACCGGCCACCGCTCCCATTCACTTCTATGGGCTCATAGAAAATGAATAGAGGGTGGCTGCGCATGCGCAGTGCGCCCTCCTTCACTTTCAGGGCTCTGTTCTCGATATAGGTGCGGGTCCGAGCGGTGGGACCCACACCTATAAGACAATGGGGGCATATCCTAGCGATATGCCCCCATTGTCTGTCATTGGACAACCCCTTTAATACAATCCATTAAACAGGCAATAGGTCAGGGCAAATGACAGAGGGTCAATACAGAGTTCAGGCAGGGATCAGGGCAGGCAGTACAGGGTAAATCCAATAAACAGTCAGAGGTTGAGCATGGGAGGTCAGCACCTTCACAAGACTAGACATTTACCAGTGAATTTCCAGATGGGAAGTCTCCACTGCTCAGTGTCAGTGGATCCTCAGCCACCACCCACCTGACAATTCACTGGTATCAGTGTGGAAACTAACGGCACAGATAGCAGCTGAAGTACGAAGGCTAGTAGAAAAAAAAAAAAGTGCTAGAGTTACAAAAGCAGCAGCTTCAAAGGTTGGAGCCAGTAGTAGTTCTATGTCCTCATCAAGCAAGATCCTTTATGCGTCAACATTTCAACAGTTAAAAATTGATACATTATAAGACATTACTACCTTAATCCGTATTTCTTTTTCACACAACTTCTTTTGCTTGTCTGCTTCTTTCCGTTTACGCCTTTCTTCTTCTCGCCTTTTTCTTTTTTCTTCCTCTCTCAATCGCTTTTTTTCCAGCTCCCGCCTCCTCCTCTCTTCCCTCTTTTCTTCCCGTATTCTCTAGAGCAGGGTTAAATAAAACTGTCCATATTAGTTGATACATAAAATCTGCATTACGATAACCCTGCTCCTCACTGTGATTGATCATACCTGTTTCTCTAACTTCCGATTTTTGATGAATTCAAGAAGTGGAGTTGTTCTTCTAGCTGGAAATGATAATAAAAATACATAAACCAGGCATGCTCAACCTGCGGCCCTCCAGCTGTTGTAAAACTACAACTCCCATCATGCCCTGCTGTAGGCTGATAGCTGTAGACTGTCGAGGAATGCTGGGAGTTGTAGTTTTGCAACAGCTGGAGGGCTGCAGGTTGGGCATCTCTGACATAAACTATGCTTCATGACTGAAAAACCAGTGCATGTGAGAAATGCCAAGCAATAGACAGATCTGTACAAACCAATGAGCTCCTTAGTTTTTGCTTCAATTTCTCCCAAGAGGGTCTCTGGATTTGCACATATTTTTTCCTCCTCTGCACAGTAGTTCTCCAAAAATTTCTTGTATTCCAAATCTGTACAATACAAAAATGGGTGTGATAATTTACAATGTCTGTTTATCTGGTAGGAGCATTTCCAGTTTATGGGAACTAGTGGGTTGGTGATTACTGAAATCTATTACTGTGTTTTTGTTTACTACTCCGATATGGTTTGTGAGTCTGTATAATGTGTTTCTGTATTATAGCATCTACTCACTATTCTTAAGAATTCTTTGAAGGGCTAATCTCTTAATTAATTTTAAAAAATTAATATCATACATCATATAGTAAATGACGACCTCTACGTAACAAAGCTAGAACCGGCCCTGTATCTCCCCATTCACTGGTCCAATTGCACTGCTAGACTTATTTCGGGTTGTCAGCTCAGGCGGTGTGTCCTTTCACACAGGCAATGGCTGAAGGGGGCAGCTCTCTCCCTGTCATGTTTCTAACAGAGAATATGGCTGGTTGCAGCTGAAGTATTGAACTGAGCATGTGCTCAGTGAGGTAGATACGGAGAGGAGGAGACGAACAAACAGCAGGTGGTGCTATACATGCATATTATTGAATACATCAGTGACTATACTACATTTCTAATTACATGCAATTACAAAAGTATCCAAGTGCTGAAAAAATGTACACTATTTTTGATAGGACAGTCCCATTAAAAGAAGCTTCATCCCATTCTGGCCGGCCTACCTATCTTCTGTACGGTACACAATACATTAAAGGGAACTTGCCATGAACTTTATGCTGACCTCACTGGGGATAGCGTAAAGTACTGACAGAAATGCTGATGTCAGCGATGTGTCACTCATCAGCTAATAGTAAGTGGTTGCTGAGAACCAGCATCATAACCATTGCAGCCCAGGCCTTGAAAAGAGTCACATCTACCTGAGAAGAGTCCTGGTTATTCCTAATCTCCTGCTCTCCCCCCATCTGCTGATGATTGGCAGTTCTCTCCTAGAGAGAAAGCGAGAAAACTAGGTAGAAGACTGTCAGTCATCAGCAGGAGAGCAGGAATTCATGAATATCCATGACTCTTCTCAGGTGGCCAGGACTCTCTTCCAGGCCCAGTCTGCAATGATTGTGATGTTGGTTCTCGGCAACCACTTACTTTTAACTTATAAATGACAGACCGCTGAAATCAACTCACCTGTCTCTAATTTATTCTGCCGTTAGTATGGACACCATAAAGTTGTTGACAGGTTCCCTTTAAATGGTTTTTGGGTTTTATGTAAATGTTTCCATTCACTGACAACTAGCACAGGTCGTGATGATACTAAGAAACTAAAACCATATAATACAATTATGAAATATTTTTTTTTATTATAAATATTGTAAAAGTACATAGGCCTTTAAAGAAAAAGGCTTACCATCTGCTATGCTTCCAGCTTTTGTGTCCCTTTTCTTCAGTTTCTTTTTAGAAATTTTCTGAAAGGGTGCAAATTCAACAACAGCTGGATACTCTTGGCCTGGGGGAGGCATGTTATGTTCAATATGTTGTTGCATTTAAGTCAGTGCAATTCAATTGCTTTACATTTAAAAGAATTCCAGTCTAGCTAGAAAGCATGGAACAGGCCAATTTGTCAGTTCAGAATGTAAAATGTTAAAGGGAACCTACCATCAGTTTTACCCCCTAAATTGGTCCCTCTGTGCTCCCAATTTGGAGAAAACTGCAGATGATTTCATAATCAGGGAAAGATGGGTTGAGTTGAGATGAAAAGTCCAGATATTTCTGAGCTGAGAATACAGCCAAGGGGCACTTCAGGCCTCATTTACATTTTAAAATGTCTTTTTGTAAGGTTACCCTGTGCTATTAGGAACAAACAGAGGCTTTTACATGACCTGGAGGTGGAATCACTTTTTCCGGTAAAAACCGATGATAGATTCCTTATAAGGGTCAATCAGACAGAATTATCTTCTCAGGAAGGATGTCTACACTGTGGGAATTATCCTGCAGATCTGTGGTGTTTCCCTATTTGTTTTAACAGGTAAAAGGATATCATTGAAAACAAGTCATTACAATTTCTAATAGAAACCATGTGAAGAATATTTCCTAGAATTGTCTCTGTAAAAATAAGCAGCAGAAAATATTGTGATGTCTCTTGTGCTTTGAATCACATCTTATAGAAAAAGGTAACATACAGTGGTCTTTCATAGACTCAATGTACAATGCCTCAGACAGAGCTAACCAATCACCCTGGCCATTTCTGTGGTATGACCCCTGTATTGGTTGTCTGGCAGCTCCCCTATACACTACAGTGCGGTATTACATGTCTTGTGCTGTCCTCGGTCTGTAGCAGGATGAGATGACGGTTGCTGCATGTTATTTTCTGGTACACTGTGTGTTATACAGGACTCTGAAGAAGCTCCTGTCCTCATAGGAAGTGATTTACAGCTTCCAGTATCTATTACGGACTGCTATGTGTAAGGACCTGCTTTATCTGTCTTAGCTGTCTGCTTATGTTTCTCAAATCTTAATTTTCTCTTATTTTAGTTATAATGGTTTCAACATACAATGGTCATCCTAGAAGCAGCCAATATCATAACTTGAGGGATCACAGTATCAATCTTTTCTATTAATAATATCACCTGATGCACAATATGCAATATACACAAGAATATGTCACTTCAGTGTCTAACCTTTGCTGTCAATGAAGATAAATCCATCAAATCGGTCTCTGAAGAGAATGATGTCGTCTGGGTTTCTAAAGTTAATGTAGGCTCTTGAGAAGAGATGTGGGTAGAGGCTAAAAAGTAATCGCAGTAAATGAGCACATTGCATGTGTAATTATTAGGCAAGCTGGTATTTTTCTACACTAATTTGTATTAGGGCTCGTTCACACAAAACGTAATTTGCGTTCCATATACGGGCCGTTTTCTGCGTTCCGCATATGGCCCGTATATGGAACCATTCATTTCAATGGGTCCGCAAAAGAGGCAGGCAGCACACAGAGTCCTCCGTTCCGTGGCCCCGCAAAAATTATGTCCTGTCCTATTCTTGTCCGTTTTGCGGACAAGAATAGGCATTTCTATAATAGGCCTCCTGTTCTGTTACGCAAATTGCGGAAGGCACACGGGCGCCATCCGTGTTTTGCGGACCGCAAAAAAACAGCACGGTCGTGTGAACGAGCTCTTACTTTGTCAGACAGGCACAGTAACCAACCTGTGGAGTGTATTCTAACATGCACCAGCAGTGTGCCGTGCGACCAAAATGCTGCCGTTATTTTCTGCTAATAAGGGTCCATTCACACTTCCGCAAGTGTTTTACGGTCCACAAATTGTGGATCCGCAAAACACGGACATCGGCCATGTGTGTTCTGCATTTTGCGCATCGCACATGGCCGGCACTATAATAGAAATGCCTTTTCTTGTCCGTGTCTGCGGACAAGAATAGGACATGTTCTATTATTTTGCGGGGCCGCAGAACAGAAGCACACTGTCATGCCAACAAAATGCATTAAAACATAGCCATAATTGACAGTAATTTTCAGTGTGGTCGTGACTATGCAGCGCACACCCATATAACCATAAAAAATAACTAACCTGATCACAATGGAATTGACAGCATTGAAATGAGAACTAACCTGGGATCAGCAGTGCAGAATTCAAAGTAATCATAAGCTGGTAACGGATGCAGTTGCTCCTCCAGTTGCACTTTACTTATGCTTGGCGGAAGACGACGTATTACCACCTACAAGAGATATCACACAATAAACTTTAGCCCTCTATAGTAAGGTTAAAATAGTAGCACATCCAGCCTGCACACATTATAATTGTGCAAATCACAAAAAATTACTATTCTGAGATTATTTAAAAAAAATTATTTTTAAGAGTTTTGTTAATATTGACCACAAAAATCAACAATTGTGGTTACTGAATAAAGGTTCTGTGAGTTGTTTTCAGGCAGTGGCGTACTGCCAATGGCGGCCGACCACACAATCGCTATGGGGCCCGTGAGGTTGGGGCGCCCGGCAGGGCTGAATGGGCCCGAGCCCTCACTTTCTAGTCTTACGGCTTACAAGCCGGTTTACACAGCAGCAGACGAAGGGAGCAATGAGCATCATCCTACCTGAGGCGCGTGCTTCCTGGTTGCCAGCACCACTGCAGGGATGTGAAGCAGGTGCCAAGAGAAGTTTCTATATTGCCCTCTCAGTGTCTGCCTCTGTGACCACCACGTTGACGAACTCAGTGAGTAGCAAAGGCTGGAGGTCTACTGCAGCAATCTTAATCACATTGTGTGTAAGTGACTGACTCTTAGGCCTCATGCACACGACTGTTTTTCGGCTCTGCATCCGAGCCGCCGTTTTTGCGACTCGGATGTGGAACCCATTAACTTCAATGGTGCTGCAAAAGATGCGGACAGCACTCCGTGTGCTGTCCGCATCCGTTGCTCCGTTCCGTGGGCCTGGAAAAAAAAAAGTAGCATGTCCTATTCTTGTCCGTTTTGTGCGATGTGTGTGGGGCAGTGTGCGATGTGTGTGGGGCAGTGTGCGATGTGTGTGGGGCAGTGTGCGATGTGTGTGGGGCATTGCACACTGCCCCACACACATTGCACACTGCCCCACATACGTTGCACACTGCCCCACATACATCGCACACTGCCCCCACATACATCGCACACTGCCCCCACATACATCGCACACTGCCCCACACACATTGCACAGTGCACCACACATTGCCCTACATACATCGCACACTGCCCCACATACATCGCACACTGCCCCCACATACATCGCACACTGCCCCACACACATTGCACAGTGCACCACACATTGCCCTACATACATCGCACACTGCCCCACATACATCGCACTCTGCCCCACATACATCGCACACTGTCCCCACATACATCGCACACTGCCCCACACACATTGCCCTACATACATCGCACACTGCCCCACATACATCGCACTCTGCCCCACATACATCGCACACTGCCCCCACATACATCGCACTCTGCCCCACATACATCGCACACTGCCCCACACATTGCCCTACATACATCGCACACTGCCCCACATACATCGCACACTGCCCCACATACATCGCACTCTGCCCCACATACATCGCACACTGCCCCCACATACATCGCACTCTGCCCCACATACATCGCACACTGCCCCCACATACATCGCACACTGCCCCACACATTGCCCTACATACATCGCACACTGCCCCACATACATCGCACACTGCCCCTACATACATCGCACACTGCCCCACATACATCGCACTCTGCCCCACATACATCGCACACTGCCCCCACATACATCGCACTCTGCCCCACATACATCGCACACTGCCCCCACATACATCGCACTCTGCCCCACACATTGCCCTACATACATCACACACTGATGTGGTATACAGTACATCACTTGCTGCAGTACAGGGAAGAGGAAGCAGAGGCAGTGCTGGATCGGTCAAGGTAAGTTTTTTTTTTTTATTATTATTATTTTAGCAACCTCACAGCAGTTAAAAAAAAAAAAAAGGCATGAAGTAAATACATTAAATAATAAGGCATTTAGGCAGCACCTTTCCCCATCAGATACAATATGTGTAGTAGTCAGTGGACGCGGCTCATGATTAGGTACACACTGCATGGGGAGACATACTGGCATGTTACACCAGCAATAATGTGTTGGAAACACCTCTGATTTTCTAATTGTACTAATAGTAATGACCTCTGGCCATACGGTATGTTAAAGGTTTCTAAGCTTCTGCTAATATACTACTAAGTACAGGCAGATAATATTTTGTGATATCTTAGGTTAGTTTATAGTCACCCTCTTTACTGCGTGTTGCCTATGCCTCACTTATATAATAATGTATGTAAGGACTGCAAAGTCAGAAAAGTGTTCATTTTTTGTATGATTACAGTCACTTACACGTACAAACACAGTAAGGCCATGTTCACACTGAGTTTGCCGTAAAGGTTGGCACTGATCAACCAAAGGCCAAAAGAGTGTTCTTTCATCCTCCGTTAGGATGTCGGTATAAAGTTTTTATTTTGCTATGTAGAAAAGCAAAGTCAACTAAGCTTTTCTAGGCAGAGGCATCCCACATGGTATGATTTTTTTTCTTTTTTTTAAAAAAAAAGAGCCTATGGGCAATGTATGCCACTCTATGTCTATGAAATCATTGATGTTTAAAGGGTACCTCCAGTTATAAAACAGCTTTCCATAAATGAATAATACATGTGAATATAAGAAAAAAATAGCTTCTTTCTGCTTTTAACATTGATGTCTATGGAGGGGGGGGGGGGAGGCTGCTGGATAAAAGACACAGAAACTGCAGTTTCTTAGCTCTGCTGCACTTAGCACATTTGACACTGCTATATCTAGCAAGATAAGCCTCTACCACTGTTCAGGGTGAGGTAGTAAAGGCAGAAGTCTCCTCCTCTCTCCATAAACTATACCTCTACAGAGAGAGATAAGAGGCTGAGTGAAGAGAAGAAGAAAAAATGCAGCCCAGAAGCATCATTCTTTAATAATATATATTACAAAGTTTCTTATATTCACCTGTATTATTCATTTATGAAAATGTGTTTATATCTGGAGGCCATTCTAATTATCACCCGCTTAGTCATTTAACGTTTCTTTAGCCACAGTAGGAGTTCTTGTGCTTATCATGAATATACAGTGGGTGCCACTACATTAAATATATGAACCCTGGGCAGAAACAGATAAGGAAACAACATGTATTAGGGAAATGTTTAGGAAGAAGGGGATTGCTGTCTGCGTCCTCCGATTCTGAAGAAGCGGCTCTCATGTATAAAAGAGAAACAGAATTCTTGCAATGTGAGAAAACAGATCCCAACTTCACTGCAGATGTTTTATGAGGCAACATGTCTTCCCCTGTACACCGTGCAGCGCCGCTTTCTGATTTTCTTTATTTACAGCGTCCTATGCCCATTCAATTTCCAATAGGAAATAAGGGTCAAAGCAAAACATAAGCACATGCAGGGGGTAGAGACATTATTCTATGTATAACAAATCAGAATTCTTTCTTGGAAGTAACAGTTGGTAAGTGAAGCGATAGAAGACGCGGTAAAGGAGCTGACAACTTCTGCATGAGCTGCTGTCCATGGTGCTGCCCGTCCTGGCACGTGACCAGAGGATATGAGCTCGCCCCTGCAGGTAGTTTACAGCCACACGGCCAAGCCTTAGGAAATCAGACGTAAAATGCTTGTGGTCGTCGGCCACTAGGAGCTACTGCATAAGGCCTCATGCACACGACCGCAAAAAACGGATCCGCAAAAAACACGGATGACGTCCATGTGCATTCCATATTTTGATGAACGGAACAGCTGGCCCCTAATAGAATAGTCCTATCCTTGTCCGTGATGTGGTAATAGGACATATTCAATTTTTTTGTGGAACGGAAATACGGACATACGGAAAGCACACGGAGTAACTTCCATTTTTTTTGCGGACCCATTGAAATGAATGGTTCCACATACGGTCCGCAAGAAAATACGGAACGGACATGGAAGTAAAATACGTTCGTGTGCATGAGCCCTAAGGGAAAACAATTCTGACAGGTTCAGATGCCACAAAACTGTCTGCAGCACCTACTGAGTTTTGGATAAGGCCTCATGCACACAAACGTATTTTCTTTCCGTGTCCATTCCATTTTTTTGGCGGACCGTATACGGAAGTTACTCCGTGTGCATTCCGTTTCTGTATGTCCGTTAAAAAAATAGAACATGTCCTATTATTGTCCTCATTAAGGACAAGGATAGGACTGTTCTATCAGGGACCAGCTGTTCCGTTCCGCAAAAAACGGAATGCACACAGACGTCATCTGTATTTTTTCCGGACCGTAAAATACCTACGGTCGTGGGCATTAGCCCTAATAGTACTTTTAGGTTAAAATTCTCTTTAAAGGTGTTTTCTGGCCTCCTAAGCCCAGAAACTCTCCCGAAAACCGTCTCTTTGACAAGGCCATTCTCTTATTCAGACCAGATATCCTGCGACAGATTGATTTTCAATTCCTCCGTATATCAAACATACATCTGCCTGAAGAAGACCACTTTACACTGCAATTTTGGGTGGTCGTTTAAAGAGGTTTCACTGGACTATGCAGTGTGAAATATATGAATGAATTAAAGGGGTATTCCCATCTTAATGATCACTGTTAAATCTGTTAATGATTTAACAGTGATCATTTTTCTAAATATATTTAATTAACTAATTCCCACCCCTTAGAAGAAAATAAACATATACTTACCTGACTGTTGTCTTCAGTCTCCCCTGGTTACGACCACCGCTCTTCTCAGGAATCGCGGTGGCCGCGCTTGCGCAGACGACTTCTTCTCTTCTCCCGGCCGGCCGCGCGCAGTCCCGAAAGCGCACGCAGAGGCCGCGCATGCGCTATGGTGATTTCTTCCTGGCCAGTATAGTATACTTGCCAGGAAGAAGTCACCAGGGCGCATGCGCGGCGGCGGTGTGCGCGTTCAGTCCAGCGCGCGGCCCGGCCGGGAGAAGACTTCAGTCAAGATGGAGCCCGTCCCCTGCCGAAACCAGGAAGTGGACAGCGCGCCGGGAGCAGGTAAGTATGAAACTGCGTGATGAGAACACCCCTTTAACAACTGGGTGCTACCTTTCCCCTTGTCAAAAGGGTGTTACCCTACACAGCGGGCCATTGACCAGTCAGTGCTGATTATATCAGAATGGGCACGAATAAGGGGCATAGAAACAACCACTTATCACAATATTCCTATATTTCCAGGAGGAACACCAGGGGGACAACAGAACTCAAAGGTTCTCAAGAATGATTTCATGGGGAATACAATTTTTTTCTAAAACAGACATGTCAGGATAGCAGAAGGGATTGTCCCACAATGAAAACGTACTACCTATTCACAGGATAGGGGATAAGAGTTTAATCGTAGGGGGTCCGACCGCGTGTGCCAGAATGGTCGGACCCCGGCGGATCAAACACTTATCCCCTTGTGGACACACTCAAAGTCCTATACGATTTGGTTTTCAATTTCAAATTCTGACAACTGCTCTTCAGCACGTGACAACAAACCATGACTTTATTAGCAGGTAGCGTTCATAATAAGGGTCCATTCACACGTCCGGATCCGCAACACACCCGGCCGGCACCCCCATAGAACTGCCTGGACAAGAATAGGACATGGTCTATTTTTTTTGCGGAGCCGCAGACCGGAAGATCGGGGGTGCGCGCCAGAAATGCGGATGCGGACAGCACACTGTGTGCTGTCCGCATCCATTCCTGCCCCATAGAGAATGAATGGGTCCGCACCCGTTCCGCAGAATTGCGGAACGGGTGCGGACACACTCACGGACCCTAAACCAGATATTTGTTGCCAGATGCCGATAAGCAACTGGCAGATTAGCAATGCAAAAACCGCACTGTGTAAACGGTATCCACTGCAGCTGTAGAAGCTGTCTGCCCCATATTGTAAGGTGCCCACAGTCAGGTTCTACCCAGAGAAGGAAAGACACACAGCAGAAGCCAGTATTTTCCTGTCAGTTTGTGCCCTCCACCACACGACACGCCTGTCACCAGCCTTCTACCACAGCTGAATAGAGCCCATGTCTGCCATGCAGGTGAACACAGGGCACTGCTGCTAGGTACACAAGGAAGGGATAGAAGATGGGGACGGGTCACGTGACGGCACGGTCCAATCACAGGCTGGTCCCCAGCATAATAGCTCAGAAGATACACACACGCAGTAGTAGTACACAATACAGAGGATGGCGATGACACAGCGGCCACCTATCGTCACCTTGCTCAGAGTCGCCTTCCGTTCTTTCACGGTGGTCGCCGTTCCGCTCCGTTCCACATCTCGACCGTCACTGCTCCTGTTTCCCCTCAGCACGGCCGGCGGCGTCTCCCGCTCGCTCCTCATGACCGGGGTGTAGTCCCCAGCTTGTAACCTTATGTACCGGAGCCGTTGCTGAGCTGGTTAGTTCTGAAGATAGCTCCGTTGCCAGTGACCAGCCGGTCCGTGCTCAGTCCTAACCGTCGCAGGTGCATGAGGACTGGAGCTGCGGATGTGGCGCGTCCCCGACGCCGAGAGCGCGCACCAAGGTCTCCTTCAGTAAAGCGGGTTCTGTCACTGGTGAGTATAGTCAGCCGCATTCAGTACATCCATTATACAGACATGTCATCATGTACAGACAGGCTGAGGGGCGGACACACTCCATTACCGGCCCCTTCCAGAGGGCAGTAAAGGTGGCCAAGTTCTAGGTGCATTTCGCCAAGCAGTTAAAAAAAAAGGGCTATTCCCATCTCAGACATGGGGGCATATCCCTAGGACATGCCCTCAATGTCTGATAGGTGCAGTTCACAACTCTGGGACCAGCACCTTTTGGCTAGGTCTACATGACGACATTTGGGGCACAACTACACTGCAACATTTGTTGCGCGACATTTTGTTGCACCAATGTCGCGCAACAATTTTTATAATGGTAGTCTATGGTGTCCCACTGCAACATGCGACATGCTGTGACTGCGACGCGACAGTCGCAGAAGAATCCATCTCAAATGGATTTTCTGCGACTGTTGCGTCGCAGTATGTTGCATGTTGCAGTGCGACACCATAGACTGCCATTATAAAAATTGTTGCGCGACATTGGTGCAACAGAATGTTGCGCGACAAATGTCGTCGTGTAGACCTAGCCTTATTGTACTCACCATCACCACCTCCTCAGGCAGAGAGTTCCATAGTCTCACTGCTCTTACCGTAAAGAATCCTCTTCTATGTTTGTGTACAAACCTTCTTTCCTCTAAGTAGCCATACTTAGAATGGAGCCCACAGAGTCCCGGAGGGCACACAGCGCATGAGCAGCTGCCCTCCATTTATTCCTATGAGGGCACAGAAAATAGCCGAGCGGCACACTTGGCTATTTTCAGAAGTCCTATTGAAATGAATGGGAGATGCACTACACAAGCACAGCCACTGCTCCATTGGCTTCTAATAGCCGAGGCAGAGCTCTCATAGGAATGAATGGAGGGCAGCCACGCATGCGCAGTGCGCCCTCCTTAGCTTTGCAGGCTCCTTTCTAAGCACATCAGACATTGGAGGCATATCCTAGCGATATGCCCCCTGTGTACTTAAGGACACAGGGCATACAGGTACGCCCTGTATAGTTACTGGTTATCGGAACAAGGTGCCTGCTCAAATCATTGAGCAGGCACCTTGGTACAATGCCCAGGGAGGTCCTGTGACCCCCTCCCCCCCGTGTCAGCGATCGCAGCAAACCGCAGGTCAATTCAGATTGGCCGGCTGGGCAGGTGGGCGGGCGCAGCAGCAATTTTGAATTGCCGGAGCTCCTCTCCCCGCTCATACACGTCCGTGGAGCAGGGAGAGAGAGGAGTTCGGCTATAGTGTAAGTTCTTTAGTGCCATCAGGCACAAATCAGTGTATTTGAGAGAGGTAGCTTAGGCAGGGATAGTTAGGGAAAAAAAAGTTATTTTATGGTGTTGCATCACCCTGATCGGGTGTCTGGGGTCCACAGCACTCAGCTGTGTGACCCTAGACCCCCCAGGGGTGCTGCAGCTTGCCCCCCCCCCCCCCCCCCCCCCCGACACCCACACACATTTTTTTGGGGAATAAGTGTTTTTTTTTTTTTTTGCATGGCCACTCTTAGCGTCCGGCCACTCTTAGCGCATCGCCCACCGTACCGCTGATCAGCGCGTTTGAATATATTTTTTTTCTGTTAGGTGTAGGGCAAAGTACGCGAACACCCGTCCCCCACACACACGCACACTGAATAAAGTTTTCCACACACGCGCGCACACACACACACTCCCCTATGGCATTCTCGGCCGAGGAGGCATACGCCATGCTTGCCTCCGAATCCGAGAGTCCCAGTGAAGATAAGGATGACCCCACTTTCCTCTTGTCATCCGCGTCCTCGTCATCATTTAGCGATGATGATGAGCCCCCAAGTCAGTGGAGACGCCACCAGGCGGAGCAAGGGGACAGCCATGCCAGGGACTCTGTGGCCCACACTAGTACAAGCAGCTCTGGGGCTCGTACTAGTTTTCCGGCCCACCAGATAAGTCCACCTGCACCCCCTACCTGTGAACTTGTCTGGTTTACCCCAGAGCATTTTGAGTCTGTGATTCCTGATTTTGTTGGCCAACCAGGAATCCAGATTCCCACGGTGGGCTTCACTGAATATGACTATTTTAGTATTTATTTCAGTGACCACTTTGTGAATCTGATGGTGGAGCAAACGAACTTGTACGCCCAACAGTTCATTGCTCAACACCCGGGCTCCTTTCTGGCTAGGGCCTGTGGCTGGACTCCGGTCAGTGCAGCCGAGATTAGGACGTTTTGGGGCCTCGTGCTGCACATGGGCCTAGTAAAAAAAAAAAAAACTGTGTCAGGCATTACTGGAGTGGGGACGTCCTCTACCAGACCCCACTTTACAGTACGGCCATGACACGCTCCCGGTTTGAGGCCATCTGGAAATGCCTGCATGCAAATTTTGATGAGTCTCTCATTGCTTTCAAGGGGAAACTCATTTTCCGCCACTATGTTCCCTCTAAGCGGGCGAGGTATGGCGTGAAGCTGTACAAACTTTGTGAGAGTACCTCAGGGTACACTTACAAGTTTCGTGTGTGTACGAGGGGCGAGATTCCCGTATTCAACCCCCAGAGTGTCCCCCTACTCTGGGTGTTAGCGGGAAACTTGTGTGGGACCTTATGCACCCACTGCTAGATAAAGCTTACCACCTGTACGTGGATAACTTTTATACTAGTATCCCCTTGATCCAGTACCTTGCCGCCAGATCCACGTCCGCTTGTGGGACTGTGCGTAAAAATCAACGCAACCTCCCTACCCACCCCCTCCAGGTACCTATCCCCAGGGGTGAGACCCGTGCCCTTACCAGTAGAAACCTGTTGCTGGTCAGATATAAGGACAAGAGGGATGTCCTTGTACTGTCCACAATTCACAGTAACGGCATTGTCCCTGTGCGAGGTACCGCGGCAACGGTCCTCAAGCCCGATTGTATCGTTGACTACAATCGATATATGGGAGGAGTTGATCTCTCTGATCAAGTCCTCAAGCCATATAACGCCATGTGCAAAACCCAGGCATGGTACAAAAAAGTTGCTGTCTACTTGGTACAGGTTGCCTTGTACAACTCTTTTGTGCTGTCCCAGAGCGCTGGCAACACAGGGACATTCCTTAAGTTCTATGAGGCAGTCCTCAAGGCCCTGATCTTTTCTGACTGGGAAAGAGCAGGCCGGAGTACCTCGGGAACTGGAGGTGCCCGGATCGTCCCTGGCCAACACTTTCCAGGTGTGGTCCCCCATACTGGAAAGAAGGGACGGTCCCAAAAAAAGTGCAGAGTGTGTCACAGGAGGGGGATACGGAAGGACACCACCACTCAGTGTGACACGTGCCCCGATCATGCGGGCCTCTGCATTGACTGTTGCTTCAGGGAGTACCATACTTCCATGGAGTACTAAATTTATAATCCCCTTCCCCAATTTTAATTCCATTTAGCCACTGACAATCGAAAAAAATAACTCTGGTTCTCAGACTTGAGACACTAAAACAAAAATTATTATTTTCTTAAATATTATTTTGTAAAACTAAAATAAAAATGACATATTAGATATCGCCGCGTCCGTAAGAATCTGCTCTATAAAAATACCCCATGACCTAACCCCTCAGATAAAAATGGTCGAAAAAATTAAAAAGGTATTTTTTTTGTCACCTTACATTACAAAAAGTGTAATAGCAAGCGATCAAAAAGTCATATGCCCCCCAAAATAGTGCCAATAAAACTGTCCTCTGATCCCGCAAAAAATGAGCCCCTACCTAAGATAATCGGCTAAAAACAAATAAAAAAAATAAAAAAGACTCAGACTATGGAGATACTAAAATGTTTTTTTTTGGTTTATAAAAGGATAATATTAGTGTAAAACTTAATAAATTTTAAAAAGTAGACATATTAGGTATCACCGCATCTGTAAGAATCTGCTCTATAAAAATACCCGATGACCTAACCCCTCAGATGAACACGGTCAAAAAAATAAAATAAAAAAGGGTGCCAAAACAGCAATTTTTTGGCAAATTTTCAATTTTTATAAATTGCACCAAACGGATATGCCACTGACTATACTGGCTAGTCATAAATACAGATATTAAAAGCTGAGACTTTTGCCAATATATTCCTGTCAGGAAAATATCGGAGCCCATCATGCACCACGTCACGGTCACTCAGCATGGCAAGGGGTCCTACCACTACGCTAACTATGGTGTGAACAAGGTCTGAAGGTGATGTAATCCAGCTCACAGCCAAGCTTCCACACAACCGCCTAGCAGGACAACTAATGCAATGTGAACAAAGCCAGACTGTAAGCCACACCCACATCAGACCATGTGATGGAGGTTACCAGGTGCAAAAGAGAGTTTGAATGCCAGGTAAAGGCACATACAATACATATAAAACAAAACAAAATCACAGAAATATCGTGGCAGATATGGGGGAACTGCTCAAACCCCAAACACTGTAGCGTGTTTTTCATTGGGGGAGCAGCCCCACCGCATGTGGACCGCAGCAAACGACTATCCCCAGCAAAAAATGCATACAATGGAGGATGTCGGCGCGGTCCACATGCACCACAAAGGCATCCTTACACAAACCGAAGCATTGTGCGGATGAAAATATAATCATAAATCACAGAAAAATGCACCAAACGGATATGACACTGACTATACTGGCTAGTCATAAATACAGATATTAAAGGCTGAGACTTTTGCCAATATATTCCTGTCAGGAAAATATCGGAGCCCATCATGCACCACCCGATGACCTAACCCCTCAGATGAACACTGTCAAAAAAATAAAATAAAAACGGTGCCAAAACAGCAATTTTTTGGCAAATTTTAAATTTTTATCTTTTTTTTTCCCCAGTAACAAAGCAAGGTTTAACAGCCAAACAAAACTTAATATTTATTACCCTGATTCTGCAGTTTACAGAAACACCCCATATGTGGTTGTAAACTGATGTATGACCAAACGGCAGGGCGCAGAAGGAAAGGAGCGCAGTATGGTTTCTGGAAGGCAGATTTTGATGGCCTTTTATTTTGGACACCATGTCCCATTAGAAGAACCCCTGATGCACCCCTAGAGTAGAAACTCTATTAACCCTTTAAGGTGTTCCTCAACAGTTTATGGCAAATGGAGATGAAATTTCTGAATTTCTATTTTTGGTAACCTTGCCTCACAAAAATGTAATATAGATAAACCAAAAATCATATGTACCCTAAAAATAGTCCCAACAAAACTGCCACCTTATCCTGTAGTTTCCAAAATCGGGTCACTTTTATGGAGTTTCTACTCTAGGGGTGCATCAGGGGGGCTTCAAATGGGACATGGTTTAAATAAGCCAGTCCAGCAAAATCTGCCTTCCAAAAACCACACGGCGCACCTTTCCCTCTACGCCCTACCGTGTGCCCGTACAGTAGTTTACGGCCAATTTTATCTTCATTTGCCAATAACTCTTGTGGAACACCTAAAGTGTTAACAACGTCAGTTTTAAATACCTTGAGGGGTGTAGTTTCTAGAATAGGGTAATTTTTGGGTGGTTTCTATTATGTAAGCCTCACAAAGTGACTTCAGACCTGAACTGGTCCTTAAAAAGTGTTTTTTTGAAAATTTCAAGATTTGCTTCTAAACTTCTGAGCCTTGTAACGTCCCCAAAAAATAAAATGTCATTCCCAAACATGAAGTAGACATATGGGGAATGTAAATAACTATTTTTGGAGGTATTACTATGTATTATAGAAGTAGAGAAATTGAAACTTGGAAATTTGCAAATTTTTCCACATTTTTAGTAAATTTGGTATTTTTTTTATAAATAAAAATGATATTTTTTTACTCCATTTTACCAGTGTCATGAAGTACAATATGTGACGAAAAAACAATCTCAGAATGGCCTGGATAAGTCAAAGCGTTTTAAAGTTATCACCACATAAAGTGACACTGGTCAGATTTGCAAAAAAATGGCCTTGTCCTTAAGGTGAAAATGAGCCCGGTCCATAAGGGGTTAAAGGGGTTCTGCAGTTTTTTTTAAACTGATTATCTATCCTCTGGATAGATCATCAGCATCTGATCAGTGGGGGTCCGACAACCGGGACCCCTGCCGATCAGCTGTTTAAGAAGGCAGAGGCCCTGGCAGAAGCGCCGCGGCCTTCTCGCTGTTTACCGCAGGCCCAGTGACGTCAAGACTAGTATCAAAGGCCTGGGCGGGGCTAAGCTCCATTCAAATGAACAGAGCTTAGCCACACCCAGGCCATTGATACTAGTCGCGACGTCACTGGGCCTGCGGTAAACAGCGAGTAGGCCGCGGCGCTAATGCCAGCACCGCTGCCCTCTCAAACAGCTGATCAGCAGGGGTCCCGGGTGTCCATGTTGGCTATGTTAAAGATAATAAAAAACAGATCCGTTCTGAACGGATGCAGACAGTTGTATTATCTGAACGGATCCGTCCATCAAAGTAGCCTTACACTGTCTCATGATCTGGGCAAAAAATGGTATTACTTATCGGTAATTTGATTTTACAGAGCCCATGACAGCACCACCGGAGGATCTGCCCCACAGAGACAGGAAACCTGCAGAATAAAACGGGCGGGCATACTCCTCCTCTTCAGTGAGTTTTCCAAGTAACGGAGGAAGGCCGCCACATGAATTAGACATGCAATTTGTATACAGGGAACATATATTATATATTCTTTTTTTTTTTGCAACACCCGTGTAATAAAGAAGAACCACCAGGGAGGGAAACCCAGGGTGCTGTCATGGGCTCTGTAAAATCAAATTACCGGTAAGTAATACCATTTTTTCCTATCGCCCATGACAGCACCACCGGAGATTTACTAGAGTAATCCATAAGGGTGGGAAGTAGAAAGAAGAACCCCTTTACCAAGGAAGGATCACCAGAAGAGTTCAAATCCAACCTATAGTGCCTAAAAAAGGTCAAAGGGGAAGACCAGGTCGCTGCCACACAAATTTTCTCCATTGGAACAGAAGACCTCTCAGCCCAGGAAGCAGCCACCGCCCTGGTCGAGTGGGCCCTTAGGCCCCCCGGGGGAGACAACCCCGATAAAAGGTAGGATAAGGAGATGGCTGACATGACCCACCGAGATATGGAACTCTTTGAGGCAGCAGAACCTTTGTTTCTCCCTTGAAACTGTAAGAAGAGTGAGGAAGATTTCCGCCAGGAAGAGGTAGAGGACAGATAGGCCAAAAGAGCGCTCTTGACATCCAGACAGTGGAGAGATTCTTCTTCCTCAGAGGAAGGATTTTGACAGAGAGTGGGAAGAACAATCTCCTGAGAGCGGTGGAGTTTGGTGGCGACTTTTGGAAGAAAAGCCGGGTCAGGACCGATGATAACTTTGTCTTCTAAAATCAAGGTATACGGAGGGTTGATGGAGATGGCCTGGATCTCACCAATCCTCCGAGCAGAAGTCAAGGCTATCAGAACGGATAGCTTTAAGGTAAGGTGTTTAATTGAAATAGAATCAATGGGCTCAAAGGGGGGCCCAGACAAAGCTTTTAATACCACCTCCAGACTCCAGGGGGGGGCTTTTGGAACTACCACCAAGGAAGACCTCTCCACAGCTCTAAAAAACCTGGCAACCCAAGGGCTACTAGCTATGTTCTGATTAAAAAGAATCGACAGGGCAGAGACCTGAACTCTCAGGGTACTGACTGATAGACCCATCTCTAGACCTTTCTGGAGAAACTCAAGAATAGAAAGCAAGGGAGCAACCGTAGGTAGGCTCCTTAACTGGATCTGGGCAAAATTTAAGAACTTGTGCCAAACTCTGCTATAGATCTTTATAGTAACCTCCTTTTTACTTTTTAGCAGGGTAGAAACCAAGGCATTAGAGAACCCTTCCTTTTCTAATAACCACCTTTCAAAATCCAGGCCGTTAAATGTAGGCTGTCTACAGCTGGATGTCTCACAGGTCCCTGGCTCAGAAGGCCCCGGACCGTCGGAAGCACCCAGGGATCGGCAATCGACATGGTTCGGAGTCCCGAGAACCAGGACCTCCCAGGCCAGAAGGGCGCAATCAGGATCACTGTGGCCCGCTCCTCCCTGATTTTCCGTAAAACTCGGGTAATCAGGGGAAGAGGGGGAAGGCATAAGCCAGGCGGAAATTCCACTCCTGTGTCAGGGCGTCTATCCCACAGGGGGATCCCGCTCTGCTTAGGGAATAGAATTTGGCCACCTTCTTGTTTGAATACGTGGCAAATAAGTCGGTTTCGGGGAACCCCCAAAGATCTACTATCCTCTGGAAAACCATGGGGTCTAGGGACCATTCCCCCTGGGACAGGGTATGACGGCTCAGAAAATCCGCCTGTCTGTTCTCTACCCCTCTGATGTGGACTGCTGAAATCGAGGTGCATACCCTTTCTGCCAGACTCAGAGTGACATAAGCTACCTCCATAAGAGCCCTGCATCTTGTCCCTCCCTGCCTGTTCAAATAGGAAACTACAGTCCTGATGTCCGAAAGGATCCTTAGGTCCTTCCCTTTTATGAAGGGAGGCTCTCATCGCAAGGCCGACTGCCATCAATTCTTTCAGGTTGGAGGACTCTACTTTTTGTAGGGGGTCCCAACGACCCTGGAAGGAAGTTCCTTGAATGTGGGCACCCCACCCCCAAGGGCTTGCATCTGTAGTCAGGCACACTAATCCGCCCGTTTTCCACGGGATCCCCTGGACGAGATTTTCCGTATCCAGCCACCATGATAGCTTCTGTAAGGTTTGGACTGAGACCTCCATTTTTGCATTTAAGGACCGGCTTTCCTTCCAAGCAGACAGGATTTCCCACTGTAAAGCTCTGGAGTGCAGCTGAGCCCACCTTACTCCCGGAATACAGGATGTGAGGGAGCCGAGGACCGACATTGCTGTCCTTACTGAAGTAACCGGTCTCCGGGTTAGATTTCGGATCTTGTTCTGGACGACTACTACCTTGCTTGTAGGTAAGAAGGTTTTCTGGAGAGAAGAGTCCAGTATTAGGCCTAAGAAGGTCTGCCTCCTCGATGGACTTCTCCTCGTTTATTATCCACCCTAACCTGTTCAGGATAACCCGGATTTCTGATACTGCCCAGATTTATTTATTTATTTATTTATTTTTGGCTCTGCATCTCGTTCCTCCTTGTTTGTTTAAATAGGATACTACCGTCCTGTTGTCTGAAAGAATTCTTAAATTCCTTCCTTTTATTTTTGAAAGTGAATTCCTCATAGCTAAGCCTACCGCCATCAGTTCCTTTAGATCTGAGGATTGAATTCTCTGAAGGGAATTCCAACGGCCCTGACAGGAAGAACCTTGAATGTGGGCCCGCCCACCCCCAAGGACTTGCGTCCGTAGACAGGCAACCAAATTTTCGATCTTCCACGGGTCCCCCTTTGTGAGATTTTCTTTTTCTAGCCACCAGGCTAGTTCCTGGATAGTCTGGGAAGAGACTTCCAAACTGGCGTCCAGTGATTTGTTCTTCTCCCAACTGGCCAGAATCTCCCACTGTAAGCCCTGGAATGAAATTGTGCCCACCTTACTGCTGGAATACAGGACGTGAGGGAGCCCAGGACTGACATTGCCTTCCTTATGGAGGTCACCGGTCTTTGGGTTAGACTTGTAAACGGATTTTTCTACTAATTTTAACACCTCTTTTTCCCTAATGGATCATCCTTGCATGGTAAGAATCTGGCAGGAGGAGACTGAAGGAATTCCAGATAAAGGCCTCTGGATATGGTATCGAGTACCCAAGGGCTCAAAGAAATCTTCCTCCATTCTAATGCGCAATCCTTCAGTCTGCCCCCTACCGGAGTGCTGGCGTCATTGTTGGCCTGACTTCTTTTTATCCGAGGAGGGCTGGCTAAAGAATAAATTCCTGCTCTTCCTTTGACCCCTAAACCGGTCTTCTCTAGGTTTTCTATCTTGTTCCTGGTTTCCCTTAAAGGGACGAAAGGAGCGACTAAACCTGCTTTTACTGGGGAAAGAGCTCTGAAATCCGGGAAACTTTCTCTTTTTGACAGCCGCCTTATGCAGGAGGTCATCTAAACTAGGACCAAAGAGGTACTCCCCCTCACACGGAACTCCGCAGAGCTTTGTCTTGGAGGCAGTATCGCCACTCCAATTTTTTATCCACAGTGCTCACCGAGCCGAATTGGATAGGGCTGCTGACTTAGCGGCTAGTCTGACCAAGTCAGTAGACGCATCCGCCAAAAAGTCAGCTGCTTTTTTTTTTTTTTTTTTTTTTGTAGGGAGTGAGGCCAGAATCTCCTCAAGGGAACTCCTGTTTTTTTTTTTTTTTTTTTTTTTTAGCTGAGTTTCTAATTCAGACAGCCAAACAATTAAGGAACGGGCAGTACAGGTGGAGGCTATACTGGGCCTAAAAGATGAAGTTGATGCCTCCCTCTATAGTAGAACGAAAGGCCTTTTAAAAGCTTCTCCGTATCTTCCACAGGGAAACACGGTCTCCGCCCCTGGCCTTCTTCCTTATCAGGAGAGGGATGATATGAGATATCAGAAAGTTCAATTACTGAAGAAGGAAAATCCTCCTCTTCTTCTGAAAAAATTGGATTTCGCCGGGTCTCTTTACGAATAGGCCTCTGTTCCTTTTTAGCGGTTTAAGGAGGAGTTAACCTCTGACCGAACCACAGCCTGTAGACATTTATAAAAGTAAGGAGATTCTTCTGCCACCATTTTGTCTATACAGGTCTGGCACATTTTTTCCCGCCGGAGGGAAACCCCACTTTACACAACACACATTCTCTATTATTCTTTTGGCCACCACTTTCCTAGGCTTAACCTGTAAATAAACAGTAATGCCTATCAGTATAAAAGTATCTAGGTCATAAGACCCACACTCACCCCTTCAGAGGTACCGGAGCAGGAGGGACAGCAGGCTCCTCAGAGGGCTTGTCTTCCTCCATTGCAGGCAGCTCAGCCAGGTCGTAAACAGACACCGGCAACGACAATCGCGCTCCTTCTCCTAGGGCGCAGGCAGATGACGTCACCGCCGACGCTTACGCCGGTCACATGACTACAGGAGCGCTATCCGGCACTCACTGCCAAAGCCGCTCCTCTTCCTCCCCCTGGTGGCCGGCGTCCAATCTTCGCGGCACCTCCATGGAGGTGCCGGCTTTCCCCCAGCTCCAGCACACTGAGTACCCCCTCCGGAGTTCAGCTGTGCCTCTGCTCGGCCTTCAGCGCACCTCGATGCCGCCAACTTTCAGGGACCGCAGGTCAGTAGCGGAGCGCCACCAGAGAGAGGGATCTTGTTGCATCCATGCTGCAGGCTTCCCACCAGAGACAGGAAACCACACTGAAGAGGAGGAGTATGCCCGCCCGTTTTATTCTGCAGGTTTCCTGTCTCTGTGGGGCGGATCCTCCGGTGGTGCTGTCATGGGCGATAGGAAAATTGTCCCTCAGCCAATATTAATGTAATGTGGTCATTACCTACTCTGTGGTTTGCTATTCATCTGCTTGTTATGCCACCAAACTACTGCGATGTGGTTCATAGGCTGTGTATGTATTTATTTAGGGCTGGCCTATATTGTGATCGCACAAAAGAGAGCCCATATATACATACAGTCAGGTCCATAAATATTGGGACATCGACGCAATTCTAACATTTTTGGCTCTATACACCACCACAATGGATTTGAAATGAAACTAACTAGATGTGCTTTAACTGCAGACTGTCAGCTTTAATTTGAGGGTATTTACATCCTAATCAGGTGAACGGTGTAGGAATTACAACAGTTTGCATATCTGCCTCCCACTTGTTAAGGGGCCAAAAGTAATAGGACAATTGACTTCTCAGCTGTTCCATGGCCAGGTGTGTGTTATTCCCTCATTATCCCAATTACAATGAGCAGATAAAAGGTCCAGAGTTCATTTCCAGTCTGCTATTTGCATTTGGAATCTGTTGCTGTCAACTCTCAAGATGAGATCCAAAGAGCTGTCACTATCAGTGAAGAAAGCCATCATTAGGCTTAAAAAATCAAAACAAACCCATCAGAGAGATAGCAAAAACATTAGGCGTGGCCAAAACAACTGTTTGGAACATTCTTAAAAAGAAGGAACGCACCGGTGAGCTCAGCAACACCAGAAGACCACGGAAAACAACTGTGGTGGATGACCGAAGAATTCTTTCCCTGGTGAAGAAAACACCCTTCATAACAGTTGGCCAGATCAAGAACACTCTTCAGGAGGTAGGTGTATGTGTGTCAAAGTCAACAATCAAGAGAAGACTTCACCAGAGTGAATACAGAGGGTTCACCACAAGATGTAAACCATTGGTGAGCCTCAAAAACAGGAAGGCCAGATTAGAGTTTGCCAAACGACATCTAAAAAAGTCTTCACAGTTCTGGAACAACATCCCATCGACCGATGAGACCAAGATCAACTTGTACCAGAGTGATGGGAAGAGAAGAGTATGGAGAAGGAAAGGAACTGCTCATGATCCTAAGCATACCACCTCATCAGTGAAGCATGGTGGTGGTAGTGTCATGGCGTGGGCATGTATGGCTGCCAATGGGACTGGTTCTCTTGTATTTATTGATGATGTGACTGCTGACAAAAGCAGCAGGATGAATTCTAAAGTGTTTCAGGCAATATTATCTGCTCATATTCAGCCAAATGCTTCAGAACTCATTGGACGGCGCTTCACAGTGCAGATGGACAATGACCTAAAGCATACTGCAAAAGCAACCAAAGAGTTTTTTACGGTTCAATCATTATTTTATTAAAGCGTATAAATGAGTAATGTATAAACATATCCAATATGTATACATAAACATGAAAATTACAAAGGTCGAAAACTGGTCATACAAATAAGTCTGAGGTAGTAGTACATTCTATGATTAGCATTACAGAACATTATTTTCAAGTAACAAGCCCGTGGGGACTTCTGGAAATGAATCCAAGAGCACCCATGGTATATATTCTCTAAATTCCAGACCAGCAACCAAATAGGACAAGGAGAGACATCACAAGACATGACAGACCAAGACAAGACATAAACAGAAGGAAGGAAGGGGGGAAGGAGGTGTACAGGATAGGAGATTCTGCTTAGTGTAGTATTTAGGAGCTATTACCCGGGATAATACCTGTTGTCAACCAATCATGAAAAGATGTGGAGGTGCGAAACTGATTCCATGGGTCCCAAATCCCCCAGAAGGCCGAAGCAGATCCTGAATCCACAGCGCCTAACTCTTCCATATGAACTAGTGAATCCAGAGTGCTAGACCAGGTCACTCTCAAAAGACTCTCCGTAGACCTCCATTGACGGGGAATTATCTGTCTCATAGCTAAGATAAACAAGCAAAGTGCACCCTTCTTAATCTGCGAAATCCTCCCTGAGAACATGGATAGAAGAGCTATCGCAGGTGAGGGTGTAATAGTAGCTTTGTATAAGAAATTATATAAGTCAAAGATCTCCCGCCACAGGGGGGCCACACCTGGACAGTCCCACCATATACAGTCATGTGAAAAAATTAGGACACCCTTTGAAAGCATGTGGTTTTTTGTAACATTTTTAATAAATGGTTATTTCATCTCCGTTTCAACAATACAGAGAGATTAAAGTAATCCAACTAAACAAAGAAAACTGAAGAAAAGTCTTTTCAAGATCTTCTGTAAATGTCATTCTACAAAAATGCCTATTCTAACTGAGGAAAAAGATAGGACACCCTCACATGTATTCCCTCTTAAATTGGCTCAGATCTCACACAGGTATATCACACCAGGTGCACATAATTAGTAGATCGTTACTCTGCATGTTGAATGAGGCTTGCCCTATTTAAACCTCAGACATTTAGTTTGGTGTGCTCCTGACTGTTGAAGTGAGAGTGAGCACCATGGTGAGAGCAAAAGAGCTGTCAGAGGACTTCAGAAAAAAGATTGTAGCAGCCTATGAGTCTGGGAAGGGATTTAAAAAGATCTCAAAAGATTTTGAAATCAGCCATTCCACTGTCCGGAAGATAGTCTACAAGTGGAGGGCTTTCAAAACAACTGCCAACATGCCCAGGACTGGTCGCCCCAGCAAGTTCACCCCAAGAGCAGACCGCAAGATGCTAAAAGAGGTATCCAAAAACCCTAAAGTGTCATCTCGAGAACTACAGCAGGCTCTGGCTACTGTTGATGTAGAAGTACATGCCTCTACAATCAGAAAGAGACTGTACAAGTTTAACTTGCATGGGAGGTGTGCAAGGAGGAAACCTTTGCTTTCCAAGAGAAACATCGAGGCCAGACTGACATTTGCCAGCGATAAAGTTGACAAAGACCAGGACTTCTGGAATAATGTTCTTTGGACAGATGAGTCCAAAATTGAATTATTTGGACACAACAGCAGAGGACATGTTTGGCGTAAACCAAACACAGCATTCCAAGAAAAGAACCTCATAACAACTGTGAAGCATGGAGGTGGAAGTGTCATGGTTTGGGGCTGCTTTGCTGCAGCAGGACCTGGTCAGCTCACCATCATAGAATCCACGATGAATTCTACTGTGTATCAGAAGGTGCTTGAAGAACATGTGAGACCATCAGTTAGAAAATTAAAGCTGAAGCGGAACTGGACCATGCAACATGACAATGACCCAAAACAGACTAGTAAATCAACCAAAGATTGGCTGAAAAAGAAGAAATGGAGAGTCCTGGAATGGCCAAGTCAAAGTCCAGATTTGAATCCCATTGAGATGCTGTGGGGTGACTTGAAAAGGGCTGTACGTGCAAGAAACCCCTCAAACATCTCACAGCTGAAAAAGTTCTGCATTGAGGAGTGGGGTAAAATTTCCTCAGACCGATGTCGAAGACTGGTAGATGGCTACAAGAACCGTCTCACTGCAGTTATTTCAGCCAAAGGAGGTAACACTCGCTATTAGGGGCAAGGGTGTCCTATCTTTTTCCTCAGTTAGAATAGGCATTTTTGTAGAATGACATTTACAGAAGATCTTGAAAAGACTTTTGTTCAGTTTTCTTTGTTTAGTCGGATTACTTTAATCTCTCTGTATTGTTGAAACGGAGATGAAATAACCATTTATTAAAAATGTTACAAAAAACCACATGCTTTCAAAGGGTGTCCTAATTTTTTCACATGACTGTATGTGTCATGGAGCCTCTTGCATTAAGACACCTCCAGCATGTATCAGGAACCTGAGAATAAAATTGGTGTAATCGCACTGGGGTCCTATACCATCTGCTAAGGATTTTATAGTTGAGTTCTTGTAGATTACAAGACACAGTTAATTTATGAGTGAACAGAAGTGATCTAGACCATTGGTCTGCAGAGAAGGTAGATCCCAGTTCCGATTCCCAATCAGACATGAATTTGAGTTTAGTTCCTTGAGTGCCTGTGGAAGAATCCTCTTTCTCCCCAGAGTTCAACATGGCATATAGTAGAGATATAGCATGATCAGGAGCTGACCTCGCTGTGCACATTTTCTCAAATTCAGTTAAGGGGGGACATGACCGCAATCCAGGCATCAGGGATTTAATAAAGCTTCGCAACTGAAAGTAGAGGAGCCAGCGTCCAGGGCCCGCAGGAATAATGTGGGAGAGATCATCTAAAGGGAGTAAACCATTCTGCTTATAGACGTCTATCAATTTGATTGGATGTCTATTCTGGTCTCCCAGGGCTGGGAGCTGACTCAAACCTGTGGGAAGATCTGCATGGCCCGTGAGTGTCATGAGAGGACCAGGAGAATGTATAAGGCTAAGTTTGACCGCAAATTTAGCCCAGAGCCTAGCCAAGGTATATAGAAGCATCGGGGATTGCGAGTTAGGTAATAAATTCAAGGAAGTAGGGGACAACCAAAAAACTCCAGTGGCCAAATGTGGTGTCATTTCGTGCTCAATTTCCACCCATAGTTTAGTAGAGCGGTTGTGACATAAATCAAGCACACTATTCATGATTGTCGCTCTATAATAGGAGATAAAATTTGGTAGTCCCGTACCTCCCAAAGCTTTAGAACGAGATACCAAGCTATAACTAAGTCTAGCCCTGGGTGTTTTCCCCAAAGAGTTTTTTAAGGGAAGGAAGTGGAATGTTATGCAATGACCAAGTCAATCACCTGACCTGAATCCGATTCAGCATGCATTTCACTTGCTGAAGACAAAACTGAAGGGAAAATGCCCCAAGTACAAGCAGGAACTGAAGACAGTTGCAGTAGAGGCCTGGCAGAGCATCACCAGGGATGAAACCCAGCATCTGGTGATGTCTATGCGTTCCAGACTTCAGGCTGTAATTGACTGCAAAGGATTTGCAACCAAGTATTAAAAAGTGAAAGTTTGATTTATGATTATTATTATTATGTCCCATTACTTTTGGTCCCTTAACAAGTGGGAGGCACATATGCAAACTGTTGTAATTCCTACACCGTTCACCTGATTTGGATGTAAATACCCTCAAATTTAAGCTGACAGTCAGCAGGAAAAGCACATCTAGTTCATTTCATTTCAAATCCATTGTGGTGGTGTATAGTAGGGGTGGGCGATATAGACGATATAGGCGATATGCGATATAAATTTGTGCCACGATATGGATTTTGAGCATATCGCCTATATCGCCGGACCGCGATATGATCGCGCTCTCTGCGCGCACCATCTTCTCCTGAGCCGGCACACTGGGCACAGTGGAGAAGGAGAGAGTCCCTCCCTCCCCACTGTGCGCGGCTGCCGCTGACCACCAATGACAAAAGAGGAGGAGGGGAGGGACTGACAGTAAATCATTGAGTTTTCACGATCTCAGTGAGCGCGTGAAAACTCAAATCCGATGGTATATTCTAACCCCCAGGCGTTCCCATGGTGACAGGGACGCTTGCCTGGGGGTTAGATTATACAGGGCCACGCCGCTGACAGTAGAACATTTAAAAACTAATCAGTAACTGTAACTTTAACTTTATTAATTGGTGATCTCTTTACTGTATGAGCCTAATGTTTAGATTATTATTAGATTAATATTGTCACGTGGGTTTTTGAGTATATCGCTATTTAGAATAAGTGACTTTTAAAAATACCTTTAATGGTGATACAGTGGGTATAGGTATGTATATACCAACAGTGAGTACTACAATTTCAAAAGGTTTATATATAAATTTATTTTGACAGGGGAGTAGTAACCCCTAACAGAGAACATGTGCTAGTGATACATTGACTGTCAATAGACTTGCGGTGGTCCGAGGATCAAAATCGAAAAAATTATTATATAAATACGATAGGGTCTGAGGGCAAAGGGCAGGGCAGACTGGATGCTTACCCTAAATGCCCTAAATACTGCTCATCCCAGGGTAACCCCCTGATGGTGGAGGTTCCCTGTCCCCGAACCTATACCTGTCAACTCCCTAGTTTGACCCTAGCCAGGGAATAATGATAGGTATACAACGATAATATCAAAATATAACGGGGGAAAGGGCAGGTGGCTCAGGTGATTTTGAAATTGTAGTACTCACTGTTGGTATATACATACCTATACCCACTGTATCACCATTAAAGGTATTTTTAAAAGTCACTTATTCTCTTTACTGTATACCTTACTAGGTCTTAGCTCCGGTAACAGCAGGCAGTGCGGGGGGCGGCGCTCACTCACTGACGTCACGCGCCTGCTCCTCCCACTAGGCGGCGCAGGCGCGTGACGTCAGTGAGTGAGCGCCGCCCCCCGCACTGCCTGCTGTTACCGGAGCTAAGACCTAGTAAGGTATACAGTAAAGAGATCACCAATTAATAAAGTTACTGATTAGTTTTTAAATGTATTCCTGTGAGGGGGGGGGGGGGATCTGTGGATGGCACCGTTTAGGGGAGGGGGGGGATCTGTGGATGGCACCGTTTAGGGGAGGGGAGGATCTGTGGATGGCACCGTTTAGGGGAGGGGGGGATCTGTGGATGGCACCGTTTAGGGGAAGGGGGGGATCTGTGGATGGCACCGTTTAGGGGAAGGGGGGGATCTGTGGATGGCACCGTTTAGGGGAGGGGGGGGGATCTGTGGATGGCACCGTTTAGGGGAGGGGGGGGGATCTGTGGATGGCACCGTTTAGGGGAGGGGGGGGATCTGTGGATGGCAATGTTTAGGGGAGGGGGGGGGGATCTGTGGATGGCACCGTTTAGGGGAGGGGGGGGGATCTGTGGATAGCACCGTTTAGGGGAGGGGGGGATCTGTGGATGGCACCGTTTAGGGGAGGGGGGGATCTGTGGATGGCACCGTTTAGGGGAGGGGGGGGGATCTGTGGATGGCACCGTTTAGGGGAGGGGGGGGATCTGTGGATGGCACCGTTTAGGGGAGGGGGGGGATCTGTGGATGGCACCGTTTAGGGGAGGGGGGATCTGTGGATGGCACCGTTTAGGGGAGGGGGGGATCTGTGGATGGCACCGTTTAGGGGAGGGGGGGGATCTGTGGATGGCACCGTTTAGGGGGGGGGGATCTGTGGATGGCACCGTTTAGGGGAGGGGGGGGATCTGTGGATGGCACCGTTTAGGGGGGGGGGATCTGTGGATGGCACCGTTTAGGGGAGGGGGGGGATCTGTGGATGGCACCGTTTAGGGGAGGGGGGGATCTGTGGATGGCACCGTTTAGGGGAGGGGGGGATCTGTGGATGGCAACGTTTAGGGGAAGGGGGGATCTGTGGATGGCACCGTTTAGGGGAGGGGGGGGATCTGTGGATGGCACCGTTTAGGGGAGGGGGGGGGATCTGTGGATGCTACCGTTTAGGGGAGGGGGGATCTGGGGATGGCACCGTTTAGGGGAGGGGGGGGATCTGGGGATGGCACCGTTTAGGGGAGGGGGGATCTGGGGATGGCACCATTTAGGGGAGGGGGATCAGCTCCCTGCTGCTGTGTGCACAAAGCACAGGGCAGCAGGGAGAGTGTAAAGTCCTATTCACCCTAATAGAGCTCTATTAGGGTGAATATGACAAGGGTTCTACGTTCTAGCCCTTAAGGAGACTAATAGTTATTAAATAAAAAGTAAAAAAAAGTTTAAACACGCCCCCCCAAATATAGAAAACAATATATCGCATATCGCACATGCTTAAAATTATATCGCAATATAGATTTTAGGCCATATCGCCCACCCCTAGTGTATAGAGCCAAAAATCTTAGAATTGTGTTGATGTCCCAATATTTATGGACCTGACTGTATATACACATTGTGATAGCACAAAAGAGAGCCCATATATACATATATACACTCCTCAACACTGAAATCGCAACAACAAGGAGGACAAGCTATAAAATTATGCATATCAAGGAAGTAGCAGATGTCACTAAGGTCTGCAAATGAAGGCTTGCGTCTACTAGAGTTTAGGGCTGCAGTAAACGATTATTTTAGAAATCCAATATTCTATCGATTATTTTTTACGATTAATAAAGTAATCTAATAAGAAAAAATGAATAGACTGTTTTCCTTTATAAAAACTCATCATACCCCCTGCCATCAGTCCCCAACACCCTTTGTTCCCCCCATTGCCATCAGTCCCCAACACCCTTCGTTCCCCCCTGTGCCATTAGCTCCACTCCCCCAGTGCCATCAGCTCCGTTCACCCAGTGCCTTCAGCTCTCCCCGACCCCAGTGCCTTCAGCTGCACTATATCCCAGAGCCATCAGCTCTCCCCCGCTCCATACAGGCAAACCTTGCGCCTCCCCCTGTATTTTTATTCACACTGTTTACCAATCACCACAAATAATATGTTCACTATATTGTACGGGTTATTACCTTAGATACCCAATACTGTTTTGTGATATTTACTAAACAAAAAGTATGAAACATCACGGAACAGTATCTAGCGTACCAATAATAAAAAGCTGTACAATATAGTGGGCATATTTAGAGGATAAACGAATTTCATATTTTGAAATTCGTTCACGCTTTGTTTACTGGTAAAAGGTGAATTCCCCAGCATAGCAGAAAGGGGACGGATCCGTTTTGCAGCCCATACACCTCTATTATGACGGAATGAATAACGGAATGCTTCTAAAGGCATTCCGTTATGCATGCCATCATAGAATTGTGTTATGATCCGTGGTGACAGAATCCATAATGCAATTCACCTTTTACCAGTAACGACGCGTGAGCGAATTTCATAACCGGAAATTCTCTCATCTCTAGACATATTATTTATGGTACTAGGGCTGGGCGATTATGACACTATAATGAAAGCCAATGTTTGCGGCAGTTCTGAAGGGTTGTTAGTGGGGGACCGCCCACATACACATATAGATCTCACCTATAAACCCAGGCAGGTTCATTACAGGACACATCTTAGAGGAAGAAGTAAGAAGTGTAATGAACCTCACACCGGGCAGGGGGCGTCAGGGTTGGCTAGCATCAGGCAGGGGGTGTCAGGACTGGCTGGCATAGGGCAGGGGGTATCAGGACTCGTATCGGGGTGGGGTTGTTAGGACTTTTATCGGGGAGCGGTTGTCAGGACAGTTACCGTGGTGCTGCTGGGCATCATCAGCATTGAAGTCCATTGATGTTTTACGGCAGCTGCTGGTGCTCCTGCTGTTCCATGTGCTGCCCATGGGGGTCGTTGTGCAGGACGTCGGGCGGATGCTAATCCCGCTCCTGCAGGGCGATGAGCCATATCCTATAACACTCGAAACCGGGCTCCGTCACATCGCGCTCTGGCGGCTCCACCCTCTGCGCGAGTCACCAGGGAACTGCTGAGCGCCTCCTTTCCAGCAGGGGCGCCGCCAATACTCCATCGTTCCGCGCTGCTCTGGGCCTGACGTCACACAGCACGTCAGGTCACTGCGTGCGTAAGTCAGGTGGTCAGTGCAGTACGGGACCATGGACATGCTGTGGAGTGTCCGGAGGTCCCCTGCTGGAAAGGTGAGTATTCCGAGCGCAGTGGGAGGCCAGGGAGCGGGAGTAATAGCAAGTGCTTCACTCTCGCTCTGTGGATACGTGACACAAACGAATCCTTGATGCAAAAAATGTGCATTGTCGAATTAGTCAATTTAATCGAGTACTCGTTGCAGCCCTACTAGAGTTTGCTGCCTGAAGCACTGCTCTGCTAACAAAGTCACTCTAAGAGCCTGTGCCTACTCACCTGGCTGACCCACAATGGTCAAAATCAGAGGATCTAAAGCAGGGGACACCCCGTGCCCAACCAAAACCACTTTACAAAGCAGAAAGATAGGTAAGTTCATAAAGCAAGCTGTTGCTGCTTCTGTGGTGCGGGATTCCAAGATGGCCCCTGCAGCCCCTCAGGTCTCTGGGAGCAGAGCTTCAGATGCCTCAAATGCTGAGAGCAGTAGGTAAGATTTCTCCACCCCCGATAGCCTCCCTGTATCCTGGGCTTTTCTTAAAGACACTCTATCCACTGCTTTGGAGCCCCTCAATAATAACCTTTCGACTATAAAGCAAAATGTTCGCCACATAGGCAGAAGGGTGGAGGCCCAGGAGGAATCCCAAGCAGCCACGATTAACTTCCAGACTGCAGTCTCTCACAGCCTAAGCAGCTGCTAAACTCACCTGAACTCTGTGTAGAAAGCCCTGGGGGAGGTATCCCAGAACATCCAGGTAAGGAGGCTATACTTATTAAAGAAAGAAGCTCTTCTACTCTAATGTGGGAGGATTCTCGAATTGCGATATACCAGAACTTAGCTCAAATCACACTGCAGAAATGCAGAGCCTTGAAGCCTCTGACAAATTGTCTCCGTTCTAATAGGGTCATGTACCCCTGGACCTTAACGTTTGGCTTCTCCTTCCTTCATGGAGGTTGTCATCTCTCAGTTTCCTCCTACACCAATTTGGATGCAGTCTATGATCATCTTAACATTGCACCCCTGAGAATTGGGAAGCAGTTCAGGATCTCGCCACTCTCCCAGGCCTTCCACTGGTGATTCCTTGGGAGCAATCTGCACCCCTAAGCCTCAAAAAGAAAAGCACAAAGTCTACCCCAGAAGGCTTATTCGAGAGGACACCTACACCGTATATCATTGGGGTCAGTTTTGCTGCCTGTTTAATAGGATTTTCTTTTCTTCATTCTTTTGTGTCCACTGGTAGGAGCTCCTTTTCCCCTCATACGGGTATGCCCTCCATTCATGCTTGTATTTTTTCTTTGCTTGGCTGATGATTTATTCTTTTTACAGGTACTGTAATGTACATTTCTTGACTTATTTCGAAGGAACACCTACAGCTTTGCTCTCATACTGGTATGGGTCCTATATATGCCCACCACATTCACCTTCTTTAAATGGCGTCTGAACTAGCACCTCATTACCCCCAAATATTTCAAAACTTGCACACAGAAACTCCTAGATGACTATTTCTCTCTTAATTCCCTTCTTGATTCATTTCCTCATAAGGTTTGGGATGCGCACAAAGCTTACATTAGGGGGCCAGTTTATCAGTATGGGCGCACATGTTAAAAAGTAGAGGAGTAGAGGCTTATATAGATATCTTATATGCCAAGATTCAACATTTGGAATCCCTGCATAAGAAATTACTCCTAGAGGTGCAGTTTGGTAAGCCTTCTGACCTGAGGACTGAGCTTAAGAACCTCCTTAACACTGCTTCAGCTAAGTACTATCTTCACTCCCAACATATGGTAAGTACTTTGCCCATGGCAATAAAGCATCTGATTTAATGATGAAACATAGGAGAATGCATAACTTTATACATAGAATATCGAGGCCCTCGGGTGGGGAAGTTTACACCACTTTTACGCAGCTCTCTATAACTTAGCTGACTCTTCCCAGACTGCCCAGGTACATTCTCGCTCTGAATTCATCACTGCCTTCCTCCAGTCCCTCTCACTCCCAGTATTGCCAGAGACCCAGAAAGGTGCTCTGATGTCTCCATTTACTGCAGACGAATTTACGTCTGCTATTCATCAGTCTCCTAAAGGGAAATGTCCAGGTCCTGATAGCCTATTACTTATTACAACTCGTTCCGTCAAACCGTACTACGACATCTATTAACAGTCTGCAATCATTCACTAAAAGGCACATCCCTATCTACTGACATGACTACAGCACATATTTCTCTCTATTCAAACTTGGTTTCTCCAGATTAACATAAATAGCGTTTTTCACACCATCCTTGGGTTGATGATACACTTGAAGACTGTTGGGGCAAAATGGCGAATCCTACAGTGGCGAATCCTACAATATAGCATATATTATATGCCGACTATATTTCCATCACCAAATAATGCAGCCTCCCTCCAAATTAATGCTTGTGTAGTGTACTATTGTGCAGCATATATACGGTGCATATACTGTATATATGTATGTAATGAATATATGGTGTTTGTATGTATGTGTGTGTGTAATGTATATGAACTACATTCCACAGTTCTTTTCTATTTCTTGGTTTTGCCTCAGAAACTGCATCTTTTTTAATGACACCCCACAAGTTTTCTATTGGATTAAGATCCGGGGATTGGGCTGGCCACTCCATAACGTCAATCTTGTTGGTCTGGAACCAAGATGTTGCACGTTTACTGGTGTGTTTGGGGTCGTTGTCTTGTTGGAACACCCATTTCAAGGGCATTTCCTCTTCAGCATAACCTCTTCAAGTATTCTGATGTATTCAAACTGATCCATGATCCCTGGTATGTGATAAATAGGCCCAACACAACCAATTTCAGCTGATGAGGTGACATATGCTATTAAGTCCCTTAAACTGGGAAAAGCCCCAGGCCCGGACGGTTATACTGCCCTCTACTATAAAAAATTGGCCCCAATACTTATCCCCCACATTACTAATGTTTGCAACCAGCTGATGCAGGGATCCTCGCCCCCTGAAGAATTCCTCAATGCTACCATCACGGTCATCCCCAAGCCTAATAAGGACCCCTTGCTCACATCTAATTACAGACCAATCTCTCTACTAAATATTGACAACAAACTTTTTACCTCAATACTAGCAAATAGACTCAATAGGTTCATTCCAGACCTCATCTATAAAGACCAGGTTGGATTTATTCCTGGCAGGGAGGCCCCGGATAATATTAGGAAAATAATGAACATTATACACTCATCTAACAAACAAAAGACCCCACTTGCCCTCCTGGCGCTGGATATTGAAAAGGCCTTTGATACGGTTACCTGGCCCTATCTTTATAAGGTCCTCACAATAATGGGCATTAAGGGTCCCTTTCTTATGGCTATCCAAGCCCTCTACTCCAATCCAAAAGCCAATCTCAAACTCCCGACCACTCTAGCCCATCCTGTCCATATTGGGAGGGGAACACGTCAAGGGTGCCCACTCTCCCCAGCATTATTTGCCCTGGCCATTGAGCCCTTAGCGGCCCATATTAGAGCTCACAGGTCTCTCAATAGGGGCCACTGAACACAAACAGTCTATTCGCTGATGACTTATTGTTATCAATTACTAACCCTATTATTTCTTTCCCCTCCCTATTAAAACTCCTTGATTCCTTCTCCAAGGCCTTGGGCCTAACAATTAACCATGCCAAATCTGAATTAATGCTATGTAACACACCAGAAATAACGAAAACTTTACTTTTGCAAAAATTCTCCTTCCAGTACAGACCTCGGCACATCTCCTACCTGGGGGTCTCGATACCGAGTACCCTAGAAAACACGTACAAAATAAATTACCTGCCAATGTTCCGTAAGATACGCCAAGATCTAGTATCTTGGCAGAAACTCCCAGTATCTTGGGTGGGAAGGATTAACATCACTAGGATGGCTATACTTCCAAGATTATTATATCTGTTTAGAGCCCTCCCAGTACCAGTTCCATTACTGGACTTGAGATCCCTCCAGGAAGATGTGCTTAGGTTTATATGGGCGTATAAACGTCCTCGCATTTCCAAAACAATTATGTGTAGGCACAAGTCGGTTGGGGGGGGTTATCTGTCCCTGACTTTGTAAAATACTACAAAGCAGCTAGATTAGCCCAAATGTTCTTGACCCATCTAGATCCGAAGTTACATCCCTTATGGATTGAAATGGAGGCCTCTAGTATCTCCCCCTACTCCTGGAGGGCTTTGATCTGGAATGAAGGCGCTATCCCACATTCCATAAGATCTTCCTCGCTACTATCACATTACTCATTACTTCTGTGGAGATCTGTTCGATTTAAGAATAATTTTCAATCCAGGCCCTCGCCCCTAGTCTACCTAATAGGAAATCCCCATTTCTCCCCGGGTCTTCAATGTCGTAACTTCTCATGGTGGTTAAATAATCGACTATGCTCGCTGCATAAGTTCCTAGCCAGAGGTAAACTTATCAATTGACAACTTCAAGGAGGTCCACTCCCCTCCAGTTGGAGAATATTTGCGTATGAATCAAGTGTTCTCCTTCCTGAAGTCTTTACAAACACCAGATGGGAACATATCACTTTCCCCATTTGAACGATCCATTACCTATTCCTTATACAGACAGGGATTACTTTCTCGTATTTATGGTTTGCTTTGTAACTTACCTGAAGGTGTCAAACTGCCCTATATGAGAGCCTGGGAGGAGGATATGCAACAAGAATCTTCATGCCCCAAATGGTTCCAGAGATCTCAAACTATTACAGAAGGATCCTGGCAGGTCACACTAGCCGAAAACCTCAATTAAAATATTACAAAGAACCTATATGGTCCCTGCCAGACTCGATTGTATCTACCCGGAGGTTTCTCCCAATTGTTTTAGAGGTTGCGAAGATGAGGGATCTATGCACCACATTTGGTGGACTTGCCCGACTGTGAGACGGCTGTGGGTCCAAACAACTTTATTACTGTCTACAGTATTGCAATGTAGTTTTCCCATGACGCTACCCTTGTGTCTACTGGGCGATAAACCACATTGGTTGACATTTGCCAAGTTTAAACTTTTACAACACATATTGATGGCCACCAGGATCCACATAGCTTTTAAGTGGCGTACTGATACTCTCTGCTTCCAAATGGTGCTTGACAGGATTAATAAAATCCTCCAATGTGAAAAATTGTCAGCCATACGCACCGATACATTCTGTACATTTGAGAAGGTATGGGAACCTTGGCTGTCCTCCTCCTATGCCTCAGATATTCGCTACAGTATCTCATTATAGTTATCATGTCGATACTCACTAGAAGTGCGGGTCCCTCTCTGATGTATGTTGCTCTCACCCCTAATTTGATGGAACTTCATCTATTATGAATATGCTGATATTTGAACAAATGTGTATATGCCTCGATTACCTATTTTCCTTTCTGTATTTCTTTTGAAGTATTTCGTTTTGTAAGTTTTTTCGCTTACTTATTCTCAAAAACCAAATAAATGATTTTTGAAACTAAATAGGCCCAACACCTTAGTATTAGAAACATCCCCATATCATGATGCTTGCGCCACCATGCTTCACTGTCTTCACAGTGTACTGTGGCTTGAATTCAGTGTTTGGGGTCGTCTGACAAACTGTCTCCGGCCACTAGACCTAAAAAGAACAATCTTACTTTCATCAGTCCACAAAATGTCTCTTTAGGCCCGTCAATGTGCTCTTTGGCAAATTGTAACCTCTTCAGCACATGACTTTGCGGGGGCTTCTTGCAGATAGCTTGGCTTCACATAGGCGTCTTCTAATTGTAACAGTACTCACAGGTAACCTTAGACCTTCTTTGATCTTCCTGGAGCTGATTGTTGGCTGAGTCCTTGCCATTTTGGCTATTCTTCTATCCATTCGAATGGTAGTTTTTCGCTTTCTTCCACGTCTTTCAGGTTTTGGTTGCCATTTTAAAGCATTTGCGATCATTTTAGCTAAGCAGCTGTAACAGTACAGCCTGGATCACAGCGGCTCCCTGTGACGATACGCTGACTTGCGCTCCAGCGTGGAACGCACCGGCCGTCTGCGATGATACGCTGGCTTGCGTTCCAGCGTTGAACGCAGCGACCGCCTGTGTTGTTACGCTGGCTTGCGCTCCAGCGTGGAACGCAGTGGCTGCTGGGCCCTCCTGTGACTCCGCCCACTTACCGTCCGGCCCTTAACCACCTCAGCCCCCAGTGCTTAAACACCCTGAAAGACCAGGCCACTTTTTACACTTCTGACCTACACTACTTTCACCGTTTATTGCTCGGTCATGCAACTTACCACCCAAATGAATTTTACCTCCTTTTCTTCTCACTAATAGAGCTTTCATTTGGTGGTATTTCATTGCTGCTGACATTTTTACTTTTTTTGTTATTAATCGAAATTTAACGATTTTTTTGCAAAAAAATGACATTTTTCACTTTCAGTTGTAAAATTTTGCAAAAAAAACGACATCCATATATAAATTTAGCTCTAAATTTATTGTTCTACATGTCTTTGATAAAAAAAAAATGTTTGGGTAAAAAAAAAATGCTTTGGGTAAAAGTTATAGCGTTTACAAACTATGGTACAAAAATGTGAATTTCCGCTTTTTGAAGCAGCTCTGACTTTCTGAGCACCTGTCATGTTTCCTGAGGTTCTACAATGCCCAGACAGTACAAACACCCCACAAATGACCCCATTTCGGAAAGTACACACCCTAAGGTATTCGCTGATGGGCATAGTGAGTTCATAGAACTTTTTATTTTTTGTCACAAGTTAGCGGAAAATGATGATTTTTTTTTTTGATTTTTTTTTCTTACAAAGTCTCATATTCCACTAACTTGTGACAAAAAATAAAAACTTCCATGAACTCACTATGCCCATCACGAAATACCTTGGGGTCTCTTCTTTCCAAAATGGGGTCACTTGTGGGGTAGTTATACTGCCCTGGCATTCTAGGGGCCCAAATGTGTGGTAAGGAGTTTGAAATCAAATTCTGTAAAAAATGACGAGTGAAATCCGAAAGGTGCTCTTTGGAATGTGGGCCCCTTTGCCCACCTAGGCTGCAAAAAAGTGTCACACATCTGGTATCTCCGTATTCAGTAGAAGTTGGGGAATGTGTTTTGGGGTGTCATTTTACATATACCCATGCTGGGTGAGATAAATATCTTGGTCAAATGCCAACTTTGTATAAAAAAATGGGAAAAGTTGTCTTTTGCCAAGATATTTCTCTCACCCAGCATGGGTATATGTAAAAAGACACCCCAAAACACATTCCCCAACTTCTCCCGAGTACGGAGATACCAGATGTGTGACACTTTTTTGCAGCCTAGGTGGGCAAAGGGGCCCATATTCCAAAGAGCACCTTTCGGATTTCACTCGTCATTTTTTACAGAATTTGATTTCAAACTCCTTACCACACCTTTGGGCCCCTAGAATGCCAGGGCAGTATAACTACCCCACAAGTGACCCCATTTTGGAAAGAAGAGACCCCAAGGTATTCGCTGATGGGCATAGTGAGTTCATGGAAGTTTTTATTTTTTGTCACAAGTTAGTGGAATATGAGACTTTGTATGAAAAAAAAAAAAAAAAAAAAAATCATCATTTTCCACTAACTTGTGACAAAAAATAAAAAATTCTAGGAACTCGCCATGCCCCTCACGGAATACCTTGGGGTGTCTTCTTTCCAAAATGGGGTCACTTGTGGGGTAGTTATACTGCCCTGGCATTTTCCAGGGGCCCTAATGTGTGGTAAGTAGGTAAATGACCAGTGAAATCCGAAAGGTGCTCTTTGGAATATGGGCCCCTTTGCCCACCTAGGCTGCAAAAAAGTGTCACACATCTGGTATCTCCGTACTCGGGAGAAGTTGGGGAATGTGTTTTGGGGTGTCTTTTTACATATACCCATGCTGGGTGAGAGAAATATCTTGGCAAAAGACAACTTTTCCCATTTTTTTATACAAAGTTGGCATTTGACCAAGATATTTATCTCACCCAGCATGGGTATATGTAAAATGACACCCCAAAACACATTCCCCACCTTCTCCTGAGTACGGAGATACCAGATGTGTGACACTTTTTTGCAGCCTAGGTGGGCAAAGGGGCCCATATTCCAAAGAGCACCTTTCGGATTTCACTCGTCATTTTTTACAGAATTTGATTTCAAACTCCTTACCACACATTTGGGCCCCTAAAATACCAGGGCATTATACCTACCCCACAAGTGACCCCATTTTGGAAAGAATAGACCCCAAGGTATTCGCTGATGGGCATAGTGAGTTCATGGAAGTTTTTATTTTTTGTCACAAGTTAGTGGAATATGAGACTTTGTATGAAAAAAAAAAAAAAAAAAAAAAATCATCATTTTCCACTAACTTGTGACAAAAAATAAAAAATTCTAGGAACTCGCCATGCCCCTCACGGAATACCTTGGGGTGTCTTCTTTCCAAAATGGGGTCACTTGTGGGGTAGTTATACTGCCCTGGCATTTTCCAGGGGCCCTAATGTGTGGTAAGTAGGTAAATGACCAGTGAAATCCGAAAGGTGCTCTTTGGAATATGGGCCCCTTTGCCCACCTAGGCTGCAAAAAAGTGTCACACATCTGGTATCGCCGTATTCAGGAGAAGGTGGGGAATGTGTTTTGGGGTGTCTTTTTACATATACCCATGCTGGGTGAGAGAAATATCTTGGCAAAAGACAACTTTTCCCATTTTTTTATACAAAGTTGGCATTTGACCAAGATATTTATCTCACCCAGCATGGGTATATGTAAAATGACACCCCAAAACACATTCCCCACCTTCTCCTGAGTACGGAGATACCAGATGTGTGACACTTTTTTGCAGCCTAGATGCGCAAATGGGCCCAAATTCCATTTAGGAGGGCATTTTTAGACATTTGGATACCAGACTTCTTCTCACGCTTTGGGGCCCCTAGAATGCCAGGGCAGTATAAATACCCCACATGTGACCCCATTTTGGAAAGAAGACACCCCAAGGTATTCAATGAGGGGCATGGCGAGTTCATAGAAATTTTTTTTTTTTGGCACAAGTTAGCGGAAATTGATATTTTTTATTTTTTTCTCACAAAGTCTCCCGTTCCGCTAACTTGGGACAAAAATTTCAATCTTTCATGGACTCAATATGCCCCTCACGGAATACCTGGGGGTGTCTTCTTTCCGATATGGGGTCACATGTGGGGTATTTATACTGCCCTGGCATTCTAGGGGCCCTAAAGCGTGAGAAGAAGTCTGGAATATAAATGTCTAAAAAATTTTACGCATTTGGATTCCGTGAGGGGTATGGTGAGTTCATGTGAGATTTAATTTTTTGTCACAAGTTAGTGGAATATGAGACTTTGTAAGAAAAAAAAATAATAATTCCGCTAACTTGGGCCAAAAAAATGTCTGAATGGAGCCTTACAGGGGGGTGATCAATGACAGGGGGGTTGATCAATGACAGGGGGTTGATCAATGACAGGGGGGTGATCAATGACAGGGGGGGTGATCAATGACAGGGGGGGTGATCAATGACAGGGGGGGTGATCAATGACAGGGGGGTGATCAATGACAGGGGGGGTGATCAATGACAGGGGGGGTGATCAATGACAGGGGGGGTGATCAATGACAGGGGGGGTGATCAATGACAGGGGGGGTGATCAATGACAGGGGGGGTGATCAATGACAGGGGGGTAATCAATGACAGGGGGGTGATCAGGGAGTCTATATGGGGTGATCACCACAGTCATTGATCATGCCCCTGTAAGGCTTCATTCAGACGTCCGGATGCGTTTTGCGGATCCGATCCATCTATCAGTGGATCCGTAAAAATCATGCGGACGTCTGAATGGAGCTTTACAGGGGGGTAATCAATGACAGGGGGGTGATCAATGACAGGGGGGTGATCAGGGAGTCTATATGGGGTGATAACCACAGTCATTGATCATGCCCCTGTAAGGCTTCATTCAGACGTCCGGATGCGTTTTGCGGATCCGATCCATCTATCAGTGGATCCGTAAAAATCATGCGGACATCTGAATGGAGCTTTACAGGGGGGTGATCAGGGAGTCTATATGGGGTGATCACCACAGTCATTGATCATGCCCCTGTAAGGCTTCATTCAGACGTCCGGATGCGTTTTGCGGATCCGATCCATCTATCAGTGGATCCGTAAAAATCATGCGGACGTCTGAATGGAGCTTTACAGGGGGGTGATCAATGACAGGGGGGTGATCAATGACAGGGGGGTGATCAGGGAGTCTATATGGGGTGATAACCACAGTCATTGATCATGCCCCTGTAAGGCTTCATTCAGACGTCCGGATGCGTTTTGCGGATCCGATCCATCTATCAGTGGATCCGTAAAAATCATGCGGACATCTGAATGGAGCTTTACAGGGGGGTGATCAGGGAGTCTATATGGGGTGATCACCACAGTCATTGATCATGCCCCTGTAAGGCTTCATTCAGACGTCCGGATGCGTTTTGCGGATCCGATCCATCTATCAGTGGATCCGTAAAAATCATGCGGACGTCTGAATGGAGCTTTACAGGGGGGTAATCAATGACAGGGGGGTGATCAATGACAGGGGGGTGATCAGGGAGTCTATATGGGGTGATAACCACAGTCATTGATCATGACCCTGTAAGGCTTCATTCAGACGTCCGGATGCGTTTTGCGGATCCGATCCATCTATCAGTGGATCCGTAAAAATCATGCGGACATCTGAATGGAGCTTTACAGGGGGTTGATCAATGACAGGGGGGTATTCAATGACAGGGGGGTGATCAGGGAGTCTATATGGGGTGATCAGGGGTGATTAGGGGTGATCAGGGGCTAATAAGGGGTTAATAAGTGACGGGGGGGGGGTGTAGTGTAGTGTAGTGGTGCTTGGTGGGACTTTACTGAGCTACCTGTGTCCTCTGGTGGTCGATCCAAACAAATGGGACCACCAGAGGACCAGGTAGCAGGTATATTAGACGCTGTTATCAAAACAGCGTCTAATATACCTGTTAGGGGTTAAAAAAAACACATCTCCAGCCTGCCAGCGAACGATCGCCGCTGGCAGGCTGGAGATCAACTCTCTTACCTTCCGTTCCTGTGAGCGCGCGCGCCTGTGTGCGCGCGTTCACAGGAAATCTCGCGTCTCGCGAGATGACGCGTATATGCGTCCACTCGGAATGAATCAACCACCTCCAGGACGCGTCTGTGCGTACAGCGGTCCGGAGGTGGTTAAATAGAAGACAGGTGTTAAGCAGGGTGTTCCACTAATGGAGTGCGCACCCTGCTAGCTCCACTGCATCTGAGGACTCTGTCCACATATCCAGACCTGGATCCCTAACAACAGCGTGAAGGACTGTCTACCTTCTTGCCACTGGCTTCCCCACTGCTGGCTTCCTAGCCAGGACCAACTAACCGCAAGTATATGCCTGTTACCTGCTCTGATAAATGTCCTGGAACTCTGAGTTGGGTGGTTCCTGACTGGTGTGAGACGATACTCCCAAACCAACTCTGAACCTACTGCATACTATATACTAAACTGTGGACATGCTCTGAACCTACTGCATACTATATACTAAACTGTGGACATGCTATACTAACTCTGAACCTACTGCATACTATATACTAAACTGTGGACATGCTCTGAACCTACTGCATACTATATACTAAACTGTGGACATGCTCTGAACCTACTGCATACTATATACTAGACTGTGGACATGCTATACTAACTCTGAACCTACTGCATACTATATACTAAACTGTGGACATGCTCTGAACCTATGGCATACAATATACTAAACTGAGGACATGCTATATACTAACCCTGAACCTATTGCATACTAGATACTAACTCTGAACTGTGTACAAGCTTATACTAACTTGTGATTCCTGTAATACTGGGAGACCTTCCTCTCCAGCAGTAATACTAAATAGATGGATAGCGGTAAATGATTTTGTTACCCCAAACTCTCCGCCCAAGACTGAGAGAGACGCCTGGGGTACATACTGAGTAACCGCGAATCCCACAGCCAAGAACAAGGGCAGTGGGATAATAGTGCATGTCCATTGCTTCCGCAGTTGAGATCCTAACTGATCAACTAGGTGCGTTACAGCAGCCTATCATTTTCTGCACTTTATATATGTTTTCCCCTCTCCAATCAACTTTTTAATCAAGGTACGCTGTTCCTCTGAACAATGTCAGGAACAACCCACTTTTCTCAGAATTTCAGAGAGAAATACACTGTAACCAGCATGTACAACATTTGCAGCCTTCCTTCCTTAAATAAGGGCAATAATTGCCACCTGTTTTTCAAAGAATAAATGACCTCACTCATTAACCTCCACACTGCTATTATTTTGAACATGCCCTTTAATTAAGTGATTGAATTACACAGAATCAGCAGCATGCATGTCATGACTGTTGGATTTCTATTAATTTACTAGCAGGTGTAGTAGAGTATTTGCCATGTAGAAATATCATTTCTACCAAAAACAGTGATTGACCAGGTTAGTGATGTCTGACTGCTATTATTTTGAACACAACTGTATATCCCCTTCTTCTTTGGTCCGGACAATTGCAGGAATTTCTTTAGTAAAACAGGATCATCAATATTCTCAACTAGCTCCCAAGATCTCTCCTCAAAACTAAACCCTTTTAAATTCATCAAGAATAAGGTTTTACCTCTAATCCTTTCCTTGTTCTTAACTTAGTACACACCTTCAGAGCTGATCGCGGAGGCAGTAGAAGCAGCCACTCTGAAAAAACGATCGAAGACAACCGGCTTAAGGAGAGACACATGAAAAGGGTTAGAAACACAAAAGGAAGAAAGGCGGCGCAGCGTATTGCAAACCTGGTTAAACTGCTTCAACAATTCAAAAGGACCAATGAAGTGAGGTGCCAACTTGTACGAGGGTACCTTACATGTAATGTTTTTAGAAGAGAGCCATACCTTACATCCGGGAGAAAACTGCGGTGGAGCACAGGCTACAGGCAGGGATGTTTTTGTTTCTTGCTAGATCTGAGAAAAATTACTGACAGTAGTCATCTGCTAGAAATCCAGACAAGACGGATACTGGAAGAGGGATCATTAAAGAGGACCTTTCATCAGTTTAGCCCTAGTCTAATTATGGTCTTACCTTATAGGGCAGCCCCCACTGAGGTCATGGCACTTTTTTTTCTTCCAAAGACCCCCCTGTTTGTCCGCTGTTGGCCGCGTTGATTTCGGCACCTTATATTATAATGAGCTGACTCGGTTATACTAGGCGGAGACTCGCAGTTTAGCTTGGGGCGGTTCTCTTCTCCCTGGCTGTGAGCGCATCGCTCTTAGCCAGGGAGAATGAGCTCCGAATATAAGGCGCCAAAATCAACGCCGCCAACAGCGGACGAAAGGGGGGGGGCGCTAAAGTGCCATGGCATCAATTGGGGCCACCCTATAAAGGTAAGACCATAATTAGACTAGGGCTAAACTGATGAAAGGTCCTCTTTAAATGACCGCCATAAACAATAAAAAAGGAGTTTTACTTTTACATGCAGCGTTTTCCTGTTGGGCCCTATCAGTGTATACATGCCAGACCTGTGCACTGATGTGCAGTACACATATATCAGTTGTGTCCGGATCCCATACTGAAGTAGTTGGTCGGACATAACTGATATATGTGAAGGGGGCCTTAGAGTTGCACGATGTGCAAGGAAAACCCATGAACATGAAAAATGTGTTCCATAAACAATTTAGCTAGCTGACTGGCCGGTGAAAGACCAGGCAGGAGCAATTAGTAGCCATGAAAGTTTTTCTTCCCCCCCGAGAAAATTTTATGCATCAGTCCAGCTCCATTTGGACCTGGAGCCTTGTTCACATTGAACTTATTTAACTTAGCATGGACCATGTCTACAGTTAGCCAATTGAGTACAGTGCTCCCTCAAGATACAATGGCCTCAGGATACAATATTTTAAACACAGGATGGGTCAGAAAAGACCATTGTAAGTTGAAACTAGACTCAACATACAATGCCTCAGACTCAGACCCAACCAATCAAGGTCACTTCTCTGATAAAATAGCTGTATTAGTTGCTAGTTAGCAGCTATTCATGACTGTTATATGTAAGGACTTGTTTTATCTGTCTTAGTTATTTGCTTATTTTTCATAAATCTTAATTTTCTCTCATCTTGGATGACATTTTAGGGCTTAGGAACAGATTACTCAAGTTGCAATGGTTTCAACGTACAATGGTCATCCTGGAACCATATAATATTGTAACTTGAGGGACCACTGTATATTCCTGGATGTACTAACAGCATTATTTAGGGGACATACCCGCTCTGACCTTGTTTTTTTTTAGTATTTATATTTTAAAAGAATTTTGGGTGATTTGTTTTGCTCTCTTTTGCCACCTGCTGTTTGTTTTGCATTTTTACAGATTTTATCTCCCCTCCCCTCTCCATCCCAATTAGATTCCCATGCTTCTATGGCAGCCCAATGCCTTGCAGAGGCATTGGAGCCCAGGTTGGGTATCTGGGTCTAAGATAACTTGATTTTCACACTAGCATACACTGGGACAGTGGGAAATGGCACATTTTTGGAAAAATTTAAATTTTTCTCTTTGAACCATTTCCTGTGAATTAATTTTGCAAAACACCTGTTGGGTCAAAATGCTCACTACACCCATTGGCAAATACTGTGAGGTGTGGTTTCTAAAATAGGGAAAAAATTTTGAGAGTTTGTTTTTTATCTTTTTAATTTAACCTCAGAGCCTCTGTAGTTATCGGTCAATGCTGTATAAATCACCAAACTAGGCCTCAAATGCACATGGCACTCCTTCCCATCTGAGCCTTGCGGTGTGCCCATACAACACTTTACGACCACATATGGGGTGTTGTCATATACAGGAAAAAATGGGTAACAAATTATGGCTTGATTTTCTCCTGTTACCAATTGTAAAATTGAAAAACTTGGGCCTTTCTTGTAAAAAAAAAAATATATAATTATTTTCCATTTTCACAGCCAAGGCTTTCTAAATTCTATGAAATGCCTGTTGGGCCAAGGTGCTCAATTTCCGAAATGAGGTTACTTTTGGGGGTTTCCATTGTAGGGGTACCTCAGATTCTCTACAAATACAGCATGCCTCCTGAAAATTATTCCAGTAAAATCTGTGATTTAAAAGCCATATGGTGCTCCTTGCCTTCTGAACTTTGTTGTATGCCAAAAAGCAGTTTATTACATGTGGGGAGTTGCTGTATTCAATACAATGGGTAACAAATTTTGAAGTTCTTTTTCTCCTGTTAATCCTTGTGAAAATGAATAAATTGGACCTAAAGCGACATTTTCTTGTAATTGTATATATAAATTCAATGAAACTCCTGTCGGCCAAAGTGCTCACTACACCCCTTGAAAAGTTCCATGGGGGGTGTTAGTTTCCAAAATGGGGTCACTATTTGGGGGGTTTATACTGAAGGGGTGCCTTGGGGGTCTTCAAATGCGACATGGTGCTTGAAAATTATTCCAGTGAAATCTGCCCTCCGAAAGCCATATTGTGCTCATTCCCTGCTGACCCCTGCCATGCGTTAGCACAATAGTTTATAACCACATATGGGGTGTTGCCGTATTCATGAGATAATGGCTAACACAAGGTATTTTATGAAGTATCACTATCAATCCTAAAAGCAGAGAACTTCAGATTTAGAAAATTGCTATTTTTTCAAATTTTCCGTAAATTTTGGATTTGTTTTTTAAATAAATAAGGGCGAAACATATAGACTCAAATTTACCACTATCATGAAGTACAATGTCACGAGAAAATCTCAGAATAGCTTATATAAGTAAAAGTGGTCCAAATTACCATAATTATATAAAGTGGCACATGTCAAATAAAAAAAAAGGTGAAAAATGGCAGGGTCCTGAAGGGGTTAATGAAAGTGCAACCTATGTCTGGATGGTTGACAGCGAAACTGTGGGAGCTGCTTGTGCTTGTCGACAGATCAGACAATCCTGTCTAGTGGGCCGCCTGTTTACCATGTGTATGTGCCCTCACGTAACCACTGCTCACAACACCTCCTAATAGCTAGGTCTGAATGGCTAGATGGCAAGCAATTCGTCAAGATAGCCATCTTGCTACTATCAGTCAACAATCTCTCACCAAGAGGTACACTGCCCAAAAGTAGCCGTTCAGAGCCTTTTTATAGGGCAGTGGGGAAAGCACTTTTGCGCCCTCTTGTGCCTAGTTAGACCACAACTGTAATTATTTACATATGTGACTGAGACATAAATGCATGCTGAGTTTTGCAGCAATCTGACATTTCTATCTGGGTGTATTTTTTTGGTCAGTGGGTGTAGTACCCTCATACTGAGAGTTTGATAAGGAATAACCTGACTATACAGAGCCATGACACTTTTCAAAAAGTTTTTTGTCATATAAAACAAATCATGAATGGCATGAGAATGAGAAAAATACAGTACTTTTCACCCTATAAGACGCACCCCCCTCCCCAAAAGTGGGGGAGTGTGTCTTATGTGGCGAATACTAATGTGGGCTTCCATTCTGGAAACACTCATTAGTACAGGAGGACTGGCAAGCAGTGAATGCAGTGCTCCCCGTGTGAAATCTGTGCTCACCGCTTCCTTGCCTTCCTCGGCCACACGCAGTGTTGTGATCTGCGCAAAGCATGAGAACGTTGGCAAGCTCTCTGACCCCACGCTGTGCGACGTCGGTTCACAGCACCCAGGAAGACCTAGAAGAGAGCTGAATCTCAGAAGTGCCAGTGGCATCTGGAGCGGGAGAGGCAAATTGAATATTTTTCTTTTGTCTGCTCTAAGCAACACGGGGGTCGGATCTAAGGTCTGAATGTGGGTCTTATTAACATTGGGGGTCTGAGCTGACGTCTCATTAGGGATCATTCACCTTGGGGGTCTGAGCTGAAGTCTGTTTGGGGGTCTTATTAACATTGGGGGTCTGAGCTGAGGTCTAATAAAAAATATTTTTTTTCCTCCTCTAAAACCTAGTTGCGTCTTATGAACAGGTGTGTCTTATATGGTGAAATATGTTAAATTATTACTAGATAAAGTAAAATATACACAATATGAAGTACAGTAACTGAGGTTATACATTCACTAAAGTAAAAAAATATATATATATATATTGTCTATCCAAGCATTTATTGTAGACACTGAACAAATTTGGTGCAAATTGTACATTTCAGAGTAAAGCAATTTCACATTATCAAACCAGAGTGGTCTGTGGACAACAAATGCTCTTTCCGATGTAACATATTAAAATATTTTTTTTTTCTACTGGTGATTAATTATACATCAGTGAAATTATAATCATAAAGGCAGTCCACAGTACAATGTTAAAAAAATAAGTGAAATACATTTTACAACACTAAAAAAACGTAAAACCTCTTGAAGGTATCATACTATGAAATAGTTTCCAACAACGGAAACTAGCAGTTCATTGCTCATCATGCATCCCTAGCAATTCTGTGACAAAGCCAAGGCTTCTCTCCCAGTTCAGCCGATAAGTGGAGTGCCAGTTCACTTTCGAATATCTAGATTTCAGGGTGCAAAACGTCTCAAGTAGTACAAGCAGCCTTGGTGCTCTACTACTTATGAGCTGTGGTCAGACATTGAAGTCTCTAGCATCATATCACTTTCATTCATCTCAATCTCAAGAGCTTCTTCCACTGGTGATCTGGCATCAGAGGATTTAGGTAGCAGATGAGTTGTCTCTAAGGCCATGATACCACTTTCATCAAGGGACTGCCGCTCAAGATCAAATTCCCTTTCTTCCCAGGGAGGTGAAATTATGTTCTTCAAGGTTTTCATTGTATGAACGTCAAAGTCATAACATCTTAACTTGTCTTTAATCTCTGTTCCTAGAGAGAATGTAATGATGGTTGAAATTTTAAGGGAACCTGTCACCTCAAAAACGCATATAAAACCGCCAGCATTGCCTCATAGCCCCAAGTCTGTTAATAATCATATGTTTGAGCCGGTAGTCTGATGCTCCATAGATTCAAAAAACAATGTTTTAAGCGCCATCAGCGCCATCTTGCCCGTCAGCTTGAAGTCAAGGGGGCAGTGGCTTCCTTGCTTCAAGTCAAGGTAAGCACGCCCCCTAACTGTCCCCTCTATTGTTAGATTGACAGCCTGCAGTGCGTCCGGGATCGCATAAGCCTCGCGCATGCGCAGTGCGCCGCTGAAACGCGGCCAACAGCGGCAGCCGGAGACAGGATTGCGCTTAACCAAGGAGCGCACCCCGCACATGTGCGAGACTTATGCGATCCCGGCTGTACTGCAGGCTGTCAATTTAACAAAAGAGGGGACCGTTAGGGGCGTGCTACACAGAATAATAACTACTGACAGATACAAATATACAGTAAGTGTGGAATTGCTAGAAAAGCTTTGAGTTGTGGGCACACTACATGAATGTTACCCAGGCTGTATTAAAGGGCCATCTGCACTTCACTGGTGGGAGTTTAGGACAGGTGCAGGTGTTAGAATAGAGGAGGCTAAGAGATGCGTCTGGTCACATAACTCTCCATCATCAGCCATCTTAGGGCTCATTCACACGACCGTGGTTTGCATCCGCATCTGAGGCACATATTTTGCTCGGGTGCAGACCTATTCACTTCAATGGGGCCACAAAAGATGCGGACAGCACTCCGTGTGCTGTCCGCATCCGTTACTCCGTTCCGTGGCCCCGCAAAATTGCGGACCGCAAAACACGGCACGGTCGTGTGAACAAGCCCTTATGGAGAGGACATCTATGCGGACAGCACAGGAGATTTTCCTGACAAGGGGGCACAGCTTATGAAATATGGTAAACAGCACAGAATATAAAAGGCTATATTAGTAAGTGAAATATCGTCATCTTACATTCACATTGGTCACAAGTAGTCAGAAAGTAGCCAACTCCTTTAACTTGGATCATTTTTTACTATCTCCAGTTTTCATAACGGTGAAAGTATCTACAGTTGTAGTGACATACATGTCTTTATACTGAACAGAGCATTAAAGGTATATGTTGACACAACTGAATTCTCACAGATTTCGCACGTATTCTGGGCAAAAATCTAGGTGAAGTCTGCCGGTAATCAAGCTCTCTTATTTACTGCTGAGGACAGGAACTAGCTGCATTGGTCATGTGCCATATACCTGCATGTCACCTCTGCAGTCTGTAATCAAACAACGGCAAGGGGGCTGGTGGTGCCAAAGGCATTCAGGGACACGTCCAAGATTGTTAATTATCTCGGACAACCCCTTTAAATGTCAAATCAACCGCTTTAAATGTTAAATCAGGAACATCCTCATTAACTAAAACCTCTTTCTGATATAAAAACTAAACATTTGGAGCGACTGCATACTGTAATTATAAGAGAAGGGGGGTCCGATTGGAGAAAAAAGTACATTTACATAAATCATCAGAGGGAAGGGAAAAAGACCCAAAACAGGTAAAGTATTTTGGTATTTGGAACATCTTACCAATGTATGCTTCTGAATCACCAATGTACATTTCTATGCAGTGTCCAAGCATTGTAACAGAAAAGGTATCATCTCTTCTTAGACCAAGTGCCTAGGGCGGAAAAAAAGTTCTCAGCACATATATATAGATTGATATAATTTTATATATGATCTGCACAAAATTAGCCTGGACAGATCTATACAAAAGCACTGGCTTTTGACAAGAGAAAATATTGTAGGTTATGGGGCTGTCTCAGGACATTACACTATCAATATAAGATTAGCATGGGGACAACCTCTGCTAATCAATAGGACAAAGTGCTTAAACATGAGCCAAATTTAACAAATGCCCAACATTTGTTAAATTTGCCGCAAAGTACTCCAATGCCAACTCAAGAACAACTGACTTCAAATATTATCTACCTGCCTGAAAACAAGCATTTAAAGGGACTCTGTCACCACTTTCTAACCCCCCCTTTTCAAAGTATTGTTATCTGCATGGCGCCCCTGTGATTATAAATGTGTTGTTAGAAGTTAAATTCGCCGTCTCCTTTTGATAAAAAGAGCTTTTATCTAACCTGTCAATCTTCTTGATAAGGTGCCCAGGGCGTTTCTTTTCGTCTCAATCTGCCGCCCGCCGCCGCCACCGTTGGTGCCCAGCTCCTCCCCTCATGCTTTCAGCGCCGCCTGAATGTAATCAAATACGCCTCCGGCTCTCTCTCAGTGCCCCCTCCTCCTTTTCAAAGATCCCGCGCGTGCGCACAGGGCTGTGCCTGATGCGCCCGTGCGGACATTTACAATCAGCCTCATTGAGCGAAGTGCGCATGCGCGCACTTCGCTCAACCTCCTCATCAGACGAGCACTGCAGCCAGCCGGCTGCAGTGCTCGTCTGATGAGGAGGTTGAGCGAAGTGCGCGCATGCGCACTTCGCTCAATGAGGCTGATTGTAAATGTCCGCACGGGCGCATCAGGCACAGCCCTGTGCGCACGCGCGGGATCTTTGAAAAGGAGGAGGGGGCACTGAGAGAGAGCCGGAGGCGTATTTGATTACATTCAGGCGGCGCTGAAAGCATGAGGGGAGGAGCTGGGCACCAACGGTGGCGGCGGCGGGCGGCAGATTGAGACGAAAAGAAACGCCCTGGGCACCTTATCAAGAAGATTGACAGGTTAGATAAAAGCTCTTTTTATCAAAAGGAGACGGCGAATTTAACTTCTAACAACACATTTATAATCACAGGGGCGCCATGCAGATAACAATACTTTGAAAAGGGGGGGTTAGAAAGTGGTGACAGAGTCCCTTTAAAATAAACACATTCACTTATCTCACATCAGGTGGAGGTGACTGGGGGGATAAAGTATTGGGAATACATATAGTCTCCTATCCCTCCAGTAATATACAGGAGAGATCTCGCTTGTGTCTCTCAGCAGTAGACCGCTCTGCATGTATAGTTCAGTATGCAGCACTGCGTCGCTCAGCATAACACATTTTCTGGAGTTGAATCACACCAGTGTACTACTTCAATTATCACCTTTCTCTTAATCCGCTGATATCTCTCTGCGTCATAATACTAAGTATAATCTGGACACTGGCACTGTTTGCAACCAGCGCCCTAATACTCTCTATGTCTCCCTGCACTTTGTCTGCTGATATGCCTTGGGGTTATTACCCCCGGCATTGTAAACAATCAGCGTACTTCTTATTCATCTCCCTGCACCCCCACCATATATTGGCTCATCGTTTTATCCAATACTTATCATGCCCTACTAGACGCATTTCTATTCCGCATAAACCCAGATAACGTTTTTCTGTCAACCCTGACTTCAAACCCTCATGATAAATTTCCTTATTGCCTTTAAAGGAAAATTTGACTTACAATAACCAGGGCCCTTTAGTCTTTTGGGTTATATGCTTCTAATATTGACACTTGTGAAATAATTCCCAAACAAAAGACCCTAAGATTGATCTCTTGTATGTTTTTGGTTACAGCGCAGGGTGGATAAAAATCAATGATATGAAAAAAATAATAATAATCTGATTTCTTTTAATTAAATCAGATTTTTTTTTTAGCTGCGTCCGCTACTTTTGCTTTATATTTGTCTTAAAAAAATTAATAAAAAACTATTGGATTTAAAATGCTTTTTGAGGAAAATATATTACCATCCAAAGATTATTCCATCATGAAATGAAGATTAGTTTTTTAATTATGTAGAATAAGGCTGTACGTGGACTCCCATATTGTTGAATGGATTAGGCAGTGGCTGAGGGACAGACAACAGAGGGTTGTAGTCAATGGAGTATATTCAGACCATGGTCTTGTTACCAGTGGGGTTCCTCAGGGATCTGTTCTGGGACCCATATTGTTTAATATAAATTGCAGAAGGCCTCGATGGTAAGGTGTGTCTTTTTGCTGATGACACAAAGATTTGTAACAGGGTTGATGTTCCTATAGGGATACACCAAATGGAAAAGGATTTAGGAAAACTAGAGGAATGGTCAAAAATCTGGCAACTAAAATTTTATGTTGATAAGTGCAAGATAATGCACCTGGGGGGGTAAAAACCCAAGAGCAGAATATAAAATCAGTGATACAGTCCTAACCTCAGTATCTGAGGAAAGGGATTTAGGGGTCATTATTTCAGAAGACTTAAAGGTAGGCAGACAATGTCATAGAGCAGCAGGAAATGCTAGCAGAATGCTTGGGTGTATAGGGAGAGGAATTACCAGTAGAAAGAGGGAGGTGCTCATGCCGCTCTACAGAGCACTAGTGAGACCTCATTTGGAGTATTGTGCGCAGTACTGGAGGCCATATCTCCAGAAGGATATTGATACTTTGGAGAGAGTTCGGAGAAGAGCTACTAAACTGGTACATGGATTGCAGGATAAAACTTACCAGGAAAGATTAAAGGACCTTAACATGTATAGCTTGGAAGAAAGACGAGACAGAGGGGATATGATAGAAACTTTTAAATACATAAATGGAATCAACAAGGTAAAAGAGGAGAGAATATTTAAAAGAAGAAAAACTGCTACAAGAGGACATAGTTTTAAATTAGAGGGGCAAAGGTTTAAAAGTAATATCAGGAAGTATTACTTTACTGAGAGAGTAGTGGATGCATGGAATAGCCTTCCTGCAGAAGTGGTAGCTGAAAATACAGTGAAGGGGTTTAAGCATGCATGGGATAGGCATACGGCCATCCTTCATATAAGATAGGGACAGGGGCTATTCATAGTATTCAGTATATTGGGCAGACTAGATGGGTCAAATGGTTCTTATCTGACGACACATTCTATGTTTCTATATGTGTAATTTTTTTGGTAAATAAATTCCATTAATCCATTCACAATGTCATGCTCTTCCAGAGGTTTTTGTAAGATTATTGGGCAGTTTCTCTGCCTACAAGATATTATGACAGATGTTTGGTTTACTTTTGCAGTTCTCAAAACTGAATTTGACTCAGCAGAGATCACATGCCTCTTCTTCACAGCAAAAATGTGTTAAGAAAAATACCTTAATCCTAACTTCTACAAACCTATAAATGCAGATTCAACCTAATCAAACTAATATGAAAAGTTGTTATTCTAAAAATCTTCATCTACTTGCATATTATAAGTTATATGAGCAAGATTTAGTCTTTATGTAGAAAACTATGATTTAAATCAAATCCACCCTGGTTACAGGTCAAGCTGCATACATAGCTATCAACCTGTAGAAGCAAGACATCACTATGTGAAGACCACCTCCACAGCTGCGATATCGGATATGGGATTCTCAAAAGAACAAACCATTAAAGCGGCTGTCCCAAATCTTGGGCAGCCTTTATAACTAGTCTAAAATAACTAACTAAAGAAGTATCCCTTTTCTTCCCTGCCACTTCCAGCGTTGTGCTCTGGTCCTGCATTGCGGACATCGTCTTCTTGGCTGCAGTGGTGATATTCTGTGCACACAGGTCACTGTGCAGACAATCAAAGGCCTCATCAGTATACGGGACATCACTACTGAGGCCAGTGATTGGCTGTATAGAATGCCAGTGCTGCAGCCAGGAAAAGTGAGCGGTGGGGAGGACAGAAGCACAGTGCAAGAAAAAGCAGGGGAGAAAAGGGGTAGGATTCATTTTTGTTATTTTAGACCATTTACATCAGCTGCCCTGGTTAATATTTAACTCCGACAACCCCTTTAATACTTCTCATGCCTAGCACAACGAGTCCTGGTGGTGAAAAATGAAAATCCAATTTAATATTTTAAATTACCATTTTTTAAAATATATCTAATCTGCTACAACTATTTGAACATATGAACCTTTATTTTACATGGACGTGTGTGTTGTACATCGGTTACCTCCTATCCGTTCCTGGTTTAAAGAGATATCCCAACAAATTATATTTATTAGGGGTGCACCGAAATGAAAATTCTGGTCCGAAACCGAAAATTCAGGATGCCCTTGACCGAAAACCAAAACCGAAACTGCCTTTTTGCCCAAATACTTTTAAAATACTTTTTTTTTAATGATTTTATTAATAATTCTTTTTCATGAATGAAATTCATCTGTGGGTGGCGCTGTTATGGAGAGGGGGATCTGTGGGTGGCGCTGTTATGGAGAGGGGGATCTGTGGGTGGCGCTATGGAGAGGGGGATCTGTGGGTGGCGCTGTTATGGAGAGGGGGATCTGTGGGTGGCGCTGTTATGGAGAGGGGGATCTGTGGGTGGCGCTGTTATGGAGAGGGGGATCTGTGGGTGGCGCTGTTATGGAGAGGGGGATCTGTGGGTGGCGCTGTTATGGAGAGGGGGATCTGTGGGTGGCGCTGTTATGGAGAGGGGGATCTGTGGGTGGCGCTGTTATGGAGAGGGGGATCTGTGGGTGGCGCTGTTATGGAGAGGGGGATCTGTGGGTGGCGCTGTTATGGAGAGGGGGATCTGTGGGTGGCGCTGTTATGGAGAGGGGGATCTGTGGGTGGCGCTGTTATGGAGAGGGGGATCTGTGGGTGGCGCTGTTATGGAGAGGGGGATCTGTGGGTGGCGCTGTTATGGAGAGGGGGATCTGTGGGTGGCGCTGTTATGGAGAGGGGGATCTGTGGGTGGCGCTGTTATGGAGAGGGGGATCTGTGGGTGGCGCTGTTATGGAGAGGGGGATCTGTGGGTGGCGCTGTTATGGAGAGGGGGATCTGTGGGTGGCGCTGTTATGGAGAGGGGGATCTGTGCACTGTTATGGAAAGGGGATATGTGCACTGTTATGGGCATAACAGTGCACAGATCCCTTTCCCCATAACAGTGCACAGATCCCTTTCCCCATAACAGTGCACAGATCCCCCCTCCCCATAGCAGTGCCATAGACCGATCCCCCTATCCATAACAGCCCCGGCCCTGCTGCTCACAGCATCACTCACTGCATCTTTATTTTACCTTACAATCGTGACGCTCCGGTAACAACTCTGCAGGCAGAGCGGAGGGCGGCGTAACGTCACTTACTCACGTGACGCACCTGCTCCGCCCACTTTATGAATGAAGGAGGCGGAGCAGGCGCGTCACGTGAGTAAGTGACGTTACGCCGGCCTCCGCTCTGCCTGCAGAGTTGTTAGTTACTGGAGCGTCACGATTGTAAGGTAAAATAAAGATGCAGTGACAAAGTAAACCGCCCGCCCGCAGATGGTGGGTGACAAATCCCACACCCCATATTTTCGGCCGATATGTAACAATATCGGCCGAAGTGGATTAGGTGCATTTTCGGCCGATATTTTCGGCTGCCGGAATTTCGGTGCACCCCTAATATTTATCCTTTATCCACAGGACTGCTGGGGGTCAGACCCCCATAATACTCTCTGTGATATAACCCCTTTAAAAAAACAAAACACTTTCATCGCAACATTTTTATCGCATATGAACGACCTGTATGTGAATATTCTATCCTGAGATTAGGTCATCAATATAAAAAGGACCAGAAAACCCCTTTATATGTTTAAACTGGTTTTCCGAGGTTTATTAAAAGTGCTCTGTCAACATAAAGCAAAAATACCAAACTTTTTGAGTGTGAGTAGAAGAGTTAGGTGCCAATAGGAAATAAGTAGCAATAGCTACCTGGCTGTAGGCACTTTTAGGGTCCTGAAGTAAACTGATACGATTTATATATTTTTTTTCTTACTAAAAATGTAAATGCTAAAATCTTACCGTGTGAAAGTAATCAATGGCGCTTTCAAAGTTTCCCATTAAACTATGTATGTATCCAATGGCAGAATAAGTGGATGCATTTTGTGGTATTAGAACCAGGGCCTGGCGATGATATTCCAACGCATCCTCGTACTTTCTACAGTTAAGGGGAAAAACAAATTACACATTCAGATTACATTTAACTTAATATTTACAGTCATGTCACCACTGAGACCAGTGAACGGCTGCAGCGGTGCATGTGATGACAGACAGGACATCACACTTCCAGCCCACAGAGGACAGGAAGCTGCAAGCACAGGGCCTTTGTCCCTGGAAACAAAGCGCAGGTAGATATGTAAGTGGCTTTGTTTTCTTAGCCTGAGCACTGTGGGGGCCATAACTAAAAGTGCTATGACTGTCTGACAATGCCTTTAAAGGGCACAGCATGTGTTTTTTTTTTGTTTTACAACATAAAGGGATTTGTACCATCATTCTATTAAATCTTGTGGGCCAGGGTGTAATAGAGGCAGTAACATGGCAGACCTAGAGGCCTTCAGAAGGCCCCTAGCTGCTCTGTTCTTTCATTTCTAATGTGTTTTTTTCCAATCTTCCATGACACCATCTATAGTTAAAATACTTTGTAGCTTTTACAATGTCCATAGAGCCTTATAATAAGCTGTCACTTCCTGATATGTAGAGATCACTTTTCAACAGTCATCTCATTATCAACACAGGACAAGATTGCAATGGTATTATCTCTACTATAAAGCTGGAGGCAGATAAAACACAGGATCCATCTTTGATAAAAGGTTATGTGGAACACCTACACCCCTCCCTGCCCAGGTCATAGAGTATCTCCAGACTCCAGTTTATGTCCATGTGGCTGCTATAAAGCATAACTCTGAACAGCTGTTAACAGAGCACAGCAGCTCAGACAAGATGGCCGCCTCGTATTAAAAATTGAAGAAAGGTAACCATAGAAAATAACCAGATTCAAATAAAAAAAATGTTTCTGTGTCAGTATCTGTTTCTAATTAGTAAAAATGAGAGGTGATACAAGTCATTTACTGTCAGAAAAGTCAGAGCCGACATCGTTCTGCTACAGAGTATTCTTCTATAGTGAATGAACAGAACATGCATTGTAACATTATAATGGAAAGTTCTTGTGCACCCAGCTTACAGTCGCCCCAACATAAAGCTTACATGATTAAGCATTTGGTTCCAATTTGATACAGCTATAAAGCCCCATCTGAACTGCAACTCCAAAAACCAAGATACGCACTCGCAAGGCAGTCACCGAATTTACTCACTTAAGTTTTCGTCGGACATGACCCAAGTTGTTCAGCAAAGGTTCCCATTTGTCAACTGTAACCTGTAAAAATACATTGTATACTGTGATTCAACGTGATATAAATGCGTCTTATCAACACAAGCTTCCCAATTGTCTGTGCAGGGACTCACATCGACACCATTCTGACTGCCTTTATAGTTATACTATATAGTTTACCTCGTTGCCAATTGCTCTGATTTTTTCTAGTGCTTCCAGGAACCATTTCTCAGCAGTTTTCCAGCTGGAAAGCAGAAATGGGGGTGAAAATCCAGAAGTACAATCCAAAAGTGAACATTCTAAGGGTGACCTGAAACTCTCACACTTACTCTCCATTTTGAAATGCCACCACGCCAACTTCATGCATCACAAATGGATCTTCTGGTGCGATACTCAATGCTTGGCTGAAAAATCTTTCTGCTAACTTTGAATTATTAGTAAGCCCATACTCCAGACCAATATACAACATTGGCAAATGACATCTAAAATATGGAAAAAATTTAATTTTTTATTTTATATTATAACACAAATATATGAACACCAATCTTAAAGGAAAAATGTATTGATCTGCATTAATCACATATTATTATATATACACACACACAATACATTAAAGGAGTTTTCCAGCCTTCTTTAGATGATGGCCTATCCTCAGGATAGGCTTATCATTAGGTGATCGGCCAGAATCCAACACCCCGTATCCCCACTGATCAGTTGTTCTGTGTAGCTCCATCACCAGAAGTCGGCACAGGAACTACCCAGCACAGTTATTATTGTTGTGGACAGTATAGCAATCCAACCAGCTAGTAATGGCCTATCCTGAAAATGGACCATTACCTAAAAATGCTGGACAACCTCTTTAGGGTCCATTCACACGTCTGTAGTGTATTGTGGATCCGCAATACACCCGGCCGGCACCCCCCATAGAACTGCCTATTATTGTCCGCAATTGCGGACAAGAATAGGACATGTTCTATTATTATGCGGACCTGCGGCCCGGAAGTTCGGGCTGAAGCTTCGGAAATGCGGATGCAGAGAGCACACAGTGTGCTCTCCGCATCTCTTCCGGCCCCATAAGGAATAAATAGGTTCACACTAGGGCTGCACGATATATCGCAAAAATATTCGAATCGCGATAATCGGCAAATGCGACATGGCGATTCGGCCGACCCGAAAATGCTGCAATTTTATATGAAGGGGCCCCTATTGATAAAATGTCCTCTGTCCTATTGATAAAATGGCCAGCCTCTGTACTTACTTTCGCGATGAATGCACTGCAGCGAGCGGGAGCGAGCGAGGCGGCCGGCCGGCGCGTGACTGACGTCACTTAGTCACGTTCCTGCTTCCTTAATTAAGTGGGAGGAGCGTGACATTGACGTCAGTCACGCGCCGGCCGGCTCGCTCGCTGCCGCTCTCTGCTGCCACATAACAGCGCCATCCGCAGATCCCCCACATAACAGCGCCATCCACAGATCCCCCACATAACAGTGCCATCCACATATGGGAAAATCCAAGCAAATAGACCTCTAGCACAATTTTTAGGGCCCTAATCGCAATCGCACAAAATTCCCATATCGTGCAGCCCTAGTTCACACCCGTTCCCGATATTGCGGAACGGATGTGGACCCAATTGTGGACGTGTGGATGGACCCTTAAGGTGGTTTTAAAACTGAAGGGATTATCCAGGACTTTGATACTGATGATCTATCCTAAGGATGTATCAGATGGTGAAGGTCTGACACTGATCAGCCGTACTGATCAGCTGCTAGCAAGCCATGCTAGTAGCTAATTGGAGGGGATGCCAGACCCACACCAATCTGATAACAATGACCTAACCCCCTTAAACTATAGGCTGAATCTCACAAGTAACATACCCTTTCATCAGTTGTGCAGCTGTGAAGTAAGCAGCCATTGCCTGGTCATGTTCACTCTCCACTGCAAATGAGTGACCGTAAGCAATCCATGCAGGACCGTAGCTTCTCTCCAGTGTGGTGGCTTTGCTACAATACAGCACACAGCATTATTTCATTATTAAAGTGTATCATTAATGAGAATAATTAGAGTGAAATATATTAAAGGCACACTAAAACTCTCTCTTCTATTTATACAAGTGAGGCTACATGCACACGACCGTATGTGTTTTGCGGTCCGTATGCCATCCATTTTTTTTTGGCGGATCCATTGTAACAATACCTAAAACGGACAAATATAGGACATGTTCTATTTTTTTTGCGGGGCTATGGAACGGATATACTGATGCGGACAGCACACGGTGTGCTGTCCGCATTTTTTACGGACCCGTTGAAATGAATGGGTCCCCATCTTATCGGCAAAAAAAACGGAACGGACACGGAAACAAACGTTCGTGTGCATGTAGCCTGAATGAACTCTTTTGTTCTCCGTTATCTGCCATGTTAGCCTTGAGAAAAAGTTACTGGTGAGGTTCTTTAATGGAAATCATGTCCGGAAAAATGTACCTTAGGTATCGTCTGGCATGTTCATTTTTATGCCCAACCATAAGATAGTAGCATCCTACAGCAAACCAGGAAACCTGAAGCAGTGAAAAAAATAAAATAATAGTTACCATACAAAAACATTACAGAACAAATACATGATGGGAAGAATAATCCAATGATATTATGGCATAACGCTAGGATGTGCTATAACATTATCAGCTGTGGATAAAACCTCTGGGATAATGAGAATGAAGGCTTATTTTCTGCACTGGAACGGTGTTGCCTAAAAGAGGAACAGTTTAACCTGCAGATCCTGTCATTCTCAGTTTATGGTGAAAATTCAGCTTTTTGTCACCGAGTGGCTGAAATCACAGTGATAACAGAGTCATCTGATGGTCTCACAACTTGGCCACAATCAAGATCTCAACTTCCAAACTTGCTACCATGCATACTTAAAGGGGTTCTATGGGCTAAAGACATTGATGACCTATCCTCAAGACAGACAGTGTATGGAGCTGGAGACACAGCTCTTTACACTGTGTAGTGGCTGTGCTAGGGGTAATGCAGCTTAGCTCCCATTCATTATGCTGGCATTGGAATCTACACAATGTATGGAGCCTTCTACTTCCGTCCAGTACACTGTTCTGAAACAGCTTATCGGTAGGGATGCTGGGTGTAGGACTCCGACAAATCTGATATTGATGACCTATCCTGCGGATAGGTCATCAATATCTGTAGCCGGACAACCCCTTTAATGTAGATATAAGAAAGCTGTAGACAAAAGGTCACTCCACAGATACAGAGCTGAAATAGGTATTATACAAGAGAAAAAGAACATTATCATAGCTAGAGAACGCCACTTAATAAGTGAAAAGTAAATACTTACTGGGTTATTAGGATATAAATCAACCAGTTTGTGAGAAAGATAAAAAAGTTCTGGAAGATAAACCATAGTTTAGTATACCAACTTCAACTAAGAAAATACTTCATTCATTTGGCAAGTGTAACGCATTCTCACATGTGATTATAAAGCTTACCATTGGCTTTGTTCAGCTCAACTAGAGTGCCTATATGTACAGGTAAACAATTTGCATGGAAGGGATCTTTCTCCATTACTCTGAAAAAGCAAAGAACATAATAAGACAACGCAAGACTGAAAATGCCACACAAGCTTTATGGAAATTCTATAAATGATATTCAACATTCAAACAAGAATCCCATAGCCTTCAGTAAGGGTGCATTCAAAAACATAAGACATACCATAAATGCAAACAATACAAATACAATCTAATATTTATCTTTTTACATTATGGGCACTTCATGCTGCTATCCGTATTCATTTCTATAGCTCAAAGCGAAGAAAAAAAAAAACACCTCTAGTCTATGAACACCATGTGCTTTTTTGGACAAAATGTGCACCTCGATTAAAAATGGACATGTATTCATATTTAACATCATCATCACAAGAAACTGTTGCCCCCTGAAACATAGCTATATTTCACAAGCATTATGACATGGATGGCTAGGCAAGTAATGTGATAGATATTCTTCTAAAGTGGCAGCATTAAAGGGGTTGTCTCGCTTCAGCAAATCGCATTCATCGAGTAGGCAAAGTTAATACAAGGCACTTACTAATTAATGTGTTGCGATTGTCCATATTGTCTCCTTTTCTGGCTTGACTCATTTTTTCATTGCATTACACACTGCTCGTTTCCATGGTCATGACCGCCCTGCAATCCAGCAGCAGTGGATTGCAGGGTGGTCGTAACCATGGAAATATAAATCAAGAAAAGGAAGCAATATGGACAATAACAATACATTAGTAAGTGCCTTGTATTAACTTTCTCTACATGACAAATGCCATTTGCTGAAGTCAGACAACCCCTTTAAAGGCAGCATGGGGGTTGGTTGTCTCCCTAAAGTGAGTTTACATATCAAAAATGACCATTAGTCCTTGGTGCAAAACCAATGGATTTACTTACGCAGATGTAAGTTTATAGCACATCTTGAAGTCACAATTGTAGTAATGTCGTTCTGCTAAAGAAACTACTACATCAAGGTTATCCTGAAGACCATCTACAGATTCTGGTATCACTGTTTCACTTGGCTTGTTGTACTGAAAAAACAGGAAGTTTTAATGATTAGAATATGCATACATTTATATGAAACTCTGCATATCCAAAGCTATTACATCTATCTATCTAGTAGACAGAACAGCTACCTTTTTCAGCTTGTTTTCAAAGAGGAAACGAAGGAGTTCTTGATCTTCTGGACATTTCTTACTAAGAGGTAGAGAATCAAGAAGCTCTTTCTCTGTGTAAAGAAGAAAAACATGTTCAGGATATGTGAGCTGCCCTTATCATGCCTTACAGGACTGCTAAAACTTAAAGGGACACTGACAGGCGAAATCAGCATATATAGTTAGATATATCACATTACAGGTCTTATACAGTCTTTTAAAAGCATATAACTATCCCCCCTGTCCACCTTATAAAGAGCGAAATATAAAGTTTTATAACCTGCTTCTCCGTTCAGCAATCTGCCCAAGGGGCGGCGTTTCATGTGAAAATGCGCCCAGCCAGCCTTCCCAACTGCCGTTCTTAAGCCCCTCCCAGCTCATCATTATTCACTTCGCTGGGCGGCGGCTAGAACTCTCCCCAGTCCCGATCCTGCGCCTGCGCAATTCAATCCTCCCGGCATCGTTCATGCCCAATCTTCTGCGCCTGCGCCCCACCGTGCCGTTAGATCGCGCCTGCGTACACACACCAGCCTGCGTCTTCGAGGCAGCTGCAGCCTCAGCCATGCACTGTTCAGAGCAGCGCTTCAGAGCGCTGCTCACTCACATCATATAAGGGGTTAATTATAGTGCGTCCGACGGCACGGCGGGGCGCAGAAGATTGGGCATGAACGATGCCCGGAGGATTGAATTGCGCAGGATCGGGACTGGGGAGAGTTCTAGCCGCCGCCCAGCGAAGTGAATAATGATGAGCTGGGCGGGGGTTAAGAACGGCAGTTGGGAAGGCTGGCTGGGCGCATTTTCACATGAAACGCCGCCCCTTGGGCAGATTGCTGAACGGAGAAGCAGGTTATAAAACTTTATATTTCGCTCTTTATAAGGTGGACAGGGGGGATAGTTATATGCTTTTAAAAGACTCTATAAGACCTGTAATGTGATATATCTAACTATATATGCTGATTTCGCCTGTCAGTGTCCCTTTAAGTACTAAGCAGCTTAAAGGCTATGCGCACCATCTGAGGCAATTTTTTTTATAATTGCATTTTTGCCTAAAAATCATTTTTTCAATTGGCCTTTACTAAAAATAATATTGAGCTGTTCTGTCACAAAGGGTTAACTGGCTTTCTACCAGCGTGACTGGTACTTTTACTTTGTGCAGTCATCTAATAAACCTTATCTCTAAACTACTAAGAGGTCATAAACACTTATTTAAGCCACATTCTTATCAGTAAGGTAAGAACTGAGCTATGATGAGTGTTTATGAGATCAGAGGGCAGAAATAAGGAGTCCCTCTGTTCCCCAGGTGACGGAAAAGACAGAAAACTCACAGACTGCCACTACAGCATCTCAGCTATGTACAGAAAAAAGGATGCCATATTTTTGATAAAGACCAAATTTAATTTTCAGCTTAAAATGAGTGCAGTGCAATAATTAAAAAAGTTGTTCCTAAAAGGTATACATAGCCTTTAAATTATATGGGTAAAGTTTTCACTGTACATAGTAACAGACTTGGTCATAAACTGAGTTTATAATCTGTCTAATGTCTAGAATTAATTTTTCTTCAAGAGATACCATTTTTGTAATTCTATTTTAAAAACCTGTAAAACATAATGTTTGACTATTTTTCCTCCCTAGGCCACGATCACATCTACACAAGTCATTGCCATTATCCAGCAAATAACTGAAACAAATGGAGCCAAACAGACCCCAATGACTATGATCTGTCTCTGTTTTTTTTAAGCAGGAATTTTGTGAGCCTAAGCCAGAATTAGATCTAACTCGAAGGAGAAGTCCTTCCTTTATATTTCACATTTCCTCCCAACACACTTCTGGCTTTGGTTCAAAAAAACTGCCACAAAAATCTGCATGTGACACCATCCTAAAATATAAATGGTAACCGCAGATGAAATGATTTGTCACATGAACTCCAGGAGCAATATAAGAAGCACGTGGCTGGTACTCAATGAACTCTGAAGTGATGAAGGAAGAAGCCTTTGCCTTCTCTGTAGGGTGTCTGGCTGTGTTTTGCCATCTAAAGCCCCTGCATGATAATTTGTGCAGGAACTTTAAAGTTTTTCAGAGGAGGATTTGAAACATAATTTTACTGCAGGTTTTTCTGACAAATATAGAAGTGGATTAGAAAGGAATGAAAAATATAAAGGAAGGACATATACTTCTATTTCCTGCTGGATCCATTTTTGGTGTTGGCTGAAGAACCTGCAGGAAAATCTTCCTCAAGTCCTTGTCCATAAAACTGCAAATCTAACCAGCCTGTAAATTTACAATGCTAATTGTTTAAAGCAAAGAACCACAGAACGCAAATTTACACTGCATCTTATGGTTCTTAAGGGTACATGCACACGTTCAGGATTCATGTGCGGAGAATCCGCAGGTGTTCGCAGGCAAATCTGTGCGGTCAATCCGCATTAATTGGTGCGGATTTGCATACGGATTTGCGTGCGGATTTGGTGCGGATTCGGTGCGGATTTTCCGCATGCGGATTTCACTAAGTGAATGAAGAAAATCCGGTCAGGAAAAAAAAAATTTATTGACATGTCGCGGATTTTAAAATCCGCACCGCAGGTCAAAATCCGCGCGGAAAAAATCCGCATTGTGTGCATTGAGAATTTCAAATTCTCATAGAATACAATGGACATGACCTACGGTGCGGATTTTCCGCACGCAAATCCGCGCGGAAAATCCGCACGCAATCCTGATCGTGTGCAGGGGGCCTAACTGGTATGAAAAACTGAGGTTGTATTCACATAAAGGGATTTCTTCCAGCTGACCTGCTATCTTCAAATTGCCGTGTCTGCTAAAGATACTGTAAAAGCACTTGTTAATTATTTAGATGCAAAGGTTTGAATGCCTTTGGAAATACAGTATGTGCTTCGTCAGCTGCTCTAATGTATAATGCACTACAACATTAAATATCAGAAAAGACACTACATGTAGACACAAAAGACAGGTCCATGCCCAACCTTCCTGAGCGGTCAGCATATGGTGCGCTGTTAGTAGGTCAAATGCTTCAAAGCAGTAAACATCAAACTTCAAGGCCTCTTTGTAGCTATAGGTTGCCAGGGTTCGGTTATCCAGAGCATCATAGATCTTTCCACGTAAAAGGCAAATAGAGCTTTTGATCTGTAACAAAGGAATTCAGGCATCCCATTATTCCCAATGTGACACTCTCGATATACCACAAATTAGGGATCGACCGATATTGATTTTTTAGGGCCGATACTGATAATTTGTGAACTTTCAGGCCGATAGCCGATAATTTATACCGATATTGTGTGAAATTTCTTCTTTTTTAAAAAAAATCCTACACAAATCTGCTGAAAATGAATATTTTTATTGTTAATATGTATTTTATTTATTTTTTTTGTAAATCTTTCTTTTTTATTTATACTTAATATTTTGGTGTTTTTTTTTTTACTAACCTTTAGCCCCCTTAGGGACTAGAGCCCTTGTCCTATTCACCCTGATAGATCTCTATCAGGGTGAATAGGATCTCACACTGTCCCTGCTGCTCTGTGCATAGTGCACACAGCAGCATGGAGCTTAGCATGGCAGCCAGGGCTTCAATAGCGTTCTGGCTGCCATGGTAACCGATCGGAGCCCCAGGCTTACACTGCTGGGGCTCCGATCGGAGGAGGAGGGGAGAGGGGACCCTGTGGCCACTGCCACCAATGATTACAACTGGGGGGGGCTTGGGTGGGGGGGGCACACTGCGCCACCAATGTTTTGAATACTGGGGTGGGGGGGGACGCTGCGGCACCAATGTTTTTAATACGGGGGTGGGGGGCACACTGCGCCACCAATGAACATAAATCTCTCATTTATTCATATACAGGAGGTGGGAGCTGGCTGCAGAATCACATAGCCGGCTCCCGACCTCTGAGCGGTAGCTGCGATCCACGGCACCTGAGGGGTTAACTACCGCGGATCGCAGCTACCACTCATAGAGGTCGGGAGCCGGCTATGTGATTCTGCAGCCAGCTCCCGCCTCCTGTATATGAATTAATGAAAGGCTTATCTTCATTGGTGGCGCAGTGGCCACAGCCCCTCCCCTCCTCTTCTCTCCTCTCATTGGGGGCAGTGGCAGCAGCAGCACAGGGGGAGGGAAGACACTGCTTCCTTCTCCCCTGTGCTGCTGAGGGAACACAAGAGAGCGCTGTCAGCAGCGCAAAATAGATGCCGATACCGATAACTGTCAAAATCCTGAATATCGGCCGATAATCGGTCGATCCCTACCACAAATATTCTGTTTTCTATTGGTTCACTGAAACGTTCAGTAGATACACAAAGGTAACAGCAGGAAAGAAACACCAGAACCATGAAAGAAGAAAGGCGAGGAAATCAGGTGGCCAGTGAACTGTCGAGGACGTATGCCTGTCACTAAATATATAAAACAGTTTCGGATTTATGGCAGTGGAGAACTTTATGTATCTAACACTTTCATGAAACTGGTGGTTCCTCTATGTTTTTCTATTTCAGAATTTGTACAGAAATGTTTCCATTAGAGCTCAAAGGAAGTTGTCCGGTTCCCATAATTCTGATGGGCAGAATAGCATAGTCTGCTTCTCTAGAAACTGAAAGAAGCTCCTGTAAAATGTACAATTCAAAACCTAGTTTCATATAGTATATGAATAACACAAAACGTTACCGAGGACTGCGAAATCTGCCATTCCTCAGAACCATCTTTTAATAATTTTTCATCCTTTGCACTCTTCTCAAACAGCTTTTTACTAATCGGTTCTTCCATGTCCAGGATATCTAGGGCTTGCTGGTACTCTTTGGCAGCATACTTCATAGAAAAAAGAAAGAAAATGACGTCATCCATCTGAATGCAGTGGAGCTGCAGTACACAATGCAGCTGTAAAGGGGTTATACCACAATTAATGTCAAAAATAAAAATCTGACATCATATGCTACATGACAACCTCTTTCTAAGGGGTCAGGCACAAAAATATGGGTGACATCCGTGTTGCATCCATTTTTTTCCGGATCCATTGTAACAATGCCTGTCCATGTCTGCAAAACAGACAAGAATAGGACACGTTTTATCTTTTTTGAGGAACAGACATGCGGACATACAGACACGGAACGCACACTGAGTAATTTCCGTTTTTTCCCCAAGCCCCATTGTATGGTTCCGCATATGGACCTGTAAAAAAAACGGAAGGAAAGAAAAATACGTTCGTGTGCGTGAGCCCTTACAGAGCTAGAACCAGCCATGTACCTCACATGGATCCAGAGCTCCCCCTATTCATTGCTCCAGTTGCTCCGCTAGATTTATCTCAAGTCGGCAGCTCAGGTGGCATGAACTTTTCAGGGGGTATGTTAGTTTTAGTTTTTTTTTTAGCTCTTTCACTGTAGCTTTCATAGCTTCTAACAGAACATATGTCTAGTGCCAGTTAAAGATTTACACTGAGCGTGTGCATCCACCAAAGTGAGGTGGATGGGGAAATAAGCAAAACAATAAACAGCAGGTGGCGCTATTCAGATACCACGACCTCTACTGATCCCACAATGATAACGTATCCAAAAAGTAAGCAATTACACTGACTGCAAGGAAAGCTATACAATCTAATAAATAATGCATGTCTGTAGCAGTGATCTATACTATGCTCACCTCATAATGTAGACTCTCTGATAATCTGGCACCTATGTAGTCCTAATGATAATGTCTTACAGTTGTTTTAAAAGACTTTTACAGTAAAAAGAATGGAAATCAGTCTGTACTTTGTGCCAGATTATAAAAATAAAAAAAATCTAATGTGTGGGGCATTAATAGAAAGGATTGTATGATTCATTTATGATTTTAAAGCCCACATTGTATCATAGCCCTGAGATGGAAATTAATGCATGAAAATGATACTTTCTGAAATACTGAATGCAGGATTACTATTGTATATTAGCGTTAGGGTACTTTCACACTAGCGTTTTTGTTTTCCGGTATTGAGTTCCGTCACAGGAGCTCAATACCGGGAAAAAACTGATCAGTTTTATCCTAATGCATTCTGAATGGAGAGCATTCTGTTCAGTCCCTCTTACGTTTTTTGGACGGAGAAAATACCGCAGAATGCTGCAGTTTTCTCTCCGGACAAAAATACTGATTACTTGCCGGAATGCCAGATCCGGCATTAATTTACATTGAAGTGTATTAGTACCGGCATTAAGTGTTCAAGCACAACGGATCCAGCTTTCTGGTCTGCGCATGTGCAGACCTTTAAAAATGCAAAAAAACATTAATACCGGATCCGTTTTTCCGGATGACACCGGAGAGACGGATCCGGTATTTCAATGCATTTGTCAAACGGATCCGCATCCAGATCCGTCTGACAAATGCCATCAGTTTGCGTCCGGATTGCCGAATCTGGCAGACAGTTCCGGCGAAGGAACTGCCCCCCGGAATCCTCTGCCGCAAGTGTGAAAGTAGCCTTATATACCATTTACTTGCAGTCAGCATGGTGGATATTCAGAAGACATGATTCACTAAAGAGGGTCACAGACATAAAATAACTTGACCTCCCCATAAACACGACCACCTTGCTGAGTCGGTATGTTTGCCTAAATGGGAAGAAACCCTGCTGCCAACTGGGCATTGAGGTCAACCGTGAGTCAAAGGCCAACAGGCACATCGTCACTTACACATACAGTTCAGTCCCAAAAAAAAACAGATGTGGCACCATCTTTTTTGAATCACCCTCTCCAAAGCTCTGATCTGATACTACTTACATGACATCGAGCTGCCAGGTATCGACATGCCTCATACGCCTATTGAAGGAAAAGTACACAATTTAAGGGCAAAAAAACACAACCAGCATCAAGTACTACCAGTATACTAGCTACAAAGAAAACGTTAATTTTGTATAGCAGAGAAAACAAATGAAATCGTCAATCTCATAAACTGTAATCCTTAGGCCTCTTTCACACGGGCGAGATTCCAGCACGGGTGCGATGCAGGAGGTGAACGCATTGCACCCACACTGAATCCGGACCCATTCATTTCTATGCGGCTGTGCACACGAGCGGTGATTTTCACGCATCACTTGTGCATTGCATGAAAATCGCAGCATGTTCTATATTCTGCGTTTTCCACGCAACGCAGGCCCCATAGAAGTGAATGGGGCTGCGTGAAAATCGCAAACATCCGCAAGCAAATGCGGATGCAGTGCGATTTTCACACACGGTTGCTAGGAGACTATCGGGATGGGGACCTGATTGCTATTATTTTCCCTTATAACATGGTTATAAGGGAAAATAATAGCATTCCTAATACAGAATGCATAGTACAATAGGGCTGGAGGGGTTAAAAAATAATAATAATTTAACTCCCCTTAATCCACTTGTTCGCGCAGCCCGGCTTCTCGTCTGTCTTCATCTTTGCTGTGCACAGGAAAAGGACCTGTGGTGACGTCACTGCACTCATCACATGGCCCGTCACATGATCCATGACCATGGTAAAAAAGATCATGTGATGGACCATGTGATGAGCGCAGTGACATCCTCAAAGGTCCTATTCCTCAAAGAAGAAGACAGAAGAGAAGCCGGGCTGCGCGAACAAGTGGATTAAGGTGAGTTAAATTATTTTTTTTTAACCCCTCCAGCCCTATTGTACTAAGCATTCTGTATTAAGAATGCTATTATTTTCCCTTATAACCATGTTATAAGGGAAAATAATACAATCTACACAACCCCAAACCCGAACTTCTGTGAAGAAGTTTGGGTACCAAACATGCCGATTTTTCTCACGCGTGTGCAAAACGCATTACAATGTTTTGCACTCGTGCGGAAAAATCCCGCATGTTCCTGCAACGCACGTGTGAAACAAGCATTTAAGGTTTTATGATCTCACACGCATTGGGGCAGATTTACCATACCTTAACTCCAGAATTCTGGCTTCAAAAAGTCACTCACCCCAGTTTTAAAATGTGGTGGGAAAGTGGGCGTGGTTAGTTATGTTAATGAGTTTCACTCCAGATTTATCTTTTTAAAAAGCCGCAATCTCACTCCGGGAGGAGGGTGGAGTAGGAAAACTGGAGGTGCTTCTCTAGACAAAAGTGTTAGGTTTAGGCCTTATTCACACGTCCGTTGTTTCTTTCCTGATCTGTTCCGTTTTTTGCGGAACAGATCTGGACCCATTCATTTTCAATGTGTCCTGAAAAAAAAAAAAAATCTGACATTGAGCTGTCTGTTTTTTTTCAGGACCCATTCAAAATGAATGGGTCCAGATCTGGTCCAGATCTGTTCCGCAAAAAACGGAACAGATCAGGAAAGAAACAACGGACGTGTGAATGGACCCTTAAGGAGAAGACAAATTTATCAAACAACAGACTTCATATATTCTTCTCCTGATAAATTCCCCCCATAGGCTACTAACAAACTATTAATCTAATACCAGCACAATCAAGTCCTCTGCATGACTACATTTCAACAACTGAATAATAGATGGGATTTACAGGAGTGTCCTTGTGTGCAAAAATCTGTTAGCAAATAGTGTAACTTAGGTAGAGTCCTGCGGCTTGTACTCAGTATAACTTGTATTTCATTCTTATATCTGTGCTTATTTTGGACTTTGAAGTCCAGGAGGTGGTCCTATCAGTGATTGACAGCTATCTCTGTATACACAGTCATAGAGGGAAGGCTGTCAATCACTGATAGGACCTCCTCCTGGACTTCAAATCCCAGAATGAGATGGGATATAAATGTATAAACAACAGGTTTTATCTAATCTTTTCCCAAAAAACTATATATATCAATCTGCTCAGCTCTTCCTGCTCTAAAATATGCTGCTGGCAGATTGCCTTTAACAACCACATTAAAAGAACACTAAACCAAGAAATCAATGTTAAAAGTAGACAGGAAATATAGATGCCGCCGCTGTTTGTGTCAGGCAGAAAATGCTGCAGACTCACAAATACCGTATTTTTCGCCCCATAAGATGCACTCCCCCCCCCCCCCCCCCAAAAAAAAATGGGGGAAAAATGCCCCTGCGTCTTATGGGGTGAATGCTGACATTTTTACATCGCAGGCTGCGATGTATATGCGAGCGGGGAGGTACTGGGAGGAGGAGCTGGGGGCCGGTGCAGTCACTGTAGTCCAGCCCCGCCGCTCCAGTATACAAATATAAAATGTCTCATTCAATTAAAAGTGATTAAACATGCCCCCCCACTTTTAATATTACCATACATCCTAACCGCTTCAGTAGAATGCAGGCAGGCAGGCCTGATGTCACGTGCCTGCGCTGCCTACTTTATGAATGAAGCAGGCAGCGCAGGCAAGTGACGTCAGTGAGTGACGTGCCGGCCGTCCGGCCTGCCTGCATTGTACAGAAGCTGTTAGGATGTACGTTAATATTAGGAGTGAGGGGGCATGTTTAATCACTTTTAATTGAATGAGACATTTTATATTTGTATACTGGAGCGGCGGGGGGGGGGGGGGGGGGGATCTGTGGATGACACTTTTATGGGGAACATCTGTGGAAGGCACTGTTATGGGGTGGGGGGTCTGTAACAGTGCCACCCACAGATCCCCCCTGTAACAGCAGATCCCCCCCCGTAACACTGTGCGTCATCCACAGATCCCCCATAACAGTGTGTCATCAACAGATCCCCCATAACAGTGTGTCATCAACAGATCCCCCATAAAACAGTGTGTCATCCACAGATCCCCCATAAAACAGTGTGTCATCCACAGATCCCCCATAAAACAGTGTGTCATCCACAGATCCCCCATAACAGTGTGTCATCCACAGATCCCCCATAAAACAGTGTGTCATCCACAGATCCCCCATAACAGTGTGTCATCCACAGATCCCCCATAACAGTGTGTCATCCACAGATCCCCCATAAAACAGTGTGCCATCCACAGATCCCCCCATAACAGTGCCATCCACAGATCCCCAGTATTAGTGCCATCCACAGACCACCATTAGTTCCAAACCCACCAAAAGCACACCTTTTGGTTAAAAATATTTTTTTTCTTATTTTCCTCCCCAAAAACCTAGGTGCGTCTTATGGGCCGGTGCGTCTTATAGGGCGAAAAATACGGTAGTTTTTTTAGAAATCCTGCAGAGAACAAAGGGGTTTATCTCCTGCTGATTGGCTCCATCTTTGGCTGACTGGAGGGGCGGGGCTTAGGCAAGGGGGCAGTGCTTAACAAACTTTTGTTCTTCAGACAGGACACAGCAGGGAGGCTCCTGTTCCAGCCAGCTGTCCTACAGCTAGTCACGGGACTGTGAGGAAGACAGCAGTGAGGCATGAGTAAGCTTTTGGGACACAGATTTATTTTCATATTTCATCCATGGAAAAGGAGAAGATAATGGAGGAAGTGCTGGGATATTTTTGGGGGCATTTTGCTGTGTTTAGTAATCCTTTAAGATAAGTTTCTAGGGAGCTAATTAACCAAACAGCATGTTTTTAGAATGTGGGAGGAAACCAGCTTACCCAGAGCAGACCCACACAAACACGTGAGAACATACAAGCTTCAAGCAACTGTTGTCCTTGGTCAGATTCAAAACTAGGACCACAGCTCAGCAAGGTGACAGTTCTAAGCACTGTAGGATCATATGTCATTTTGGCACAGATTTCCAGTAACTGCAATGTAGTCTTATAAGAAACCAATTTCCTGACAATTAGGCCTCATTCACACATCAGTGTTTGGTCAGTGTTTTCCATCAGTGATTGTGAGTCAAAACCAGAAGTTGAGCCTCCACAGACATAAGGTATAAGGGAAAGATCTGCACCTGTTCTGTGGTTAGACCCGCACCTGGTTATGGCTCAAAATCAGTGATAGAAATAACTGACCAAACACTGACTGTGTGAATGAAGCCTTAGAAAGCCATCAACGTGATGCATAAACTTGCCTTGTCCAGTTTTCTTGACCTCAGGGCATGTGAAGCTCTGTGATACTGAGCAGTCAGATACAGACATTGTGCAAGCCAATAAACATCTTGTGGTTCCTCTGCAAACAGAAAAAAAGAGTTTTCAAAATGAATCCAGTTACATTGTGGATCCAGCAGATAATACAAATTAAGTATCCAAAAGCCAAGAGAAACTAAGCACATGCTTGTAACGTAGACCAGTTCAGGTTGCTGCTGAAAGGGACTATACAACACACTGCCCAAAACACGCTTTTATATAGCCCATCTTATGTCACCTGGCTATATGGTCCCACAATAAAAAATACCTATCTACAAATGTTGGCACAGGGGGGCATAAGGGGTGGAGAGGGAGCCTACATATATAAGGGCAAGTTCACATCTGCATTGGAGGCTCCATTTGAGGCCCCCTTTACAGATTCCATCCAAAAGACCAGATGAAAAAGTCCTGTGTTCAGGACTTTTTGTCCGGTAAAAAACAAACAAAAAAAAAAACAGGATTCGGAACGGAAACTGCTCAGCTAAGTTTCGGTTAGTTATGTGCAGAATCCGTCACTTCCATTATTTCCGTTGTTCTGCTTCTCTAACAGAGCTGAACAATGGAAATATAAACCATTGGTCTGAAAGGGGTCCTAAGCTGCCCATACACATAAGAACGTGATGGATCAACTGTGTTGAAGGTTCCAATTCATCCAATCTATTGCCATTTGCCCTTGAAACCATTAATAATTATGTAATTGCTGATTCACACTACCACACTGGAAGGCAGAAGCAACATTTCTGGTGAGTTACCCCCACTCTTCAGGGAGGAGGCAGAACCCAGCAGACCGTATTCTAAGTCATTGGGATGTCAGGTGCCAGTGGGGTCTGTCATGCAATGGATCCAGCTCTGTGCCAGTTTATAATGGAAATCATTCTATATTTTAGGCCTCATAGACACGACCATACTTTGTATCCGTGTCCAAAAAGCTTTTTCTATTTTGCAGATTGCACACGGACTCCACAAAAAACACGGATAGCACACAGATGTTATCCATGTTCTGTCCGCAAATTATAGAACATGTCCTATTAGGGCTCATGCGCACAAACGTGTGTCGGCCTTGCGGTGCATTGGGGACTGCAAATTGCGGTTCCCAATGCACGGGGCACCGTCCGTGTAGCCTGCGCTGGCAGAAGCAGACCCAATAAACTTGAATGAGTCCGTGTTCCGTCCGCACGGCAAAAAATAAAGCATGTTCTATTTTGTTTTGCGGTGCGAAGGCACAGACCGAAATGCCATGGAAGTGCACCATAGTGCTTCCATGGGCTTCCGTTCTGTATCTTCTGGATTGCAAGTGTCTGTTTGCGGGCTGCATACGTTCATGTGGATGAGCCCTTATTATCTATAATGCAGACCAGAATAGTTATTTCTAGTAATAGGAGTGAGAAAAATGCATGACAATGAATGGGGACAAAACTGAAGCGTTTTCTTCCGCTATTGAGATCCTTTGACGGATGTCAATAGCGGAACTGAAAACACTAGTGTGAAAGTAGCCTTACTGTAAGACAACGGGACCTTGGTCACAGTGTACTACCCAAATATACCAGGATGGGCTGTAAAGGACTGGTAAAGCGTAATAGATTTACTAACATAACAGACACAATAGCGAACATCCTTACCACGTGATAACGAAGCAACCTTATCCGCCCAAAATAAGGCACTCTGGTACTGTTGCTGCAAGACACAAAAGGATGCGACATGTTCACCCGTGAAGATACAGTCCATGATACGCACATTTCATCCATGTAGGGAGCAGCACTAGAAGTAATTCACAAAGATATCCCGGGTTTTCAGGGAATATAGGCAGATAGCCTATGACCCAAGACCCCCGCTGATCGGGGTACAGCGCTCATTGCATTCAAGGTTTTTCCACACAGAGGCTTGTCTTAACGCAGTTTGTCATCTCCAAAATCAGTTTCGGGCCATGTTCACATGGCAGAAGAAAATTCAGTAGCTAACAGCGGGTGCTTTTTGGTGGCAGCTTTGTAATTTGGTGCTGGTTTCAGATACGTTTTTACAGGAGGTTTTTCTGCTTCCTCATTGACTTCTACAGATATCCACAATCAAATCCATGACAAAGAAGTGACCTGCCACTTTGAAATCAGCGGTGGAAAGAATCGCCATCATGTGTTACCCACTGCAATCAGTGGGAAGCCGTTGGGTGACGTTCTGATTACACCATGAAAACCAACCATTTTTGGCTGCAGATCTGGGTTTATCTGTGTGAACGTAGCCTCAAAGTAAACACACCTCCATGTTGGGTAGGCTATTCTGAAACATAACCAGAACCCAGTCCTCTAACCCCGAGAAAAGCTTATTTTTATGAAAATAAGGTGTTCAGTGCACCGTGGGCAGGGCCACTTCATTTGGTGCACCAGGCATGCCCTGTGTCGTCTCTGGGACTGCCAATCAAACAAGAGGAGCGGTGCAAGATTATGTTACTGGTGGAGCAACGGTGCAACAAATGGACCGGTACTGCCCACAGTGCACCGAAAACCTTACTTGCATAAAAATAAAAGGAAACATTTCTGAGAGCACCGGATTTCACAAGAAAGGTATGTTAAAGGGTTTGTCCGGGCTTTTACTATTAATGACCTATCCTCAGGATAGGTCATCAATATCAGATCGGCGGGGGTCCGGCCGATCAGCTGTATGAGGAGCGCGCAGGGTGCACGTGCCGACTCTCTTCCTGTCCCATAGACATACAGCGGAGAGCAGGAAGAGAGAAGGCAGACGGCACGTGAACACAGGCTATAGGCTATCCTGAGGATAAGTCATCAATAGTGAAAGCCTGGAGAACCTCTTTAATGTCTTGGGGAAACCGACTGTAGACTACACGACTGTCTGCTTACTTTGAAACTGATTTTGGAGGCAAGAGACTCCCTAGCAATCAATGCTTTCCCCCATCAACCCTCATACCAGAAAAGCTTAGGTATACAGAAGAGCTCCGACCAGAGGACCCTGCAAGGATGGCTACTGAGATGTCTCCTAGGAGTCCAGACTCTGCAGTGAACTGTAATCACCTCTCAGCTGTATTAGATTCATGAGAGGTTTCCTGCCCTTCAATGTAGGAATGATGCTATTCACACGCAGCAAGCAGAGATCATCCATAAGATGAGGAATGGAAGCCAAGTATCTTACAAAGTCGGACTTTCATACAGTCACTGCTCTGTATCTGCTCATCACGGCAGCCTGTCATCTGCACACAGGCAGAATACAAGCTGCAGGCTGTGGATGATCCCAGCTAATAATGGGTAGGGGTTCAATAACTGGACCCCACATGTCAATGAGATGTCAGATCATACAGATGACCCCAGTACACGCTGTGAAATGCTGCTTTCACTATGCAGGTCATATGCCATGTGCACAGGTATGCAGGGCTGACAGGATCCACTGCCATGTGCACACACTGGCATAAAGTGATGCCCTGTCACGTGACGGGGCAGCGATCACGTGCTCCTCTTACCTGCTCTATATACTGCTGTACTCTCTTCCTCAGCCGATCTAAATTCATGATTTCTGTATTAGTAATGGAGACGGCCAGGCGCGCCCACGATGCAGGAGCGCGCTCCCGGCCCCCGCTGCTCAGTGGGTGCCCGTGCCCCCCCAATCTGCAGCACCGGTTTCACCTCCTATTCCTCCCGGGTGCGCCGCGGCTGAAACAGAGCTGTATTAGGGTGGGTGTTACACACATCATCCGCCGGGCGGAAACAAAGCGAGAACACGGAGGTTCCGGGTCAACTACTGACTGCGGGAAATGTACAGTGTGGGACTGCTGTATGCTAGATATCGTTCAGCAAAATATAAAACGAAGCTTGTCCTGTCCCTTGTGTGGTCAGACAGGATTGTATCGTCCTTCCAGGAAATCACTGCCAGGAGAAATGGCTGACATTTATTTCACAGATTTCATATGGGATCCTTTAAAAATATTTGGATAAATAGGTGTGCATGATCACAGTATCTTTTGTCATATAATATTTGGTTGAAGAGATTGTTTTAGGTTGAGTTCACAAGCGTCTCAAAATCCAACAGAAAAATCCGCTGGGGATGTATTACATGCGGTTTTCATCACGGAAAAGCCAGGAGATTTCATCATCTCCATTGGGTGAAATCCACGAGAGAAATTCGCTGTATAGGGCCTCATGCACACGACCGTTGTTTTGGTCCGCATCCGAGCCCATTCACTTCAATGGGGCCGCAAAAGATGCGGACAGCACTCCGTGTGCTGTCCGCATCCGTTGCTCCGTTCCGTGGCCCCTCAAAAAAAATATAGCATGTCCTATTCTTGTCTGTTTTGCGGACAAGAATAGGCATGTCTACAATGGGCCTTCCGTTTTTTGCGGATCCGCGGTTTGCGGACCTCAAAAAACAGCACGGTCGTGTGCATGTATCCTAAATTGACATGCTGAGGATTTCAAATCCACAATCTCGCACTTTTTCTGCTGCTTTTTTTGGACACATCATGAGGATGAGAATCCAGAAATTCTCATCCACCTTGCTGGTGGGGTACTGAGGAAACCATCTTTCCTCCACAGCTCAGAAGGCTGCTGGATTTTAATTCCACACCATTTTTTTCAGTTCGTATATATAGAGACGCCTGGAGGTGTATAAACTCCAATTTAAATGTGCCTGCTTTCCATCCACAGGCTACATTTAGGTGCACATGTGAGGCCTGGGCCATATCAGCCAGTCTTGAGTGGGACTCGCAGACTCCTCTCTCCTCCCATTGCTAGCATAGTTACATGCTGGAGGTAACTGGTGAGTTGTTTGTGAGTCGGACCTCACGATCCTGTAATTTGCCCACTGGCTCCTGGTATTGCCCATACGGCCCAGTTAGGAGAGTGTTAGGTCCCGAGCTACTTGAGAAACCTTTGCGCGGTGCTCGGGCTCAGATATGTCCTCCTAGTAGGACATGTTGGCTAATCTCTCAATTTTATCATCAGTTTGAGGGGTTTAGCAAGTCTGCAGAGTGCACCTGTGTTTGCTATTATTATATTGTTATATTGATTATCACATCCACATAATTGCCATCCTGTGTAGGATGTCTATTGTGGTACTTGTGGTTCGCTGCGGGCATCCTCCACTGTATGCATTTTTGCTGGGGATCGCCATTAGCAACAGGCCACAAGTGCAGGATTTGCTCCCCTATATATATGCACAACTGCATGTGGGTTGTTTGAGCACTTCCTGCCTGTTTAACACCATGCCTTTTTTTTTTCATTTGTTTTCATGTTTTTTTTGCCTTCAACATAGCCATAATAAGCGTTTCTTTTGATTGGACCGCGCTACCTCAGAAATCACAGAGAATCCACAATCGAAGCCAGCAAGATAATCACAAGCATGGGGAAGCAAACAGGCCAGTCAAAACCTCTCCTCCTCTCCTTTCCAGGCTGTGTGAACTGTACCCACTTCACCGTCGGGACCTGCGACACCACCAAGCAACGTACTTTTTGAGGCTTATTTATTTATTTTTTATAAATAGCCATAATAAGGGCTTTTTTTTTGCAGGAGTACTGTACATCTAATCTATCGCGTAACAAAAAAAAATTGCAATTCCACAATTGTTTTTAGGGCTTAGTTTTTACTGTTCACTTTGTGGTAACAATGACATACTAACTTTTTTCTGCGGGTCAGTGCGGTTATGGAGATACTAGATTTGGGCTATGTTGGCATATGGGTGGGAAGCTCTGTTAAGGGCCTCTATTGCGGACTCCGATAACCCACCTTAGCCAGTGATTGGCTAAAGAGCAATCCCAGCCACTTCCTGCTATGTCGAGGATATGGAATAACTATTAGATAGGTGGGGGTCCTACCAATAGGACCCCCACCGATCACGAGAACAGGCGGACCGTACCCGCTGCAGCCACCCTGAATTGATCAGAGCAGCCGATCGCACATGCGCGTGGACGCTGTATTCGTTTCTATGGAAGTTCCAGAGATAGCCAAGGACAGGGGATAACTTGAAACAACCAGAATACCCCTTTAACGATTTGAAAGCCATGCCCAAACTTTTTATTGTGCTGGAATACCCTAGTTATATCCGATCGAGGCAGTGAGAGAAGGGTGGCAGCTGTATAATACAACTAGCACCCACAAGTGATGGCACAGGCACAGTGCCAGCCTATTACATCATGTCACGTTAACTAGGTACTTGAAGCAAATTAATATTAGATCGTAAAGAGGTTAAAGGGGTTGTCCGGTTCTTGCTTTGGAGGACCTCTCCTGACCTGAAGACAACCCATTAATTATAATGGGTTTTGTGAAGAAGGTGACAGGACGAACATTGTTATATACAGTAGCTAATCTAATACTCAGCCTGAGCAGCACGACCAGGAGTGCCCCCACCACAGACAGCATAGTTGAGCCCCGCCATTCAAGTTCCTGTTTGATAAAGTCAATGTCTGGCATCCACTGGTTTCTCAAATCTCCAGCATTTGGACCATGGTTGTCTCAGAACACTTCTGTGCAGTGCCTGCTTTTTGATGCAAAGAACTTGTCTCTGACCCCCAATGGGGCTATTCCTTTTACTAAAATAAATAATATGGGCCCAACTGCAGCAGTCATAGATGGGCCCATAGAGTGCGAGCTCATTTTTAAAATTTCTTCTAGGGCCCGTGATGACAATGTCATCAGTATCCCTGTGTCACTGATCTGTCACACAACTGCCCTCCCATCTGACCAGCCTACCGGGATATCTGTCGGTAGAGCCAGTGCCTAATCCATCATAGTATGGAGATATACTTCCCTAGAAGAATATCGCATCTCACAAGGACATCTTCCAATAGCACATAGAGTGCCACTACACAGTCCGTACAAATGGTATGATGCCTGAGGCTCTTTCACACTGGTATCCTTCCTTCACTTCTTTTTGTACAGGAGACATGACAGATCTGTTCAGTTTTCTAACATATTCTAACATTTTCTGGTGATTTATAATGGGCCTGTCAGATCTTTCCTTTTCTTTATATGATAGCACAGGTCAGCATTTAACCATAAAGTGACAGTAAAAAAGAGCCTTAGCCACTTGAAACAATAGTCCCGTAAAAGCAAGAATGTATAAAATGCTCATTGTTAGAGTTGAGCGGACACCTGGATGTTCGGCAGGTTAGGCCGAACTTGAAAAAAAGTCAATGGGGACCCGAACTTTTGGCCACTAAAATAGCTCTAAAATAGCCCTGGAAAGAGCTAGAGGGCTGCAAAAGGCAGCAAAATGTGCTTAAGAGCATGACAAATGCTCTGCAAACAAATGTGGATAGGGAAATGAATAAAAAAAACATAAAAGACCTTAAAAAAATAAAAATTAGGAATGATGTAGGAGGAAGAGGTTGAGGAGGCGGTGAATGGGTGGATGTGGCTGTGTAGGCTCACGCGGCGGTCTAGGTAGAAGCGGCGTTGAAGGAGGAATAGGTAGCCAACACAGATGTGTGTTATTTAGCATTTTTACATAGGGGTATCCCCCAAAATATTGGGACATATAAAAAAAAAAAGGAATAAGTGCACTTGAGTACAAGGATGGATGGTTGAGGCTGTTAGAACTGTCTTTTCTGCACAAGGTACAGACAAGTCTTGTGGGATCCAGGCCTGGTTCATTTTAATGAACGTGAGCTTGTCCACGTTGGCTGTGGACAGGCGGCTGCGTCTGTCTGTAATGACGCCTCCTGCCGTGCTAAATACACATTCAGAGAGTACACTGGCTGCAGGGCAGGCCAGCACCTCCAAGGCATACAGGGCAAGCTCTGGCCATGTGCCCAATTTGGAGACCCAGAAGTTGAATGGGGCAGAACCATCAGTCAGTACGTGTAGTCGTGTGCACAGGTACTGTTCCACCATGTTGTTCAAATCCTGCCTCCTGCTAACACGCTCCATATCAGCAGTTGGGGCCGGTTGTTGCGGCGAAGTGACAAAGCTTTTCCACATGTCAGCCATGCTAACCCTGCCTTCTGAGGTGCTGGCGCTGACACAGCTGCGTTGGCGACCTCTTCCTCCTCCCCTGCCTTCGCCTTGTGCTACCACTTGTCCGACTTGGCGCCAGTCGGGAATGCTCTCAGGAGCGCCTCTACCAGCATGCGCCTGTAGTCGCGCATGTTCCGATCATGCTCCAGTGAGGCAATTAAGGACGGCACATTGTCTTTGTAACGGGGATCCAGCAGGGTGGCCAGCCAGTAGTCAGCACACGTTAAAATGTGGGCAACTCTGCTGTCGTTGCGCAGGCACTGCAGCTTGTAGTCGCTCATGTGTGCCAGGCTGCCCAGAGGTAAGGACAAGCTGTCCTCTGTGGGAGGCGTATTGTCTGCGTCCTCCGTATCCCCCCAGGCACGCACCAGTAATGGGCCTGAGCTGCGTTGGGTGCCACCCCGCTGTGAACATGCTTCATCCTCATCCTCTTCGTCCTCCAGTAGTGGGCCCTGGCTGGCCAAATTTGTACCTGGCCTCTGCTGTTGCAAAAAACCTCCCTCTGAGCCACTTCTAAAAAACTGGCCTGAAAGTGTTAGAGATGACCCAGCTTCCTCGTCCCGGGCCACATCGTCTTCCATCATCGCCCTAAGTGTTGTCTCAAGGAGACATAGAAGTGGTATTGTAACGCTGATAACGGCGTCATCGCCACTGGCCATGTTGGTGGAGTACTCGAAACAGGGCACACAGGTCTCGCATGGAGGCCCAGTCATTGGTGGTGAAGTGGGTCTGATCCGCAGTGCGACTCACCCGTGCGTGCTGCAGCTGAAACTCCACTATGGCCTGCTGCTGCTCGCACAGTCTCTCCAGCATGTGCAAGGTGGAGTTCCACCTGGTGGGCACGTCGCATATGAGGCGGTGAGCGGGAAGGCCGAAGTTACGCTGTAGAGCAGACAGCCAAGCGGCGGCAGGAGGAGAACGCCGGAAGCGCGCACAGACGGCCCGCACTTTATACAGAAGCTCTGACATGTCGGGGTAGTTGTGAATGAATTTCTGCACAACCAAATTCAGCACATGTGGCAGGCAAGGGATGTGCGTCAAACCGGCTAGTCCCAGAGCTGCAACGAGATTTCGCCCATTATCGCACACCACCAGGCCGGGCTTGAGGCTCACTGGCAGCAACCACTCGTCGGTCTGTTGTTCTATACCCCGCCACAACTCCTGCGCGGTGTGGGGCCTGTCCCCCAAACACATCAGTTTCAGAACGGCCTGCTGATGTTTACCCCTGGCTGTGCTAAAGTTGGTGGTGAAGGTCTGTCGCTGACCGTATGAGGAGGAGGAGGAAGATGAGGCAACAGGAGGCAAAGAATGATGCCCTGCGATCCTTGGCAGCGGAAGGAACGTGCGCCAAACAGCTCTCCGCCTGGGGCCCAGCCACCACTACATTTACCCAGTGTGCAATTAGAGAGATATAGTGTCCCTGGCCGTGCTTACTGGTCCACGCATCTCTGGTTAGGTGTACCTTGCCACAGATGGCGTTGCGCAGTGCACACTTGATTTTAACCGATACTTGATTGTGTAGGAAAGGCACAGCTCTCATGGAGAAGTAGTGGCGGCTGGGAACGACGTACTGTGGGACAGCAATCGACATGAGCTGTTTGAAGCTGTCTGTCTCCACCTGCCTGAATGACAGCATTTCAAAGGCCAGTAGTTTAGAAATGCTGGCATTCAGGGCCAGGGATCGAGGGTGGCTAGGTGGGAATTTACGCTTTCTCTCAAATGTTTGTGAGATGGAGAGCTGAACCCTTCCGTGTGACATGGTGGAGATGCTTGGTGACGGAGGTGGTGTTGTTGGTGGCACATCCTCTGTTTGCTGGGTGGCAGGTGCCAACGTTCCTCCAGAGGCGGAGGAAGAGGCTGAGGCAGCAGCAGAAGAGGCAGCAGGAGGGGCCCTTTCTTGGTTTTGAAGGTGCTTACTCCACTGCAGCCCGTGTCTCGCATGTAGATGCCTGGTCATGCAGGTTGTGCTAAGGTTCAGAACGTTAATGCCTCCCCTCAGGCTCTGATGGCACAGCGTGCAAACCACTCGTTTTCAGCAGTAGTTGGCTCAGGCCAGGCTTAAAACACATTTGCTCTAGATCGCTGAGTAAAGAAGCAGTTCTTGATAAGATTTCTCCCTGATCTCTCCCTCACAGCAGCTGCAGCCTATCCCTACACTAATCCGAGCATAGTGACGGGCGGCGCTACGTGACTCCAGCTTAAATAGGAGCTGGGTCACATGCTGCAGTTGGCCAATCACAGCCATGCCAATAGTAGGCATGGCTGTGATGGCCTTTTGGGGCAAGTAGTATGACGCTTGTTGATTGGCTGCTTTGCAGCCTTTCTAAAAGCGCCATAAAAATCGCCGAACACTGAACCCGAACCTTTACGTAAATGTTCGGGTCCGGGTGCCGAAAAACCTAAAGTTCGGTACGAACCTGAACTTTACAGTTCGGGTTCGCTCAACTCTACTCATTGTGTTATGGTTACACATTTTAAACCATAGTGGATAAAAAATGTACTTTCTTTAAAGGGAATCTGTCACCTATTTGAGCATATAAAACTGTTAACATAGCAATATTGCAGGATAGGATGTCGCACTAAGAAACCGGAACTCCAAAACGAGGTGCTCCTATCCTAACGAGAGCACTCACTCGATAAATGGAAAAATGTGTATATATATATGGATAGGGCACTCTCAGAAATCAAGGACCATGCAAAGATACAGGAAATATGTTTTATTTATGCTAAAAATATGATCAACAATCAATAATAAAATAGCAGCATAATAGATGTGTTCAAATACACCACTCCTAAAACACCTGCTTGGTTGGCAGTGAATAAATACCAGCAGAATAAAACAGTGAACGCAAGCAGTAAAAATAGCAGCAAAATACGATCGAATGGGTAAGTAGCAGTAATGTAATCGAATATGGACAATCCCAATAGTAATGACTCGATGATATAGAAATCGGGTAAGCTACAAAAGTTCGAACTGCAAGTAAATCGACCTGCAAAATAATCGGAAGTCAAAAGTGTCCACTACTAATGATCGATGAGAAAACTTCAAAGTTCTTTACTTAATTCCACCAAAACCAATCCGTCCTTAAACATTGATTATAGTTAATATCGTTATGAAAACTTTCCTGAATAAAGCAGCGTCCTGCTGAAACAGGATGGGTAGCGGGGTCCCGCTACTTAACAGCTTGCAAGCGATTATTTATTTACCTTTAATCCAGCTTCTATCGAAACAGACTTTACCGAACCTTGGGATATTTACGCTCCTTGCGTTGTGCCGGCGATGTTGTAGCACTCTGGCAGTGGCGTACCAAGGGGGGGGGGGGGGCGGCCCGCCCCCCCCCATGTGCCACTCACAAGGGGGGTGCCATGACGGAGTCACCCCTCCATCAACTGCTGCACCGCGACGCGACTCCGCCAGGCGCCGGCTTCTGTGGAAGGATTATTGCGGCGGCGCGCAACATGACGTCACGACGCTGACGCCGCGCCGCCTTCACAGATCTTTTAAAGAAGTGGAAGGATCCATTACAAGCGGTCGGACGGAGCCTGAGGCATCATCAAAATGTGAGTAAATAATTGTGTAATTAAGGGGTGTGTGTGTGTGTGTAATTAAGTGGGGGTTTGTAATTAAGGGGGGGGGTGTAATTAAGGGATGTGTGTGTGTGTAATTAAGGGAGGGGTTTGTAATTTAAGGTGGGGAGGGAGGGGGTGTAATTAAGGGAGGAGGTGACGTGTAATTAAGGGAGGGGGTGTAATTAAGGGGAGAACTTTCTTGGGGGGGCCAAACAAAGGGTTCGCCCCGGGTGCCAAATGCTCTAGGTACGCCCCTGCACTCTGGTATCAGGAGTTTCTTCTTAATGGCTTGGATAATAAAGCATCCCAAAGTTACAGATTTTTAAAACTAGGCTCTGTCATGAAGGTGAAAAATAACAGGAACTAGTGGGATTAATAATAATGCTTATTTACGGCATAGTGAAATAAAAAAAAAAATGTTTTCCTTTAACCATATGTACCTTGCTATAACCCAAAAAGTTGAGGTATTTCAGGAGAAAAAGAGCAAAAGTATGGACACTAATGGGAAATGTAATTTGCATCAACCCTACCAACACTTTGCTATCGGGGTAATAATTGGTCCTTGAATCAAGAAAATGCAGTCCACCTCACAGTCGCACACATCAGTTGTACTGCACTCAGGGCTCGGGCTGTTGTGTGCTCCTCCAGTCCCAGGCTGTAGAGAACAGAGAGCTGCTGATTGGTGGATTAGAATCTGATCAACCAATCAGCACTTCCCCTCAGAAACATGAATGATAATTGCTGTTACAAACTGTCATTCCTGGTTGCCAGCTGCAGGAGGAGGAAGATGTCTCCCAGCTTTGCTGCATCACCCCCTCTGTCTGCAAGAGAGAAGCATCCGTGTGTCTGTAGTGAAGTCTGCGACCCCTCTTTAGATCATGGTAAGTTCTCAGTCAGACATTGCAGGAGGGGGATCATTACTGTACAAGGGAACTGTATGGGATGATTTATGTGGATGAAGAGGTTCATCTAAACCACTGCATAAGACGAGCGGAGCTTGTTCATAGCAGCCAATAAGGTTCCAGTGCCTTTGGTTCATCTATTCACTACCCCCTTCATCGTACTGGTCACTTCCCACCCTAATTTACAGATCACTGCCTTATCTTACAATTCACTTCCATATATTACTGGTCACTGTCCTAACTTACTGGTTATTACCCTACCTTACTAGTCTCTATCCGCCCTATTTTACTGCTAACTGTCCTATCTTCAATTCACTGAGATTGATGATATAGAACACCAAAGAAGATATGTTGGGAATTATGGGTTATCTCAATGTCCTGTTTTTGGGTATGGTCATGAATCAGTAAAATCAGTTTTTTGATACTACAATTGGGGTTATGGATGATATTTATTGTGGGTGACTCTCACAACTTACCCATTATTAATTACTGTATCGCCCATTATCGTATGTATCAGTGGTCTTAATAGTCTGACATTTCCACTGTCCTGTCTTACTGGTCATTACCCTATCATACTGGTTATTATTCATCCTATCTTACTGGTCTCTGTCCTATCTTACTGCTTACTATCTCCCCTCTCTTCCTGGATGCTGCTCTATCTTACTGGCCAATGTTCCCCCTATTTCACTGGTCACACAAACAACTGCAACCATGATAACACCAAGGTAAGGAGAGGAGATGATTAAGGCTACTTTCAAACTGGCGTTTTGGCTTTCCGTTTGTGAGATCCATTCATGGCTCTCACAAGCGGTCCAAAACTGATCAGTTTTGCCCTAATGCATTCTGAATGGAAAAGGATCCGATCAGAATGCATCAGTATGCCTCAGTTTGCCTTCGTTCTGTCTCCATTCCGCTTTGGTGTCCGTCTGACGAATCTGAGCCATAATGTAAGTCAATGGGGACGGATCCGTTTTCTATGACACAATCTGGCACAATAGAAAACTCATCCGACCTCCATTGACTTTCAATGGTGTTCAAGACGGATCCGTCTTGGCTATGTTAAAGATACGGATGCAGATGGTTGTATTATCTGAACGGATCCATTGTGCAGATCCATGACGGATCCGCACCAAACGCGAGTGTGAAAGTAGCATAAATATTATGTCCACTGCTTTTGGTAGTCCACAGCACAAGGAGAGATTTATCATTCTTGTACACCAGAAAAATGATAAACAAAAGTTGCAAATTCTGTTTAACCACTTTCCGTCCGCCCATAGGATATAAACGTCCTATGGGTGGATCTCTATTTCTGAATGGATGTTCCATAACATCCGTTCAGAAACTGCAGCTGCACGCTAATCGTGCAGCTGCTGATCGGGTTGCCCGCTATCAGTGACAGCAGGGCAACCCAGAGAGAAGGCAGGGACAGTGCCCAGGTGTCCCTGCCTTCTGGATCGCTGCATACACAGCGCTCGCCGAGCGCTGTGTATGCAGAGCAGGAAGCGCTACGCGCTTCCTGTTCCGGCCCGACGGTCATGTGACCGCCGGGACTGGAGAGTGCAGGAGCTGTGTGAGGTCTTTCAGAGACCTCGATCAGCCCTGCACTGAGGCTGTACAGCCTCTCTGGGGGGTGCATTTCTCCTGTAACTGGGGCTAATATGTCAGCCCCAGTTACAGGAGAAATCAACAGTGAAAAAAAAAAAGAAAAGGTGAAGTAAATGTCCCCCAGAGGTCTTGTATGACCTTATGGGGGACGAAAAGTGTAAAATAAAAATAAAAAAAATAAAGGGTTAAAAAAATAAAATAAAATAAAGTTTCACATGTAAAAAAAAAAAGTCCCCAAGTAAGGAATAAAAAAAAAAATGTTAAAAATAGAAAAAATAAAATAAAATAGACATATTTGGTATTGCCGCGTCCGTACAAACCAGCTCTATAAAAATATCACATGACCTAACCCCTCGGGTGAACACCGTAAAAAAAAAAAAAAAACAACTGTGTCAAAACAAGCAAATTTTGACACCTTACATCACAAAAGGTGCAACACCGAGTGATCAAAAACGCGTATGCCCCACAAAATGGTACCAATAAAACCGTCACCTCATCCCGCAAAAAATTAGCCCCTACATAAGAAAATCTCTCAAAAAATAAAAAAACTATAGCTCTCAGAATATGGACACATTAAAACATAATTTTTTTGTTTCAAAAATGCTATTATTGTGTAAAACTTTAATAAATGAGAAAAAGTATACATATTCGGTATCGCCACGTCCGTAACAATCTGCTCTATAAAAATGTCACTTGACTGAACCCCTCAGTTGAACGCTGTAAAAATAAATAAATAGAAACTGTGCTAAAACAACCAATTTTTTGGTCACCTTGCCCCATAAAGTGTTATAATGAATGATCAAAAAATCATATGTACCCAAAAATAGTACTAATAAAACAGGCACCTTATCCCCTAGTTTCCAAAATGGGGTCACTTCTTGGGAGTTTCTACTGTAAGGGTGCATCAGGGGGCTTCAAATGGGACATGGCATCTAAAAACATGTGGAGTTCCTTTTCTTCTGCGCTCTGCCGTGTGCCCATACAGCAGTTTATGACCACATGTGGGGTGTTTCTGTAAACCGCAGAATCTGGGTAATAAATATTGAGTTTTGTTTGGCTGTTAACCATCGATGTGTTAAAGAAAAAATTTGATTAAAATGGAAAATCTGCCAAAAAAGTGAAATTTAAAAATTTGATCTCCATTTTCCTTTAATTCTTGTGGAACGCCTAAAGGGTTAACAAAGTTTGTAAAATCGGTTTTGAATACCTTGAGGGGTGTAGTTTCTACAATGGGGTCATTTATGGGGGTATCCACTATGTAGGCCCTACAAAGTGACTTCAGACCTGAACTGGTCCTTAAAAAGTGGGTTTTGGCAATTTTCTTAAAAATTTGAAGAATTGCTTCTAAACTTCTAAGCCTTCTAACGTTCTAAAAAAATTAAATGACATTTCCAAAATGATGTCAACATAAAGTAGAGATATGGGGAATGTTAAGTAATAAATATTTTATGAGGTATCATTTTCTGTTTTAAAAGCAGAGAAATTGAAATTTAGAAAATTGCGAATTTTTAAAATTTTTGGGTAAATTTGGGATTTTTTCATAAATAAAGGTGAAATATTTTGACTCAAATTTATGATTAACATGAAGTACAATGTGTCACGAGAAAACAATCTCTGAATGACTTGGATAAATAAAGGCGTTCCAAAGTTATTACCACATAAAGTGAGATATGTCAGTTTTGCAAAATTAGGCCTGGTCAGGAAGGGGGCAAATGGCCCAGATGGCAAGTGGTTAAAATGTTTGTAAATGCCATTTTACTGCCAGCCTCTCCATTTTTTGAAAGGGGTAGGCTTGGACATCAGCCCCAGAAGATTTACTTAATGTATGCCAGTTTTCTGCTGTAAATGATGACCAAAATCTATGGCAGCTGTGAGCTGGCCAAGAATTAATTCAGGGCGCATAGACTGTCAAAGGATGCACTTAATTTTTAACCAGGCATGAACTTCATGATAAATTAAATGCATCCCCCCTGCTCTTGATAAATGTCCCCTGAGATGTTTGGTGAGTGGAAAACAACTCCAAACATGTTCTGACAGTTGCTGGCTATTATGCGATGATGGGAGTTGTATTTCTACAGCACCACTTGCTGAGCCAGAGGTTGGAGACCATTGTTCTAGAAGTTGAAATCATTTCTTGCATCAATCGTTATCAGGGTTTTGGTTTATTTCTAGTTTACATCAAATTTTATATTTCTCCTCTATTGCCTCCACAATTGACTGAAAATGATTTATATGTTGTATTCTTCCTTGCAGGTGTGCACATGTCCATTTTGAAGGAAGGATGACATCACAGCTACAGAGTTGACCGTCTAATAGCCTAGCTCGACTGCCCACCTCTCCTGAAGACCCCTCAGTCAAGTGGAGGACATCATCTCTGAAAGAGGATCCCACAGATGCATCCTAGCAGTTTGAGCACCACTCCTACAAGAGTCCATGCCCTGAGTGATTTCACTGGGGAATTACTCCAGGGTGGTACTTGTGTTGGGATGCACCTCTGGCTGACTATCATCATTCTATAAGATAATGATGTAGGTGTGTGCTGTCAATAACCCATAGAGATTTGTGAATGTTTAGATGAAATGGCTACTATCAGACAACCAGGAATGGATGTCTAACATCCCATGATCTATGCAGCTTATCTGGATACTTCATGCAGTACGGGAAGTCTAGGTGGCCATTTATGGACAGGTAGGAAAGATAGTTAGCTGAGAAATGCATATATGAATGATAATGTAATGATCAAAAGAGGAGAAAATGTGGCAGGAAAGAATTAACTCTGATTTCTTGTATCAATCATTATCAGAGTTTCATGTCTGGTTTCTTTCCACTTTCCTTCTTCTCCTCTATTGATATAACATGCAATTATTGCCTGGAAATGATTAATATGTTATATTCCTAGTTGAGGGCGTGGATATGTCCATTTTGTAGGAAGGATGACATCACAGCTACAGAGTTGACCGTCTGATAGCCCAGCTCGACTGCCCACCTCTCCTGAAGACCCCTCAGCTTTTTGAGAGTTGGGTGGAGGACATCATCTCTGAAAGAGGGTCCCACAGATGCACCCTAGCAGTTTGAGCACCACTCTTACAAGAAGAGTCAATGCCCTAAAAGCGTGATTTCACCGGGGATTACTCCAGGGTGGTCCTTGTGTTGGGATGCATCTCTGGCTGGCTGTCGTCATCCTTTTAGGTAGATAATGAAGTGTGTGTTGTCAATAACCCCATAAAAAAGCGGAATGTTCAGATGAAATGGCTTCTATGAGGTGGTCAGGAAGGGATATCTAACATCCCATGATGTATACAGCTTACCTAAATACTTCATGCAGTACATGCAGTTTAAGGGGCCTTTTTTAGACAGCTAGGACGGATAGTTAGCTAACAAATCAATGAGAAATGCATATATGAGTGATAATGTAATGATCAAAAGAGGAGAAAATGTAAAAGGAAAGAAGTAACTCTGATTTCTTGTATCAATCATTATCAGGGTTTTGGTTCATGTCTGGTTTCTTTCCACTTTCCTGCTTCTCCTCTATTGATATAACATTCAATTATTGACTGGAAATGATTAATATGTTATATTCCTAGTTGAGGGCGTGGATATGTCCATTTTGTAGGAAGGATGACATCACAGCTACAGAGTTGACCGTCTGATAGCCCAGCTCGACTGCCCACCTCTCCTGAAGACCCCTCAGCGTTTTGAGAGTTGGGTGGAGGACATCATCTCTGAAAGAGGGTCCCACAGATGCACCCTAGCAGTTTGAGCACCACTCTTACAAGAAGAGTCAATGCCCTAAAAGCGTGATTTCACCGGGGATTACTCCAGGGTGGTCCTTGTGTTGGGATGCAACTCTGGCTGGCTGTCGTCATCCTTTTAGGTAGATAATGAAGTGAGTGCTGTCAATAACCCCATAAAGAAGCGGAATGTTCAGATGAAATGGTTTCTATGAGGTGGTCAGGAAGGGATATCTAACATCCCATGATGTATACAGCTTACCTAAATACTTCATGCAGTACATGCAGTTTAAGGGGCCTTTTTTAGACAGCTAGGACGGATAGTTAGCTAACAAATCAATGAGAAATGCATATATGAGTGATAATGTAATGATCAAAAGAGGAGAAAATGTAAAAGGAAAGAAGTAACTCTGATTTCTTGTATCAATCATTATCAGGATTTTGGTTCATGTCTGGTTTCTTTCCACTTTCCTGCTTCTCCTCTATTGATATAACATTCAATTATTGACTGGAAATTATTAATATGTTATATTCCTAGTTGAGGGCGTGGATATGTCCATTTTGTAGAAAGGATGACATCACAGCTACAGAATTGACCGTCTGATAGCCCAGCTCGACTGCCCACCTCTCCTGAAGACCCCTCAGCGTTTTGAGATTTGGGTGGAGGACATCATCTCTGAAAGAGGGTCCCACAGATGCACCCTAGCAGTTTGAGCACCACTCTTACAAGAAGAGTCAATGCCCTAAAAGCGTGATTTCACCGGGGATTACTCCAGGGTGGTCCTTGTGTTGGGATGCAACTCTGGCTGGCTGTCGTCATCCTTTTAGGTAGATAATGAAGTGAGTGCTGTCAATAACCCCATAAAGAAGCGGAATGTTCAGATGAAATGGTTTCTATGAGGTGGTCAGGAAGGGATATCTAACATCCCATGATGTATACAGCTTACCTAAATACTTCATGCAGTACATGCAGTTTAAGGGGTCTTTTTTTAGACAGCTAGGACAGATAGTTAGCTAACAAATCAATGAGAAATGCATATATGAGTGATAATGTAATGATCAAAAGAGGAGAAAATGTAAAAGGAAGAAGTAACTCTGATTTCTTGTATCAATCATTATCAGGGTTTTGGTTCATGTCTGGTTTCTTTCCACTTTCCTGCTTCTCCTCTATTGATACAACATTCAATTATTGACTGGAAATGATTAATATGTTATATTCCTAGTTGAGGGCGTGGATATGTCCATTTTGTAGGAAGGATGACATCACAGCTACAGAGTTGACCGTCTGATAGCCCAGCTCGACTGCCCACCTCTCCTGAAGACCCCTCAGCGTTTTGAGAGTTGGGTGGAGGACATCATCTCTGAAAGAGGGTCCCACAGATGCACCCTAGCAGTTTGAGCACCACTCCTACAAGAAGAGTCAATGCCCTAAAAGCGTGATTTCACCGGGGATTACTCCGGGGTGGTCCTTGTGTTGGGATGCACCTATGGCTGGCTGTCGTCATCTTTTTAGTTAGATAATTATATGTGTGTGTGTTGTCAACAACTCCATAAAGATGTGTGAATGTTCAGATGAAATGGCTACTATGAGGCGGCCAGGAATGGATGTCTAACATCCCATGATCTATGCAGCTTATCTGTATACTTCATGCAGTACAGGCAGTCTAAGGGGCCTTTTCTAGACAGGTAGGATAGATAGTTAGATAATAAATCAATGAGAAATACATATGTGTGATAATGTAATGATCAAAATGGTGAAAAACGTTAAAGAAATAAATTATTTCTGATACCCTGCCTGCCTGTAATCTAATTTCATTCATATTTATAATATATTCTGTTGTGCTTGAGAAAATTATACTTATATACGCATAAAAACTTTTTTAACAAGAAGACCTCATATCTTGAGGACCCGTCGAGCCTACCATCAACACCCCCACATTCCAAGAAGTCAGAAGACAAGGACACATATCTCTGGAATATGACTGCTCGCATTCTAATTAGTTGTTTACCATGTTCAATACTACATGCTCTTTGCATGCTGTATGTGACTATAATGTCATATTACAATATATTGTCATATTACTTTATTGTAATCCCCTGCGGGGACCCTTAAAATGAGTGGAGAGGCAATTCTTCTTGAACTAGATGATCGTGTCAATTGTCTTCATTAAATTGGGCAACGTTAACCAGTTGTTGACTGCCCATTTATATACATCTGGGGGGGGGGGTTGCATTTAACTCCACAAGGACATTTCTGAGTGTCCTTGCAAAGTTAGGATACTTTCACATCTGCGCTTTCACTTTCAGCTATTGAGATCCGTAATAGGATCTCAAAAGTGGGGAAAACGCTTCAGTTTTGTCCCCATTCATAGTCAATGGGGACAAAACTGAACTGAAGGGAACAAAGTGCACCAAAATGCATCTCGTTCCATTTCATTGTGTTCCAATGACGCACACAAAAACACTGCAATCAGAGCTTTTGAGTGCGTCCTGGGATGCAGAGCAAGACGAATGGAAAATAAATGGTGGCATGCACTCGTCTGGGATCCGGCTTTTGCGCATCCACCATTTACAGACAATAAAACACTTACGAACGTGTACATGAGCCCTAATATGTATATTTACTCATATTCCTATGTAGTCCTACAGCCTGTCAACCTCATGCTGTGAGTAGAGACTTTATCTTTAGACCTCCATACATTTACATGGGATTTAGTGATTTGCTTGTGTGAAGATTGGTGCTTATTTTATTAAACAATACCATAAGGGCCCAGTTGACCCAACATCTGGTATTAGCAAAATTGAATTGGATGAAAAAATAGTTGTTCCTACCACCACACAGCCTCCCAGATTCAGCGGAGTTGAAAGTCATCCTTTATCAAATACAGAAGGATCAGAACAATATGGGCTCCAAACGAAGGTTTTACCAATGCCTGGATTTTGGCTACTAGAGTTCGCGAAAGGAAAAAGCAGGAGGTAGACTGCCGAGCCATCCAGCAGGGGCCATACATCCTGGGCCAGAGGTTTAAAACAAAATCCCTGCAGAGAAAAATTGTGATCCAGAAGAAGACAAAAACCTAGACACATTTGGCCAGTTTGTGTCACAGGGAAAAAAATCCTTCTTGACCCTGAGAAAAGGCCATCGGTCGGAAGACCCTGGATCAGAGCCATTAATAATTCCACCTGGTTAGGGTCTACTTACCTGTATATCTCACTTACCTATTGTGAAGGATGGAAATATATTGAAATGTGCCCATCTGACCTCCATGTTGGATGTGCACACGGAGACGAAGACTGTTGTGATTTCTGTTGACTCTTGGTTTCTCCATCTGGGACGCTGGTCTGGGGCTTGTATCCTGAAAGCCTCTTGCCTTAACTATCAGCCTGGCGTCCACCGGCATGCCACACAGATAGGAAGACTGTTCTAACCGTCTCAGTGTGGTTGGTGATTGAACCTGCTTGGTCACTGCATCATCAATTTTGGTGATGCTATGACTGCTGTGTGTTTAATCCATAAAGTCGAGTTCCTATAGAAGCACAGAAAAGCATAGTAAATATGTGGTTGGAAACCAACTGTTTCAGATTGACAGACAAACCTGCTCTGTGGGGTAAAATATCTGCCCATTAACGGCATATCCATATATAAAATGTCACATCCGAAAAGAGCGGAGCTCGCCTACTTGGCTATTTTCTTAAGCCCCACTAAAGTGAAAGGAGAGAGCAGCACAACGTTGGCCACTTCCCCCTTTCCTGGCCGTGTGTGACAGGGTCCCGTTCTTTAGACAGCAGCAGGTGTCAGAGGTAGGAACCTAGACACTGTAACCTGGGAATGTGCCATAAATTTCCAGATAGAACAAGCCCTTTAATAACAGAGGACACAGCACCCTCTAAGCAGATCCTGGAATGTCACCTTCATTATGTTGTAGGGCTGGTAGGACATACGCACGTACACTACCAGTTCTGGCTGCTATGGCATGGCCACATGGGGGAGATTGCCCAACATAGAAATTTTACTGCAGATTTTGCTGACATTCCACAGTGGATTTCGGTGCGGATTTACCAAAGATCTAACTCTACGCATTGCAAACGGTGAAATATACAGTGGAAATCTGTAGCATAAATTAAACCAATAAGATTCCATCTTTTATTTTGGACAGCTCCTTTGGAAAATGAAATGAGGAATCTGGTTGGTTGCTATGGGCAACTAAGACAGTTCTACTTTACACCAGTTTGATAAATGACCCCCTTAATTCTTCTCTGTACCAAACATGATTCCTATTCGTTTTGAATGTGTACTCTTTGTGGAAGCTTCCATGCTGATTTTTTTTAGATGAGGTATTGGTCATTTCAAAGACAATGTATAAGAAACTGGTTATACTAAAATCTTGATAATGTGATAGTTTGGTAGATCGCTACTTATTGGCACCAAAAGAAAAGTCCACTGGAATCTGTGTAAATTTAGATGTAGCAAATGTATTTGAGGGCATGGATGTGCATATCACACCTCAAATCTGTCATTACACTCCCTAACTTACTATTGTTAGGGCAGCTTTTAAATGCCATAGTGATTAGGGGCCTTTCTAGTGACAAGTACATTGTAGAGTCTCCAGTCAGTCAAGAAAGGGTTAATACTTAGGACCACTGTGGCTGACTTCATAGTTAAAGTGCTTTAGGTAGTGTAATGACCGACGTCACGCACAGGGAGGATAAAAGGGAAAGCCCTGCCCAAGGGAGAGGGAAAGGTGGTGACCCCTAACTCACCTTGCGGCTGGCACCTGACTGCCCTGACGTCCCTAGACGGGTTCCTCCCCCGTGCGCCGATCACGTGCCTAAACCCTGGCTTTCCCTAAAATGAGCCCTAGATAGTGAACGGGCCGGTGGGATCGCTAGTCCGCACCACTATCACTAAGAGGGAAACACCAGGGAGAGGACAGACAAAACAGACAAACACATACACCCAGGTGGGCGATCACAATAGACCACAAAGGTCCAACAGGGATCCGGAGGGTAGCGTTCTGGACCAACTACCAGAGAACGCAGCAACACAGCTCCAGAAGGTCAGAATAGATGTCCAGGCAGGAAGTTCTATCTCTGGCAACCAGAGAAGTGTGAGAGAGAAATATAAGGAGGTTTGGGAGTGCTGGACAAGGAACAGCTGAGGAGAAGGAGCTATGGATCCCTGAGTGAGCCAAAAGAGTTTGCAAAGCAAACCCAGAAAGCTACCATAAGGAAAACAGCCCTATCTTAAATAGAGCGTGCAGCCAACCGCTGCGACTTCCTGACCCCGGGTATAACGGAGTCAGGCGTGGTTCTCGATACCCTCGTGACAGGTAGGTATCAATAATAAGCCCCTGTAGTAACTATGGCAATTGTGCTGCTGATGTCATAGATGCATAAGTCTAGGACATAAAGTACCCACAGATGAAGGTTCCATAGCAGAAGGACAAACGGCCATTTGCAGAGCCATGCTTGATGTGTCTGGAGACCTGGAGCTTCACCATCTGTAGAGAGAGGAAGGGGACGCCCGCATAGCCAGCCAGATCAGCCCAATCCACCTAGCCAGTCAGATCAGCCCTATCCGCCTAGCCAGCCAGATCATGCAAATTAGCCCTAGCTATCAATGGGTCGACAGATGCTGCAGCCAGATCTCCCTCACATCCAGCGCCAGCTGCTGGAAATTTACGGGGAAAAAAAAATCTAATTTCTCAGGCTTTGGTGCAGGAAAGGGAATACAGGATAAAGCCACCCTTCCATTTGCCAGTATTTCATTACACCATGGTGGGATTACTGGGTAAAGACACCCCCATGCTTTCTTTGGTGTTCGTGGCCAGAGGCCTTAGGCTTTATATGACAGCTGATTTCTGCTGTGCATGTTACAGGCTCAGCTCCTGAGTCTGCTACTTCTCAGCACTGTACATACAGTATATATCGGTTTACGGGAGTCCCTTCCCGACAGTTTCATACATACAGTATATACTGTAGCAAGTGTTGGGAAGAGGTTAAAAACATTACATTTTTGAAAAAAATAAAAAAAATCTGAGTGTTACTGTAATTCCAAAGTTAGTCAGTAATGTTTGCTTAGTGCAGTATTAGGTTCACTGGTTATACCAAGAGAAGGAAACTGTGTGTTGGACACCTTACTCTAGCTGGCAGGAACCTAGGGTAGCCGTGTTATGTTTGTCTTCATTTGTCTTATGTGTATTTCAGGAAGCCCTTTGTTTTAATTTGGGTACCCCCAGAGCTCATTCCTCTTATCCTAAGCACAAGCCGAGGACTGCTTGATTCAAAGTAAGGGGGAATGTAACATCCCAGAGTGGGGTTACTAAACGCTTTTACACCCCGCTACAATCTGCTAAGAGCATTAATATTGTCATCTGATGTGATTTCCCTCATGTCATTCACAACTGTGCAGTTGAAACCATTTTAAATGTTATATTTCCTTTGTAATGTTTCAGGTCTACAAGCAGGTGGCAGCATCGTTGGTAGGCATAGTTATGTTATGGCCTTCCAGTTCTGTTCTGTTCCCCCCTGCTCAAGGGAAGTGGAGTTTCCCACGCCCTGCAGCAAGGGAGGGAAAAAACTGTTAGAGCCAGTGTGTTCCAGCTCTCCCTGCAAGGGGAAGGCTGTGCAAGTAGGAGCTCCCAGAAATAGGGATCCCAAACCAGGATCTCGTCTCGGTTGAGACCAAAGATCACCTTTCCCAGACTGAGCCTTCAGCCTCAGCTGGTTGACAAGAAAGCAGCACCTCCAGAACTACAGATCTCCAGGACGAACCATTCCCTGCAAGCAGAACTGTGAGTAATTTATCCAGAGACCAAGAGAAGCCAAATTCCTTCTCAGCTAGTCAGGCCCACACCAAGCAGAAGATAGATAGAGCAGAAGACCGATTCCTGCCATATTCTCCAGGCATTTAGTATAGAAGCAGAAGAGATATTGATCCCTGCCATACATTGCCAAATACCTGCTGGGACGTAAGACTAATGCTGTATCTCATATGGATTCAAGCTGCAACCAGTAAAGACAAGTTGGATTATATCTCAAGTCTGGATCTCATTTACTTCTACTACAACCCTCAATTACTCCTACTAAGGCTACTTTCACACCTGCGTTTAGGTGCGGATCCGTCTGGTATCTGCACAGACGGATCCGCACCTATATGCAAACGCTTAGATCCGTTCAGAACGGATCCGTTTGCATTACCATGATAATGCAAACGGATCCGTTTTGACTTTACATTGAAAGTCAATGGGGGACGGATCCGTTTGAAAATTAAGCCATATTGTGTCAACTTCAAACGGATCCGTCCCCATTGACTTACATTGTAAGTCTGGACGGATCTGTTTGCCTCCGCACGGCCAGGCGGACACCCGAACGCTGCAAGTTGCGTTCAGGTGTCCGCCTGCTGAGCGGAGCGGAGGACAAACGGTGCCAGACTGATGCATTCTGAGCGGATCCGCATCCACTCAGAATGCATTAGGGCTGGACGGATCCGTTCGGGGTCGCTTGTGAGACCCTTCAAACGGAACTCACAAGCAGAGCCCCGAATGCTAGTGTGAAAGTAGCCTAACAACACTCAATTTATTGCAAGTGAGCCAGGATCCAGGAGTCCAGCCGTACCAAGGTAGGAGACACCGTTGACATTACACAGAGACACTATCCCCACTCTGGCATTCCTCACCTGGTACTTGAGTTATAACATCCTAAAGGGCCCTGCAACAGTACCCTGCGCAAACTGCAATTGGCGTCACGAACAAACCATAGACTTATATACACATACTCTGACCCACTGCATAATTGGCCACCGTACCACGGTCCTGCTCATTGCACATGGAGTTCCTGGAAATATTGTCTCTGACAGGGGTGTGCAGTTCGTCTCTAAGTTTTGGAAGGCCTTTTGCCAAAGGTGCGAAATTTCTTTGTCCTTTTCGTCAGCCTTCCATCCTGAGACCAATGGGCAGACGGAACGGTTGAATAAGGCGGTTGAACAATTTCTGAGATGTTATGTGTCTGACAATCAGCATCAGTGGGTGAGATACCGTCCATTGGCGGAGTTTGCCATCAACAATCGGGTGAACTCGTCCACGGGGGTGTCTCCATTTTTCTGTAACCTGGGCTTCCATTCTCATTTTAGTTCCAGTCCTTTAGTGTCCTCATCCAACCCGGAGGCAGGTACTTTTACTTCAGAACTGTGCACAGTCTGGGCCCAGGTTCTAACGAACCTGGAAAAGGGCCAGGAGAGTCAGAAGGAGCAAGCTGATAAGAGACGCTCCAAGGGAGTTAATTTTGAGGTCGGTGACAAGGTGTGGCTGTCCACCAAGAATCTTTCCTTTAAAAGGGGTTTCCAGAAAGTTTGCGCCGCGTTTCATTGGACCCTATGAGATTATTGAGATTATTAATCCCGTGTCTTTTAGATTAAAACTACCTGACTCCCTTCACATCAACAGTGTATTTCACAAATCACTGTTAAAGAGATACATTTCTCCCGTGGTTCCTTCACAAGGACCTCCTTCTCCTGTGGAGGTAGAGGGCCAAGACGAATTTATCATCTCCAAGATTATTGATGTCAGGAAGGTTCAGAACTCTTTACTGTACTTGGTCCTTTGAAAGGTATTGGACCTGAGGAAAGTTCCTGGGTACCAGTGCATAGGATGCATGCGACCAATTTAATTAAAAAAATTCCACCGTGAACACCCGGAGAAGTCGCTCCCGTGCTCCTTGGGTCCAGAGGCCCCTCGTGTACGGGGGGATATTGTCACAGGGCGTGCCTCTCCTCTCCTGCGCCGCCCGCGCCCTGGTGTAACACGACGGCAGACACGCAGAGTTGCTGGGGTAACGGGGGGCGGAGCGCGCCCGGCCGCATACTTCCTCTCTGTGCGGCCGGCATTCCCCGTTCCCATAGTAACGCATAAGGGGCTGATCGCCGAGCTGGGCACTTGGCACTCGGCGTCAGACATGGTGGGAGGTCATGTGGCACTGGCCACGTCACATGACCTCTCCTCTTCAGTATATAAACAGGCAACCTGCTAGCCACAGGTTGCCTGTGATTAATTGTCCAAGGCTATCTACTATAGAGTTACCTGCGCTATCTGGATTTGACCCGTGCCTGTTTTTGACCCGCTCCTGCTTGCTCCTTGTTCCTGACGTGACCTCTTGGCTTGACCTTCGGCTTGTGACCTGACCTGTTCTTTCTCATTCCTGTGGTACCGTATTACTCTCCTGGTATTTGACCCTGGCTTCTCCTGACTATTCTTTGCTTACTCCATTTGTACTTCGCCGCACTCTTGGTTTTGACTCGGTCCGTTCACTATCCGTTGTTCGTCTTGTCTGTCCTCCCAGCACGTATTCTAAGCTAGTGACTGCCATCCAGTTGTCCCCTGTCATTAGGACTTGCGAGGCAAGTAGGCAGGGCCAGGGATGAGGGTGGAGCACAGTGGTCCCTATCCTCCCCCCTGCGTGTGTGTGTACGTGACCGTGACAACAACACTGATCCCAAACCGGAAATTCTGTGATTCTGTGGGTACCAAACATGCCGATTTTTCTCACGTGCGTGCAAAACACTTTAAAACGCTTTGCACTCGCGAGGAAAAATCACGCATTTTCCTGCAACGCACTTGCATCTCTTCCTGCAACGCACCCGCAACGCCGTGTGAAAGAGGCCTTAGGCTTTATATGACAGCTGATTTCTGCTGTGCATGTTACAGGCTCAGCTCCTGAGTCTGCTACTTCTCAGCACTGTACATACAGTATATATCGGTTTACGGGAGTCCCTTCCCGACAGTTTCATACATACAGTATATACTGTAGCAAGTGTTGGGAAGAGGTTAAAAACATTACATTTTTGAAAAAAATAAAAAAAATCTGAGTGTTACTGTAATTCCTAAGCACTGTGAAGTGAAACTTCTTTTTCTTTCCAGTAGATGGTGCCAGTTGTTACCTAAATATTCAGTTTAGATATATACCGTACTAACAGTACAGACTAAGATCTCATGCACATGCTATGGTATGAATCTGTATGGGCTGCTGTGCCCTACACTTGGTCTATATGTACGGCTGTGCCCCCAGTTTCAAAAAGAGACACACATTTTGTTTTCAAGGATTCCGATCCAAAATTTGTAGAGAGAGTATGCTTCAGTCAGCATGAAGGGTTTAAAGGGTTTACAACATGGGTGTCAAACATGCGGCCCGCGGGCCGCATGCGGCCCGCAATGAATATCTTTGCGGCCCGGCAGTCTAGTATCTCTGAACATGAGCGCTGCTATCGGCGCGCTCATGTTCTCTCAGCAGCACGGGGAGAAGGAAGCTGTCCTCCCTCCCCCCTGTGCTGCTGCCGCTGCCACCAATGAGAAGAGAGGGGGGGAGGAGGGGCGGGCGCACTGCGCCACCAATGAGGAGAGAGGGGCGGAGGAGGGGCGGGCGCACTGAGCCACCAATGATAGGACTATTCCCATTTCCCACACAGAGCGGCGCCCAGCGATGTCTCAGCACTCACCATTAGTCCTGGGCGCCGCTCCGTTCGCCCGCAGTGCTCCATTACTGTCTCCTCTCCTGCTCCACATGCTGCTGATTACTATCGGAGCGATGGGAGGAGACATCAGCTTCACTAGTGGGCGTTCCTTCTCCCTGCGCTGCGATTGGACAGCGCTACAGCCAGGAAGAAGGAACGCCCACTAGTGAAGCTGATGTCTCCTCCCATCGCTCCGATAGTAATCAGCAGCATGTGGAGCAGGAGAGGAGACAGTAATGGAGCACTGCAGGCGAACGGAGCGGCGAACAGAACTAATGGTGAGTGCTGAGACATCGCTGGGCGCCGCTCTGTGTGGCCTGATAGTAAGAGTCAGTCTTTAACACAATACAGGAGGCGGGTGCCGGCAGCAGAATCGCATTGCCGGCACCCTGCTGCTGACAGGGAGCTGCGATCAGAGGCAGTTAACCCCTTAGGTGCCGCACCTGAGGGGTTAACTGCTGATCTGCCAGTACCAGCCTCCTGTATAAAGGGGAAATTTATCATTGGTGGTGCAGTGTGCCCCCCTCAACCCCCCATCCCATTAAAATCATTGGTGGCACAGTGCGCCAGCCCCTCTCAACCCCCCCAGTATTAAAATCATTGGTGGCAGTGGCCACAGGGACCTCTCCCCTCCCCCTCATTGGTGGTGCAGTGGCAGCTTCTGATCGGAGCCCCAGCTGTGTAAGCCTGGGGCTCCGATCAGTTACCATGGCAGCCAGGACCTACAGAAGCCCTGGTTGCCATGGTAACATCCCTGATGCTGTGTGCACAAGGCACAGAGCAGCAGGGACAGTGTGAAGTCCTATTCACCCTAATAGAGCTGAATAGGACAAGGGATGAAAGATCCCAGGTTCTCGCCCCTAAGGCTACTTTCACACTTGCGTTTAGAGCGGATCCGTCTGAGACGGATCCGCTCATATAATGCAGACGGTGGATCCGTTCAGAACGGATCCGTCTGCATTATATTGTAAAAAAAAAATTATTTTTTTGATGCGGCCCACATAAACTTACATTTTTTTTTTTTTGGCCCATGTTAGCCTTTGAGTTTGACATGCTTGGTTTACAAGGAACTAAGAAAAAAAATAAAATAATCAATCCTACTTTCTGTAAATTCACAACCAGAAAGGTTATTTTCCAAAATGATCAGTGTTTAAGAACAACTGTATGTAATTATTGGTCCATTACAGTCTTGGAAAATGCATGCAATTAAATGAATCCATTGCAATAATTTAAATTAATATAAGATTCCTCTGTCCTTCAACTTTGAAATGGAATGTGAGCTGAACTGAGTTAGAAACCAACGAGAGTAATTAGGAAAAGTGTTCAAATTTGTATTTATAATCTCATAATACTAAAAAGGTCCCAAAAGTATTCTGCTGCTTCATCTAATAATATATCTTTAAACAGATGGAAAATGCATTGTTCTTTTACAGAGTCCTAAATCTCCTGCTTTTATTCACATAACAGCTATACAGGGAAATTACAAAATTCTGGCCACCTGCACTCACCACTAGTTCGGTACAAGTGCAGACAATCAGGATAGCACAGCTTTACTGGTAAAACTATACTGAGCAAAAATATAAACGCAACGCTTTCGGTTTTTCTCCCATTTTGCATGAGCTGAGCTCAAAGATCTTAAACATTTTTTACATACACAAAAGACCCATTACTCTCAAATATTGTTCACAAATCTGTCTAAGGCCTCATGCACACGACCGTATTTTTTCACGGTCCGCAAAACGGGGTTCCGTTGGTCCGTGATCCGTGACCGTTTTTTCGTCCGTGGGTCTTTCTTGATTTTTGGAGGATCCACGGACATGAAAAAACAGTCGTTTTGGTGTCCGCCTGGCCGTGCGGAGCCAAACGGATCCGTCCTGAATTACAATGCAAGTCAATAGGGACGGATCCGTTTGACGTTGACCCAATATGGTGCAATTTCAAATGGATCCGTCCCCCATTGACTTTCAATGTAAAGTCAGGAGTTAATATACCATAGGATCGGAGTTTTCTCCAATCCGATGGTATATTTTAACTTGAAGCGTCCCCATCACCATGGGAACGCCTCTATGTTAGACTATACCATTGGATTTGAGTTAGATGGTGAAACTCAGATCCGACAGTATATTCTAACACAGAGGCGTTCCCATGGTGATGGGGACGCTTCAAGTTAGAATATACTGAGAACTGTGTACATGACTGCCCCCTGCTGCCTGGCAGCACCCGATCTCTTACAGGGGGCTGTGATCCGCACAATTAACCCCTCAGGTGCTGCACCTGAAGGGGTTAATTGTGCATATCATAGCCCCCTATAAGAGATCAGGGGCTGCCAGGCAGCAGGGGGCAGACCCCCCTCCCTCCCCAGTTTTAATTTCATTGGTGGCCAGTGCGGCCCCCCCACCCCCTCCCTCTATTGTATTATTTTCATTGGTGGCACAGTGTGCGCCCCCCCCGCCCCCCCCCCCTCCCTCCCTCTATTGTTTTATCATTGGTGGCCAGTGTGCGCCCCCCCACCCCCCCCCCTCTATTGTATTAATATCATTGGTGGCCAGTGTGTCTCCTCCGCTAGCTTCATGTTATCATGTTTCTGCCGATCAAGCTCTCTAGATTTAGATTCAATCCGACTGACTGTTTTAATAAAGGATCCTCTAAGGAAGGCCTTCATCGCTTCCCAGACGACTAACGGAGACGCAGTCCCTTCGTTTATACAAAAATATTCCCTAAGGGATTGAAGCATATCGGACGGGTCACCCATCAGTTTTAACCAAAAGGCATTAAGTCGCCAGTATCTAACCCCAGGCCTGGCTGTCAGGGGTCCTAGAAAGATATTCTGAGGTCTGTACAAACGGGAACATATGAGCATTTACCAGACCCAGATCTATACGCGACAGGGAGCCATATGTCGAGGAGCAACACGAGTATTTCCTGTCCAGGGGGTGGGTCTCTCTCCATACGTCCATTAGACCTACTTCCCTCAGTATTCTTGCAAACAAGGTTTCACCCGTATTGCTACCGCTAGGTGTGATCTGGCATCTATCAAGCGAACTGTCAAGTACATTATTGAAATCTCCCACTATCAACATTGGAAGTTCAGAAAATTCTGCCATAAACTCTATGAGCCTCCTTAAAGGCACCGAGGAAAATGGTGGGGGTATATAGATTGTCGCCAACACCATTCTCATCCCTTGGACCACACAATGCATTCCTATAAACCTTCCCTCTTCATCCACACATTCCCTGAGACATTCAAATATGATATTCTTATGAACTAGGATACTAACCCCCCTGGAATGCGAGGAGAAGACGGAATGCACCGAATACCCCAGCCACGGCTTTTGCATGACATGTATAGATTGTTTGGTCATATGCGTTTCTTGCAAGCATATTATTGCCGGCTGATATCTAGATAGGTAACGGAACAGACCGTGTCTCTTCGTAGCATCTGCCATTCCCCTCACATTCCAGCTAAGTATTCTCGTGACAGGTCCCATAAGAGTGCATACATACATAAAAGTACATTTGATATTTACACCTCTCCACCTCCCAACAGCTGCGAGGAAAAATAATGTTAATCACCAGATTGCAGACTCCCATCTCTTCTCTATTTCCCACGACAAAAAATATACAAGGACTGTACGTTTCAGCATTTTAGAATTGCCATCAATAGCACCTTTGACAGTATTAACCCCCGCTAAACCCTTCCCCCCTCCCTCCCCCCACCCAACCATCCCCCCCCAGACAATAAACATATGTTTCAGTAATGAACTCGGGGCCAACATTGTGAACCTGGCCCAACAGCGCCTGAAGCAGCACAGCACCCAACAAGATACCATACGCAGGCACATTAAGAATGTGGGGAGCAACCGAGGGCGTATGCTCTACCCACAAAATGTCTCCAGCAACCGGCTAGAGACAAAAGAAAATGTCCACAACAGTGGGTGGACAGTCCAGGGGACATCAAAGCTTCACTCAGAAGCAGGAATGTCCATCAGTCTCAGGTGTCTGTTGATGGAATCCTAAGGCGACGCTCATTTTGATCCAGCCACTTGACCGCAGAGTCCGAGTCTTCAAAGAATACAGCGGATCCAAACGCCACCACCCTGAGCCTGGCCGGGAACATCATGGAGTACTGTACTTGCAAATCTCTCAGCCTCCGTTTAATCTCCACAAAGCGAGCCCTCTTTTTCTGTACATCTGACGAATAGTCAGGGAACAGGGACACCTGAACCCCATTGATTTTTAAATCAGGATGTGACCTTGCGGCCCTCAGTATAGTGTCTCTGTCTCGATAATGCAGGATTTTAGCCAGTATTGGACGTGGCGGACGTCCTGGCGGCAAAGGCCTGGTGGGGACCCTATGCGCTCGTTCAACAGCATACAGTGCAGAGAGTCCTTTATCACGGAATTTTTCCGCAAGCCATTTCTCAATAAAATCAGTGGCCTCTGGGCCCTCAGACTTCTCAGGAATGCCCACCAGCCTAACATTATTGCGGCGAGAGCGGTTTTCAAGGTCGTCAGTTTTCGCATTGAGCGCCGCTATATCCTTTGACGCAGCCCTGCTCTCTCTCTCTCTGTAGGGTAACAACCCCATCTTCCAGATCTGAGACCCTCCTCTCCACCTCTGAGGTGCGCTCAGCCACCTTATGCAGGTCATGCCGGATAATGGATATGTCCGCTTTTAGTCTTCCAATGTTGATATTCATATTCTGGAGAGTGACGTTACAGCTGGCAATAGCTGCCATCACATCTTTCAAGGTGGGCTCAGGGGCATTAATCACTTGCAGGCTAGAACTCGCCCCCCCCTCATGCTGGACTGGGGAATGCTGGTCATCATTACAGGGGCCGTCTTGCTCCCTTACTCCTTCCTCCACTTGTGCCAGGGTGCCCTCTTCTTCTCCCCATACATGGCTGGGGGACTGGTGCGATTTATGAGTGAAGCGCTCTAGCCGCGCTGCCGCTCCCTGACTCACCGCCGCTCTCAGGTCAGGCCACTCTTCCTCCTCAGCGCCATCTTGGGATCTTGCCTCCCTGTCCTGCCGGCTCGGCGTTTTGCCTCTTTTCGCAGGCATATTGTTGTCACTTGTACCGGACCGCTTCCTAACTGTGTCCCCCGCTTCTTCAGAAGTTTTAATAGTATTTCGCCACCGTTTGCGGTATTAAAGACAGGATAATCGCCGGAGCTAGTGCGGCGTGCGTCCTACTCCATGCGCCGCTAGGCTCCGCCCCCCCCAGTATGATGCTTTTAACTCTCCGCTGCCACCAATGATCGGGGGGGGGGGGGGGGGAAGGCCGCACACTGGCCACCAATGATATTAATACAATAGGGGGGGGGGGCGCACACTGGCCACCAATGATAATACAATAGAGGGAGGAAGGGGGGGCCGCACACTGTGCCACCAATGAAAATAATACAATAGAGGGAGGGAGGGAGGGAGGGGGGGGCCGCACTGGCCACCAATGAAATTAAAACTGGGGAAGGAGGGGGGTCTGCCTCTTATAGGGGGCTATGATATGCACAATTAACCCCTTCAGGTGCAGCACCTGAGCAGGGGGCAGTCATGTACACAGTTCTCAGTATATTCTAATTAGAAGCGTCGCCATCACTATGGGAACGCCTCTGTGTTAGAATATACTGTCGGATTTGAGTTTTCACAAAGTGAAAACTCAGCTCTGAAAAAGCTTTCATACAGACGGATCTTCGGATCCGTCTGTGTGAAAGTAGCCTACGGCCACGGATCAAGGACGCGGATGCCAATCTTGTGTGCATCCGTGTTCTTTCACGGACCCATTGACTTGAATGGGTCCGTGAACCGTTGTCCGTCAAAAAAATAGGACAGGTCATATTTTTTTGATGGACAGGAAACACGGATCACGGATGCGGCTGCAAAACGGTGCATTTTCCAATTTTTCCACGGACCCATTGAAAGTCAATGGGTCCGCGAAAAAAAACGGAAAATGGCACAACGGCCACGAATGCACACAACGGTCGTGTGCATGAGGCCTAAATCTGTGTTAGTGAGCACTTCAACTTTGCCGAGATAATCCATCCCACCTCACAGGTGTGGCATATCAAGGTGATGATTAGACAGCATGAATATTGCACAGGTGTGCCTTAAACTGCCCACAATAAAAGGCCACTCTGAAATGTGCACAGTTTTGCCTTACTGGGGGTACAGTCAGGTACAGACCACGATGAGGACGACGATCATGCAGATAAGCTTCCCTGAGACGGTTTCTGACAGTTTGTGCAGAAATTCTTTATTTATGCAAACCGATTGTTGCTGCAGCTGTCCGAGTGGCAGGTCTCAGACGATCATGGAGGTGAACATGTTTGATGTAGAGGTCCTGGGCTGGTGTGGTTACACGTGGTGTGCGGTTGTGAGGCCGGTTGGATGTACTGCAAAATTCTCTGAAACGCCTTTGGAGACGGCTTATGGTAGAGAAATGAACATTCATTGCATGGGCAACAGCTCTGGTAGACATTCCTGTAGTCAGCATGCCAATTGCACGCTCCCTCAAACGTTGCAACATCTGTGGCATTGTGCTGTGTGATCAAACTGCACATTTCAGAGTGGCCTTTTATTGTAAGCAGTCTAAGGCACACCTGTGCAATATTCATGCTGTCTAATCAGCACCTTGATATTCCACACCTATGAGGTGGGATGGATTATCACGGCAAAGGAGACTGATTTGTGAACAATATTTGAGAGTAATGGTGTCATGCCCTGCTCAGGCTATGTGCGGAGGTCTGCCAGATTAGCAGCACGTGTGTAGCCTTTTGTTTTTGTCTTGGAGTTGAGCTATATCCGCCTCCCTTCAGGTGCACTGGGTGGGGTCGTTGGTTTGAGTTTAAATTACGCCCACTCCCAGTGTCCTGTGCGGGTTATAGCTTCTGTCTGGCTCAGAGGAAGGAAGGATTTGCTGTTCCTGCTCAGTAAAAGATAAGTTGATTTTGCTTTCTTGTGGTTGTATGTCTAGGCTGTTAGAGAGATGCCTGCCCCCTCCAGGTCCTGAGGGAGCAGGCTGCCTTTTTCCCCCTTTCACCATCTTAGGGATTTTAGGGTATATTCAGCCTAGGAACGGGGACACATTTATTCCCACCTTCAGGGTCTGAACGTAGGCATAGTAGTCTAGGTTGAGCTGGGATTTGTCAGGAGGTTACCCTCATCCCCAGCTTCTTGCCTAGACACTAGTTTGTTGATATTCTGTGTATCTTGTATCCTGTCCGCCGTGACAAATTGGTCTTTTGTGTATGTAGAAAATGTTTCAGATCTTTGAGTTCAGCTCATCCAAAATGGGAGCAAAACCAAAAGTGCTGCGTTTATATTTTTGCTCAGTGTAGTAAACTAGGAATCTTGTTCAGGCAAGGGGTGAGAGGGCCGCCCAGCCTTTATAGCAGAAGCTGGTTAACAGAACTTCTCGATATACTGTATTAATCCATGAGAGGTGAACTTCCCATAGTGGTGGCTACAGACTAAAATAATTTTATCATTTAATTAAATGGCAGCAGAGAAGGCTCCTTGTTTCACTCATTTTAGAACCCTTTTATTTAGGCCTAAGAAAATCAAAACCACCATCCCCATACCCCACCAAATTTCATACCAAAGTATCTGTGGCAGCTTCAAGGAAATCAGTTAAGTACTGTGTAACCTGCCACCTCAGTCCCTTTTTCTGTCTCTAGTGTTGGTGCACCACTGCTTTCGGGGGTACTATCTCTACTTGGGCAGAGAGCGCCGTGAGGAGACTTATAGGCCATACATGCTCCTCTGCAATTCTGGGAAGAAAGGGATGCAAATGAGCTCTTAACAAGCTCTGCCTCTAAATTAAGGTGCTCTCTCCCCAAGGAGAGATAGTACTCCCCAACTCCTAACTTAGCCCTCTCACCCAGTTAAGCCAGTACTCTCTGCTCTGATGAGGGGCAATCACCCTGAAACAGCTGTCTGCATATGAAATGCTAGCTTATTTATTATCCAAGTCTTGTCTCAAGACCTAATAAACCCATAGAGGACCTGTTGCGTACATGTACGGTGCAGATGTCCGTGACTTAAGGACCAGCGCTGTACATGTACGGCGCGGTGATTGGAAGGATGCAGGAGCTGCGCCCGCCCGATCCAAGGCAGGGGTCCGGCAGTCACTGATAGCCGGATCCCTGCTGCAAGCACCAGTGAAAACACCGATGCCGGCGCATTAACCCTTGATGTGCCGCTGACCGCGGCACGTGCGCTGTCCATATCCATACGGGGATCAGAGCTGCTGTGACAGGAACCCGATGGCATGAAAGGCAGCCCAATGCCTAAATAACGCATCGTGGCTGCCTTCCGGGAGAGCCTGTGATGGACCATGTGATGAGCGCAGTCACCACGGGTCCTTTTCCTCACAGATGAAGACAGAAGAGAAGCCAGGCTGCACGAACAAGTGGATTAAGGTGAGTTAAATTTTTTATTATTTTTCTTTAACTCCTCCAGCCTATTTTACTAAGCATTCTGTTTCAAGAATGCTATTATTTTCCTTTATAACCATGTTTTAAGTGAAAATAATAATGATCGGGTCCCCATCCCGATCGTCTCCTAGCAACCGTGCATGTAAATCGCACCGCATCCGCACTTGCTTGCGGATTCTTGCGATTTTCATGCAGCCCCATTCACTTCTATGGGGCCTGTGTTGTGTGAAAAACGCACAAAATAGAGCATGCTGCGATTTTCACGCAACGCACAAGTGATGCGTGAAAATCACCGCTCGTGTGCACAGCCCCATAGAAATAAATGGGTCCGGATTCAGTGCGGGTGCAATGTGTTCACCTCACGCATTGCACCCGAGCGGAAATCTTGCCCGTGTGAAAGAGGCCTAAGTGTATTACACTGGTATTACACTTACAGCCAATGTTTTACAATGCAGAAGTATTGTAAAGCATTGTAAAGGGGATCAGACCCCCAAAAGTTGAAGTCCCAGAGTGGGACAAAAAATAAAGTGGAAAAAAAGTTAAAAAATAAAGTTTTACAAAAAAATTAAAATTTTAAGTAAAAAAAAAGCGTCCTTTTCCCAAAATAAAGTAAACATTTTTTGTAAAAAATAAGAAAAAAGAAAAGTAGACATATAAGGTATTGCCGTGTCCATATCGACCGGCTGTATAAAAATATCACATGACCTAACCCCTCAGATGAACACTATTAAAAAATAAAATAAAAACTGTGCTAAAAAAACATTTTTTGTCACCTTACATCACTAAAAGTGCAACACCAAGCAATCAAAGAGGCATATGCCCCCAAAATAGTACCAATCTAACCATCACCTCATCCTGCAAAAAATTAGCCCCTACCTAAGACAATCGCCCAAAAACTAATAAAACTATGGATCTCAGAATATGGAGACACTAAAACATAATTTTTTTGGTTTAAAGGGTTTCTACCACTTAGTTTTCACATAATTAGCTTTCAGACACTAGCGATCCGCTAGTGTCTGCTCTACCAAACAATCCTAATATAATAGCTTTTGGGGCAGCCGTTTCGCTAAAAAAAGAACTTATATTGATATGCTAATGAGCCTCTAGGTGCTATGGGGGCGTCATTAGCACCTAGAGGCTCGGTCTACCTTCACAAACTGCCGCCGGCCGGCACGTCCCTCCAGCCCGCCCATCTCCTCCGGAATGCGATCCTCCCCGTGCGCATCTGTATTCGGCGCATGCGCAGTGAATGTCTGACCGCTTCCCTGCTCAGACATCTCCACTGCGCCTGCGCCGATGACGTCATAGTGCTCCGAGGAACAGGCGCAGTGGAGATGTCTGTGAAGAAAGCGGTCAGACATTCACTGCGCATGCGCCGAATACATACGCGCATGCGCGAGAATTCGTCCGCTGGCTCACAGGGAGGATCGCATTCCGGAGGAGATGGGCGGGCTGGAGGGACGCGCTGGGCGGCGGCAGTTTGTGAAGGTAGACCGAGCCTCTAGGTGCTAATGACGCCCTCATAGCACCTAGACGCTCATTAGCATATCAATTTAAGTTCTTTTTTTTAGCGAATTGGCTGCCCCAAAAGCTATTATATTAGGATTGTTTGGTAGAGCAGACACTAGCGGATCGCTAGTGTCTGAAAGCTAATTATGTGAAAACGAAGTGGTAGAAACCCTTTAAAAAATGCTGTTATTGTGTAAAACTTAAGTAAATAAAAAAGTATACATATTAGGTATTGCCGGTCCGTAACAACCTGCTCTATAAAAATACCACATGATCTAACCCCTTAGGTGAACACTGTAAAAAAAAAAAAAAAAACGGTGTCAAAAAAGACATTTTTTGTCACCTTATATCACAAAAAGTGTAATAGCAAGTGATTAAAAAGTCATATGCACCAAAATAGTGCCAATCAAACCGTCATCTCATCCTTCAAAAATGATACCCTACCTAAGATAATCGCCCAAAAACAATGTCTCTCAGAATATGGAGACACTAAAACATGATTTTTTTTTGTTTAAAAAATGATATTATTGTGTAAAACTTAAATAAATTTAAAAAAGTATACAAATTAGGTATTGCCTCGTCCGTAACGACCTGCTCTATAAAAATATCACATGACCTACCCCCTCAGATGAACATCGTAAAAAAATTAAATTAAAAACGGTTCCAAAAGCCATTTTTTGTCACCTTACATCACAAAAAGTGTAATAGCAAGCAATCAAAAATTCATATGCACCCCAAAATAGTGCCAATCTAACCGTCACCTCATTAGGTATTGCTACATCTGTGACGACCGACTCTATAAAAATATCACATGACCTAACCCCTCATGTGAACACCGTAAAAAAAAAAAACGGTGCTTAAAGAAAATATGTTTTTCCCCTTATATCACTAAAAGTTCAACACCAAGCATTTAAAAAGCATATGCCCCCCAAAATAGTACAGAATAGTACCAATCTAACCGTCACCTCATCCTGCAAAAAATTAGCCCCTACCTAAGACAATCGCTCAAAAAAAATAATAATAATATGGCTCTCAAGCTATGGAGACCCTAAAACATAATTTTTTGGTTTAAAAAATGATATCATTGTCTAAAACTTACATAAATAAAAAAAGTAGACATATTAAGTATAGCCACATCCGTAAGAACCTGCTCTACAAAAATATCACATGACCTAATCCCTTAGGTGAACACCGTAAAAAATAAAAAAATAAAAACGGTCTAAAAAAAGCAATTTTTTTGTCACCTTACATCACAAAAAGTGTAATAGCAAGCAATCAAAAAGTCATATGCACCCTAAAATAGTATCAATCAAACTGTCATCTCATACTGAAAAAAATTAGCCCCTACACAAGACAGTCGCCCCAAAAAAATAATAATAATACGGCTTTCAGAATGTGGAGACGCAAAAAAATTTTTTTTTTAAAAAATGCTTTATTTTGTAAAACTGAAATAATCAACCAAAAAAGTTGTCATATTTGGTATTGTCGCGTCCATAACAACCTGCTCTATAAAAATACCACATGATCTTACCCATCAGATGAACGTTGTAAATAACAAAAAATAAAAACCATGCCAAAACAGCTATTTTTTGTTACCTTGCCTCACAAAAAGTGTAATATAGAGCAACCAAAAAACATATGTACCAGCTTAAAATTATCCCAATGAAATCTGCTTTCCAAAAACCAGATGGCGTTCCTTTCATTCTGCGCAATGCCGCGTGCCCGTACAGCAGCTTACGACCACATATGGGGTGTTTCTGTAAACTACAGAATCAGGGCTATAAATATTGAGTTTTTCTTGGCTGTTAACCCTTGCTTTGTAACTGGAAAAATGGATTAAAATGGAAAATCTGCCAAAAAAGTGAAATTCTGAAATTTCATCTCCATTTTCCATTAATTCTTGTGGAACACCTAAAGGGTTAACAAAGTTTGTAAAATCAGTTTTGCATACCTTGAGGGGTGAAGTTTCTAAAATGGGGTCATTTTTGGGTGGTTTCTTTTATTTAAGCCTCACAAAGTGACTTCAGACCTGAACTGGTCCTTAAAAAGTGGGTTTTGGAAATTTTCTGAAACATTTCAAGATTTGCTTTTAAACTTCTAAGCCTTCTAACGTCCCCAAAAAATAAAATGCCATTCACAAAATGATCCAAACATGAAGTAGACATATGGGGAATGTAAAGTAATAGCTATTTTTGGAGGTATTAATATCTATTATAAAAGTAGAGAAATAAAAATTTGGAAATTTGCAAATTTTTCAAAAATGTTTGCAAATTTGGTATTTTTTTTTCTAAATAAAAAAAAAATTATGTTTTACTCAATTTTACCACTGTCATGAAGTACAATATGTGACAAGAAAACTGTCTCAGAATGGCCTGGATAAGTAAAAGCGTTTTAAAGTTATCACCACATAAAATGACACGTCAGATTTGCTTAAAGTGAAATATGGCAGGGTCCTGAAGGGGTTAAAGGGTCGTACAATGACTTATAGGGTAACTGCCTTATATCTGGTGGCATTAGAAACAGGGCTTATTAAGAGCTCATTTGCATCCATTTCTGCACCACTGTTCACACACTTAGGCTGGGTTCAGACCTGAGCGTCTTTGATATGCGCGTTTAACGCGCGTTTTTGACGCACGTTTTTTATGCGCGTTTTTTGCAATAGTAAACGCGCGTTTGACGCGCGTTTGTGTGATTGACTGCAATGTCCTATGGCCACAAACGCGCTGTAAAAAGCCCCAAAGAAGCTCAAGTACTTGTTTGAGCGTAGGGCGTTTTACAGCGCGTTTTTCAGCGCTGTAAAACGCTCAAGTGAGAACCAGGGCCATAGGGAAGCATTGGTTTTCATGTGTTGAGCGTTTTACAGCGCGTTTGAACGCGCTGTAAAACGCTCAAGTGTGAACCCAGCCTTAGGGCTCGTTCACACGACCGTGCCGTTTTTTGTGGTCAACAAATTGCGGATCAGCAAAAGACGGATGCCGCCCGTGTGCCTTCCGCAATTTGCGGAACGGAACAGGAGGCCCATTATAGAAATGCCTATTCTTGTCCGCAAACGGACAAGAATAGGAAAGGACTTATAATTTTTGCAGGGCCACGAAACAAAGCAAAGGATGCAGACAACACACAGAGTGCTGTCCGCATCTTTTGCGGACCCATTGACATGAATGGTTCCGTATACGGACCGTATGTGGAACGCAGAAAACGGCCCGTATACCGAACGCAAAATACATTCGTGTGAACGGGCCCTTAGGACTGATTCACACAATCGTGCTTGGTCCAGGAAACACGACCCATGTGTCTGACACATCTCCCCAATCGACTGTGGCTCCTCTGAACTGATTGCATCATAATGATTTATCATACAGTCAATTCCTATCTGATTGTGGGTGTAATGTACTGTACTCACATGTCACTACAGTACAATAGACCTGCGATCAGATAGCAACTGACTGTATCATAAAACACTATGATGCAGTCATTTCGTGTCATGATAGCCGCGGTCGGTCTGGGAGGTGCGTCCTATACACAGGCCGTGTTTCCTGGATCGAACTTGATTTTGTGAATCAGCCCTTAGTGACTTTTTTTATCCTTTACAAATCTTTATGACGCAGGCAAGGACGTACATAAAAATCATTGGACCCCATGTCCAGATGCGCCAGATACAGCACTACCGTGATTTTCGTTGTTGTGCTCCTATGACAGAGCAGAAAGTCACTAGTGCAGATGTGAACAAAGCCTAATATACAGCTCAACTGCTGCACAACATCATATTAGTGATAAAAGAACTACAAGTCTCATCATGACTAGTTGAGGCCTGTTTCACACTGGCAGCAGTGGTACCAGCAAACTGTCCTGGCAGAGTACAACCTACCACAGCTCTCTGGGTACAATGGGGGCTGGCGGCACTCCGATACCCTCTAGCAATGCCGGATCCAGAGAGCTCTGGCAGATTGTTCTCTGCCAGAACAGTTTGCTGGAACTAATTCCGGCAGTGCAAAACAGGTGAAAATTAGTGGGCAATACATGGAGGGGCAAAAGAAGAGAGAACTACAAATCCCAACATGCCCAGGCTGCTATTATGGAACACAAGTTGACACTACAGGTAGAGGGTATAAGAGGAGAGAACTACAACCCCCCCAGCATTACCAGACTATTATTATACAGCATCAGTGGATATTATAAGAGGAGAGAACTACAACTCACAGCATGGCTAGATTGTTATTATAGGGCATCAGTGAACATTGCATGGAAGGGGATACAGTAGGACAAAACTACAACTCCCAGTATTAGGATGTTATGGGCAATCCCAGTACGCCACTCGCCTCTCCTCCAGGCACACACATCAATTCCATCCCATGAAGTCTCACTACATTTTCCTCTCTAGGGCTGAGCTCTATCTCCCTGCCCTGGTCACATGACATCATCACAGGTCCTTCAGCTGTAAAATTACTGACTCTGTACTCTGTATGGCTGCCCTGATCACATGCTGATGACATCATCGCTGGTCCTTCTGCACAGCTAGCTAGGTTTTCACATGTATGAAACACAGCTATGAAAGTGTAATTGGGGATGGGGCTTTCCTGCAGGGCCTGGCCCCCTTCCTCCATGGGCCCCATAGCAGGTGTGTAATCTGCTTCTCTTAGAGGTATGCCACTGGAAGCAGGCAGTATGGTTAGTAAGTGACATAACATCACCATCATGTAGTCTCTGCAAAGACTAGCTTTGGAGTAAGGTGCTGCAAATTAATTAAAGGGATTGTCCAAGATTATGGTACTGATGGCCTATCCTCCATATCAATATCAGATTGGCAGGGTCTGACACCAAGCAGCCCTGGCAATCAGCTGCTTAGTTGTAGCTCCCGAATCGGAAGTCAGCGTTGGAACTATGCAGCTCCATCTATTGTGTAGTAGATGGAACTGGTAAATGCAGGGCTGCTCCCATTCATAGCAAAGCTGTGCAGTTCCAGTGCCAGTTTCCAGCACCTGGACAACCCTTTAAGAGGCATCGGCCACTTATAGGGACTCCGTCACCAGTTTTATGGTGTCCTAACTAAGGGCAACATAAACTGGTGACAAATCCCCTTAGCAAAATGCTGGGTCACTTTGTATTATTGACCCGGCCATTTTGCTAAAATCGTTTGCTAAACAGCTCAAGCACATGTCGAATGAGTCCCCATATTCATGAGTTCATGACTCTCTCCACCTACCTGATGCTGATTCAGCTGGAAAAAAAACTGTCAATGAGAGGCAAGAGGGCAGGGAGAGCCGTGATCTCATGAATATGAGGACTCATTGGCTTGTGCTGTTGCTGTTAGAACCTAGCAGCATAAAACTGCTGACAGATTCCCTTTAATAAATTTGTTCCATCTTTTTCCTCTATGTGCACTTCAGAAAAGTGACGAGCAGCTGAAAATAGGCAAAAGTCTGAAGTTTATCAGCAAATGAGCCGCTGATAAATGTGTTCCCCTAAACACACTCACACAATAGTATTTGTGTAACAAATTTCCTATTTCCCTAACCTATTGTATTGGTACAATTCATGCAGAGAATTGTAAGTTTTCAATGTAACAAGCGATGCTTTTGTGTAAATATACTATGCTATGTAATGGAGCCACCGAATCTTGGCCCCTTTTAGCTGATTGGTATGTTTCCGGCTCCTGGCACTCCAAAACAGCTGATGTACCCTCTAGTAGGGCTTATAAACAGGGTTTGTATTCATTAGACAAGCCAAAATATATATATATAGCAGTCACTGACTTAATGACAATGAAGTGCTGCTATCTTTTATGACCAGTGGAAGCACGGGCACTTCCAATTACCCAAGCTGTAGCTGTAGCGAGAGAAATGTCACTTGAGGCAGGTATGATTTCTGTTTGTGATGTGATGATTAGGGTTGAGCGAACATCTGGATGTTCGGGTTCGAGAAGTTCGGCCGAACTTCTCGGAAATGTTCGGGTTCGGGATCCGAACTCGACCCGAACTTCGTCTCGAACCCCATTGAAGTCAATGGGGACCCGAACTTTTAGACACTAAAAAGGCTGTAAAACAGCCCAGGAAAGGGCTAGAGGGCTGCAAAAGGCAGCAAAATGTAGGTAAATACCCTGCAAACAAATGTGGATAGGGAAATAAATAAAAATAAAAATAAAATAAATAAAAATTAACCAATATCAATTGGAGACAGGTCCCATAGCAGAGAATCAGGCTTCATGTCATAGCAGAGAATCATGCTTCATGTCACCCACCACTGGAACAGGCCATTGTCAGATATTTTTAGGCCCGGCACCCAGACATAGGAGAGAGGTCCCATAGCAGAGATTCAGGCTTCATGTCATAGCAGAGAATCATGCTTCATGTCACCCACCACTGGAACAGGCCACTGTCAGATATTTTTAGGCCCCAGCACCCAGACAGAGGAGAGAGGTCCCATAGCAGAGATTCAGGCTTCATGTCATAGCAGAGAATCAGGCTTCATGTCACCCACCACTGAAACAGGCCATTGTCAGATATTTTTAGGCCCCGGCACCCAGACAGAGGAGAGAGGTCCCATAGCAGAGAATCAGGCTTCATGTCATAGCAGAGAATCAGGCTTCATGTCACCTACCACTGGAACAGGCCATTGTCAGATATTTTTAGGCCCCGGCACCCAGAGAGAGGAGAGAGGTCCCATAGCAGAGATTCAGGCTTCATGTCATAGCACAGAATCAGGCTTCATGTCACCCAACACTGGAACAGGCCATTGTCAGATATTTTTAGGCCCCGGCACCCAGACAGAGGAGAGAGGTCCCATAGCAGAGAATCATGCTTCATGTCACCCACCACTGGAATAGGCCACTGTTCAGATATTTTTAGGCCCCCGGCACCCAGACAGAGGAGAGAGGTCCCATAGCAGAGATTCAGGCTTCATGTCATAGCAGAGAATCAGGCTTCATGTCACCCACCACTGGAACAGGCCATTGTCAGATATTTTTAGGCCCCGGCACCCAGACAGAGGAGAGAGGTCCCATAGCAGAGAATCAGGCTTCATGTCATAGCAGAGAATCAGGCTTCATGTCACCCACCACTGGAATAGGCCACTGTTCAGATATTTTTAGGCCCCCGGCACCCAGACAGAGGAGAGAGGTCCCATAGCAGAGATTCAGGCTTCATGTCATAGCAGAGAATCAGGCTTCATGTCACCCACCACTGGAACAGGCCATTGTCAGATATTTTTAGGCCCCAGCACCCAGACAGAGGAGAGAGGTCCCATAGCAGAGAATCAGGCTTCATGTCATAGCAGAGAATCAGGCTTCATGTCACCCACCACTGGAACAGGCCATTGTCAGATATTTTTAGGCCCCGGCACCCAGAGAGAGGAGAGAGGTCCCATAGCAGAGATTCAGGCTTCATGTCATAGCAGAGAATCAAGCTTCATGTCACCCACCACTGGAACAGGCCATTGTCAGATATTTTTAGGCCCCGGCACCCAGACAAAGGAGAGAGGTCCCATAGCAGAGAATCAGGCTTCATGTCATAGCAGAGAATCATGCTTCATGTCACCCACCACTGGAACAGGCCATTGTCAGATATTTTTAGGCCCCGGCACCCAGACAGAGGAGAGAGGTCCCATAGCAGAGAATCAGACTTCATGTCACCCAACACTGGAACAGGCCATTGTCAGATATTTTTAGGCCCCAGCACCCAGACAGAGGAGAGAGGTCCCATAGCAGAGATTCAGGCTTCATGTCATAGCAGAGAATCAGGCTTCATGTCACCCACCACTGGAACAGGCCATTGTCAGATATTTTTAGGCCCCGGCACCCAGACAAAGGAGAGAGGTCCCATAGCAGAGAATCAGGCTTCATGTCATAGCAGAGAATCATGCTTCATGTCACCCACCACTGGAACAGGCCATTGTCAGATATTTTTAGGCCCCGGCACCCAGACAGAGGAGAGAGGTCCCATAGCAGAGAATCAGACTTCATGTCACCCAACACTAGAACAGGCCATTGTCAGATATTTTTAGGCCCCAGCACCCAGACAGAGGAGAGAGGTCCGATAGCAGAGATTCAGGCTTCATGTCATAGCAGACAATCAGGCTTCATGTCACCCACCACTGGAACAGGCCACTGTCAGATATTTTTAGGCCCCAGCACCCAGACAGAGGAGAGAGGTCCCATAGCAGAGATTCAGGCTTCATGTCATAGCAGAGAATCAGGCTTCATGTCGGCCACCACTGGAACAGACCACTGTTCAGATATTTTTAGGCCCCGCACCCAGACAGAGGAGAGAGGTCCCATAGCAGAGATTCAGGCTTCATGTCATAGCAGAGAATCATGCTTCATGTCAGCCACCACTGGAACAGGCCACTGTTCAGATATTTTTAGGCCCCAGCACCCAGACAGAGGAGAGAGGTCCCATAGCAGAGATTAAGGCTTCATGTCATAGCAGAGAATCAGGCTTCATGTCACCCAACACTGGAACAGGCCACTGTCAGATATGTTTAGGCCCCGGCACCCAGACAGAGGAGAGAGGCCCCATAGCAGAGAATCAGGCTTCATGTCATAGCAGAGAATCAGGCTTCATGTCACCCACCACTGGAACAGGCCATTGTCAGATATTTTTAGGTCCCGGCACCCAGACAGAGGAGAGAGGTCCCATAGAAGAGATTTAGGCTTCATGTCATAGCAGAGAATCATGCTTCATGTCACCCACCACTGGAACAGGCCACTGTTCAGATATTTTTAGGCCCCGGCACTCAGACAGAGGAGAGAGGTCCCATAGCAGAGATTCAGGCTTCATGTCATAGCAGAGAATCAGGCTTCATGTCACCCAACACTGGAACAGACCACTGTCAGATATGTTTAGGCCCCGGCACCCAGACAGAGGAGAGAGGCCCCATAGCAGAGAATCAGGCTTCATGTCATAGCAGAGAATCAGGCTTCATGTCACCCAACACTGGAACAGGCCACTGTCAGATATTTTTAGGCCCCGGCACCCAGACAGAGGAGAGAGGTCCCATAGCAGAGATTCAGGCTTCATGTCATAGCAGAGAATCAGTCTTCATGTCACCCAACACTGGAACAGGCCATTGTCAGATATTTTTAGGCCCCGGCACCCAGACAGAGGAGAGAGGTCCCATAGGAGAGAATCAGGCTTCATGTCATAGCAGAGAATCAGGCTTCATGTCACCCACCACTGGAACAGGCCATTGTCAGATATTTTTAGGCCCCGGCATCCAGACAGAGGAGAGAGGTCCCATAGCAGAGATTCAGGCTTCATGTCATAGCAGAGAATCAGGCTTCATATCACCCACACTGGAACAGGCCACTGTCAGATATTTTTAGGCCCCGGCACCCAGACAGAGGAGAGGTTCATTCAACTTTGGGTTGCCCCGCAATATAATGGTCAAATTAAAAAAAGAGGATTAAATGAGGAAGTGCCCTGGAGTACAATAATATATGGTTAAGGGGAGGTAGTTATAAATGTCTAATCTGCACAAGGGATGGACATGCCTGGTTCATTTTTATGAACGTCAGCTTGTCCACATTGGCTGTAGACAGGTGGCTGTGTTTGTCTGTAATGACGCCCCCTGCCGTGCTGAATACACGTTCAGACAAAACACTGGCCGCCGGGCAGGCCAGCACTTCCAAGGCATAAAAGGCTAGCTCTGGCCACGTGGACAATTTGGAGACCCAGAAGTTGAATGGGGCCGAACCATCAGTCAGTACGTGGAGGGGTGTGCACACGTACTGTTCCACCATGTTAGTGAAATGTTGCCTCCTGCTAACACGTTCCGTATCAGGTGTTGGTGCAGTTAGCTGTGGCGTGTTGACAAAACTTTTCCACATCTCTGCCATGCTAACCCTGCCCTCAGAGGAGCTGGCCGTGACACAGCTGCGTTGGCGACCTCTTGCTCCTCCTCTGCCTTCGCCTTGGGCTTCCACTTGTTCCCCTGTGACAGTTGGGAATGCTCTCAGTAGCGCGTCTACCAACGTGCGCTTGTACTCGCGCATCTTCCTATCACGCTCCAGTGCAGGAAGTAAGGTGGGCACATTGTCTTTGTACCGGGGATCCAGCAGTGTGGCAACCCAGTAGTCCGCACACGTTAAAATGTGGGCAACTCTGCTGTCGTTGCACATGCACTGCAGCATGTAGTCACTCATGTGTGCCAGGCTGCCCAGAGGTAAGGACAAGCTGTCCTCTGTGGGAGGCGTATCGTCATTGTCCTGTGTTTCCCCCCAGCCACGCACCAGTGATGGGCCCGAGCTGCGTTGGGTGCCACCCCACTGTGAACATGCTTCATCCTCATCCCTCTCCACCTCATCCTCGTCCTCCAGTAGTGGGCCCTGTCTGGCCACATTTGTACCTGGCCTCTGCTGTTGCAAAAAACCTCCCTCTAAGTCACTTCTAAGAGACTGGCGTGAAAGTGCTAAAAATGACCCCTCTTCCTCCTCCTCCTCCTCGGCCACCTCCTCTTCCAACATCACCCTAAGTGTTTTCTCAAGGAGACATAGAAGTGGTATTGTAACGCTGATAACGGCGTCATCGCCACTGGCCATGTTGGTGGAGTACTCGAAACAGCGCAACAGGGCACACAGGTCTCGCATGGAGGCCCAGTCATTGGTGGTGAAGTGGTGCTGTTCCGCAGTGCGACTGACCCGTGCGTGCTGCAGCTGAAACTCCACTATGGCCTGCTGCTGCTTGCACAGTCTGTCCAGCATGTGCAAGGTGGAGTTCCACCTGGTGGGCACGTCGCATATGAGGCGGTGAGCGGGAAGGCCGAAGTTACGCTGTAGCGCAGACAGGCGAGCAGCGGCAGGATGTGAACAACGGAAGCGTGCACAGACGGACCGCACTTTAAGCAGCAGCTCTGACATGTGTGGGTAGTTGTGAATGAACTTCTGCACCACCAAATTCAGCACATGCGCCAGGCAAGGGATGTGCGTCAAACCGGCTAGTCCCAGAGCTGCGACGAGATTTCGCCAATTATCGCACACCACCAGGCCGGGCTTGAGGCTCACCGGCAGCAACCACTCGTCGGTCTGTTGTTCAATACCCCGCCACAACTCCTGCACGGTGTGGGGCCTGTCCCCCAAACATATGAGTTTCAGAATGGCCTGCTGAGGTTTACCCCACGCTGTGCTGAAGTTGGTGGTGAAGGTGTGTGGCTGACTGGATGAGCAGGTGGAAGAAGAGGAGGAGGAAGCCGAGTAGGAGGAGGAGGCTACAGGAGGCAAAGAATGTTGCCCTGCGATCCTTGGCGGCGGAAGGACGTGCGCCAAACTGCTCTCCGCCTGGGGCCCAGCCGCCACTACATTTACCCAGTGTGCAGTTAGGGAGATATAGCGTCCCTGGCCGTGCTTACTGGTCCACGTATCTGTGGTTAGGTGGACCTTGCCACAGATGGCGTTCCGCAGTACACACTTGATTTTATCGGATACTTGGTTGTGCAGGGAATGCACGGCTCTCTTGGAGAAGTAGTGGCGGCTGGGAACAACATACTGTGGGACAGCAAGCGACATGAGCTGTTTGAAGCTGTCTGTGTCCACCAGCCTGAATGACAGCATTTCATAGGCCAGTAGTTTAGAAATGCTGGCATTCAGGGCCGGGGATCGAGGGTGGCTAGGTGGGAATTTACGCTTTCTCTCAAATGTTTGTGAGATGGAGAGCTGAACGCTGCCGTGTGACATGGTTGAGATGCTTGGTAACGGAGGTGGTGGTGTTGGTGCTACATCCTCTGTTTGCTGGGCGGCAGGTGCCAACGTTCCTCCAGAGGCCGAGGCAGCAGCAGAAGAGGTAGCAGGGGGAGCCTGAGTGAGTTCCTTGTTTTTAAGGTGTTTACTCCACTGCAGTTCATGCTTTGCATGCAGGTGCCTGGTCATGCAGGTTGTGCTAAGGTTCAGAACGTTAATGCCTCGCTTCAGGCTCTGATGGCACAGCGTGCAAACCACTCAGGTCTTGTCGTCAGCACATTGTTTGAAGAACTGCCACGCCAGGGAACTCCTTGAAGCTGCCTTTGGGGTGCTCGGTCCCAGATGGCGGTGGCCAGTAGCAGGCGGACTCTCTTGGCGGCGGGTGTTCTGATTTTGCCCACTGCTCCCTTTTTTGCTACGCTGTTGGCTCGGTCTCACCACTGCCTCTTCCTCCAAACTCTGAAAGTCAGTGGCACGACCTTCATTCCATGTGGGGTCTAGGACCTCATCGTCCCCTGTATCGTCTTCCACCCAGTCTTCCTCCCTGACCCCCTGTTCAGTCTGCACACTGCAGAAAGACGCAGCAGTTGGCACCTGTGTTTCATCATCAGAGACTTGCTGAGGTGGTATTCCCATGTCCTCATCATCAGGAAACATAAGTGGTTGTGCGTCAGTGCATTCTATGTCTTCCACCGCTGGGGAAGGGTTAGGTGGATGCCCTTGGGAAACCCTGCCAGCAGAGTCTTCAAACAGCATAAGAGACTGCTGCATAAGTTGAGGCTCAGACAGTTTCCCTGATATGCATGGGGGTGATGTGACAGACTGATGGGCTTGGTTTTCAGGCGCCATCTGTGCGCTTTCTGCAGAAGACTGGGTGGGAGATAATGTGAACGTGCTGGATCCACTGTCGGCCACCCAATTGACTAATGCCTGTACCTGCTCAGGCCTTACCATCCTTAGAAAGGCATTGGGCCCCACCAAATATCGCTGTAAATTCTGGCGTCTACTGGGACCTGAGGTAGTTGGTACACTAGGACGTGTGGCTGTGGCAGAACGGCCACGTCCTCTCCCAGCACCAGAGGGTCCACTAACACCACCACGACCATGTCCGCGTCTCTTACTAGATGTTTTTCTCATTGTTACCGTTTACAACAATAAGAAAAAAATTATTTGGCCCAATGTATTGAATTCAAATTCAGGCCTTTTTTTACAGGCACCTAACGCTATCTAGCTATCTACTTAGGTACCGTATTACACTAATACAGGCACAGCAGTAACCACAGATTTAGCTGAATATAAATTGTAGGCCTAGTATTTAGGCGGTGGATGACAGGTATACGTTTACGGACAGAATTAGACTTGGTGATGCACGGTAGCGTTTGAAGTTGTTGAGAATGACCCTATCCGCACCTTCAATCTAATATACCCTTTTATGCATAGATTTAAACTTGGCCTGATACAGCAGAAAACAATTATTAAGGGAATTGCTAAATTGGGAATTGTATTTCAACCCAAACCAAAAACTGTGCTTTGGCAGACACTAAATAACTTTGCCAGGCACAGCAGTAACCACAGATTTAGCTGAGTATAAATTGTAGGCCTAGTATTTAGGCGGTGGATTACAGGTATACGTTTACGGACAGAATTAGACTTGGTGATGCACGGTAGCGTTTGAAGTTATTGAGAATGACCCTATCCGCAACTTCAATCTAATATACCCTTTTATGGATAGATTTAAACTTGGCCTGATACAGCAGAAAACAATTATTTAGGGAATTGCTAAGTTGGGAATTGTATTTCAACCCAGAACAAAAACTGTGCTTTGGCGGACACTAAATAACTTTGCCAGGCACAGCAGTAACCACAGATTTAGCTGAGTATAAATTGTAGGCCTAGTATTTTGGCGGTGGATGACAGGTATACGTTTACGGACAGAATTAGACTTGGTGATGCACGGTAGCGTTTGAAGTTATTGAGAATGACCCTATCCGCACCTTCAATCTAATATACCCTTTTATGGATAGATTTAAACTTGGCCTGATACAGCAGAAAACAATTATTTAGGGAATTGCTAAGTTGGGAATTGTATTCAACCCAGAACAAAAACTGTGCTTTGGCAGACAATAAATAACTTTGCTAGGCACAGCAGTAACCACAGATTTAGCTGAGTATAAATTGTAGGCCTAGTATTTAGGCGGTGGATGACAGGTATACGTTTACGGACAGAATTAGACTTGGTAATGCACGGTAGCGTTTGAAGTTATTGAGAATGATCCTATCCGCACCTTCAATCTAATATACCCTTTTATGGATAGATTTAAACTTGGCCTGATACAGCAGAAAACAATTATTTAGGGAATTGCTAAGTTGGGAATTGTATTCAACCCAGAACAAAAACTGTGCTTTGCCAGACAGCAGACAGTATTACAATTGGCTAGCCACAGCTGAAACACCAGATTTAGGGTACTGCTATTTTGGCAATTGCATTTTACCCCTCAATAAAATAGCAAGCACAGCCAAGCCCCTGATGTAGGATATAGCAAAAAAAAAAAAAACACTATTGATGGTTAAAAATGGACTTGGTGGCAGCTTGTGCTGGCGCACAACACAAGACACAAAATGGCCCCCGATCACCCCAGAAAAAAAGTGACTGAAAAACGCTCTGAGCAGCCTTAAAACAGTGAGCAATTGAATAGCAGAGGTTGTATGATACACAGCTGTACATCGATCACTTCAGTAAGTAAATCACTGCTTAATCTGGCCCTAACAGCAGCAGCTGCATCTTATCCCTACAGTGATCAGAGCAGAGTGACGTGCGGCGCTACGTGACTCCAGCTTAAATAGAGGCTGGGTCACATGCTGCACTGGCCAATCACAGCCATGCCAATAGTAGGCATGGCTGTGATGTCCTCTTGGGGCAAGTAGTATGACGCTTGTTAATTGGCTGCTTTGCAGCCTTTCAAAAAGCGCCAAGAAAGCGCCGAACACCGAACCTGGACTTTTACGAAAATGTTCGGGTTCGGGTCCGTGTCACGAACACCCCAAAATTCGGTACGAACCCGAACTATACAGTTTGGGTTCGCTCATCCCTAGTGATGATGAAGCAGATACATTGTAGTAAAGATGGCACCTCTCCATATAGGCCTGTCTCTTCAATGTCATGCAGGTGATCTTAGAGAACTCAGGATTTCTCTGCATCAGGGTCATAGCTCTAGGGGAAGCATCTGCTTTGGGGCCTGCACTGAGAAGGGGCCCACCTAGGAAGAGGACTAAAATATTTTATTGTCAGGGCCTCCTCAACAGCATTATACAATGGCATCATATACAGTGAAACTGTAGGAAACGGACGGAGCGGCTTCCGGCCCTCGTCTGAGAGCGCAATCTTTACTAGCCTCAGGAGTGGGGGCTGCACAGGAGTCAGGAGTTGCGAAGAAGTTGCTGGGGGAGGGGGGCCAGTTCAAAAATTAGCTGTGAGGCTTGGTCATTTCTAGTTATGCCACTGCTCTACATTATTTTATGGAACTTCTCCAGGGGTTAGGTATACGATTAATATAGTTTTTGTAGGAAAGGGGGGCAGGCCTCCATATAGACATACTTTTCATTGGGTTTTCAAGCCATGAATCCATAAGTGGAAGGTATATAGGAATAGGAGGAATGTGAGAGGCAAACCAGTGTTATGGACAGTAGATGTGGACCCAGTGTGCCAACCAACCGGTTTGACTTTGGGCTATTCCTGAGGAGCATTATCCAGGCGGTCCTCTGGTTAGAAATTGCTATACAGTGATCTGGTCTTTGCTGCAGGGGAGCCACCAAGCTGCTACCACTTAGAATAGTCCTGGTGCGGTTGGCTGCTGACTCACTGGAGTCAGTGACACCAATGCAAAGCACTGAGGGATCAGGCAATGCTCGGAGTCAGGAAACAGGCCGACGTCAGGGCAGGCAGAGTTTGTGCTGCCGGCTTCCTCACTGCGCCTGCGCCGAATACTGAACGGGACGGCGCAGGTGCGAGATTTACACGGCAGACAGGGCCAGCAGGAGAACCAATGCTTGCCCGGCCCTGTCAATCAAGACAGAAGGGCGTGGAAATGAGGTGGGTGGTTGCAACGCCCCTCTGCTCCTAGAGGCTAATTTCCATATAATACAAGTTAAAATTACACGAAAATGGGGGCATACTTAAATTAAAGAAATGCAGAGTTAAATTCAGGTGACATTTTCACATGCATAATGTCAGCCTGTTTAATAGTGAAAATTGGGGTGACAGAAATCCTTTAAAGGAGCTGCAGGAGTTTTTGGCAAGTACTGGTTGTGTACTGCATGTAACCACAGTCTCCCGTGTTCTTCATATGTCTGGGCTGTGGGGTAGGATGACAGTGCAAACATCCAAACCCGGCAATGTTTTGCTAAAACCTGACAGATTTGGAAAGCTTTTGCAAGGAAGAGTAGGCAAAGACTGCCAATTCAAGATGTGCCATACAGATAGATTCCAAATCTATTCCAAAGGAATTTTAGTTTAAGGGTGTGCATATTTATGCAACAACATTATTTTAGTTTTTTTTTTGTTTTATTTTCCACCTTTAAAGATTTCATTTTGTTTTTCAATTGAATTGTACAAAATATAGGTGATGTTAAAGGTGGAAAAAGTTATGAAATGTTTCTTCTTTGTCTCATATTTTTATGACAAAAAACTAGCATTTTAACATGAGTGTGTATACTTTTTATATCTACTGTACACGCAATAAAAAAATAGCTTTTTAAATATACTACATTGAATCTCTGGTAGCGCCCCCTGCTGTTTATTCTACTAGCCCACCATTCAGAGGTGGACCAATATGCTCAGTAGTACTACCAGTGTAGATGCAAGTGAAGTGGTAAATTGATAAATGTGGGCCAGAAAACTACTAAATTGTTTGCCAGTACCAAAGTTCATGATTTGTTGTGACCTAAAGTTGAGTGTTTACCAGGAAGTTTTGGATGACTCAGTCCTCAGAGTAAAATTATCTGGAATAATAAAATTGTTCCAAGCCGTGCCATAATGTCTCTGGCCTATTTTTATTCCATGAAACATAGTTTGACACATAAAGATTAAACAGAGGTGAAATTGACCTTTGGAACTTTATCATTCATCGCTGGCTTACACAGCTCCACTGGAACTAACCGTCATTGCTGTCAGGCACTTCTATCAGGCAGTTCAGAAAGGCACATTATTCTATACAGGTATGTTTAGATGAATGAACAGAAGGTGCTATGTGTTAGGTGTAGATTTATAAGAGATCGCGTCATTTACTATCGTGGACATGTCCAACTACTAGTGATTTGTAAAGACAGATTAGTCATTTTCAACAATGATCCAATATCACTATTGCATGGTGGTTCTATAATTGATTGATGAAGACCATCTTTTTGGCAGCATATAGTAAAATCCATTTTGTGGAGCACAAAATGGATATGGTCGTCTGCATGAGGCTTTATCCCGACCACCAGTGTTCTGTCTACACTGTGCTCCTTGGAAAGGAGAGGGTTAAAACAACATATTAACAAGAGCCCAATAACAGCTTTATCTTTTAATTCCAGACAACACAGCTTAGAGGAAACTATACTGACCACTGCGCCCTCTCTGAGCACTAGATATTGATGATGGCCTATTCTAATCCTAGGATAGGCCATCATCAGTATCTGATCAGGGGGAGTCCGACACCCTGCACCCCCAACAATCAGCTGTTGGGGAGTTGCTCCGGCACTGGAAGTAAGTGCCGAAACTACACACCTCTGTCCATTGCGTAGTGGACAAAGCTGTCTACTGGACCACTGCTCCTGTTGTAATGATTGGAACAGTGCTGCAGTAACGAGTTCCATCCACGACACAATGGATGGAGCGTTGTCATTCTGGCACCAGAGCTAATCCAGAGCGGCTCTATTGGCGAAGGTGCGGGGTGCTTGTTACAAATCTTTTTTGTAACAAGTCATGCAGTTGTGTCAGTTGGACATGATAATGATGGGTTTTCTGCCTCTAGCAGAGATCTTGAAAATAGTGAAGAACTTGTTGAAGAATGTTGTCTACTGTGTGTATATACGTGAAAAGGACGTAAACTAACCTAAAACACAAGCTGCCTCATGTAAGAATATTTAATGTTACATACCCGCAATGGCTACAGAACCAAACACAGTTCACATGCCTCTTTATTTTGGCTCCTGACACCCCAATCTCATCCCTATTCTTGAAATGCAGGGGTGCAGGATTATGTCAAATCTGCGCACAGTACTAAGCCCAGCATTATTCTCGGGACAGCACTTAGATATGGCTTACTGTACATTTGTTGGGTCATTGATCCTGGAATCTATCCTGATCACTGTGTTTGGAGGCAGGGAGTTATTTTTTTGCTTTGTCTGAATCTACATTATATGGTAATAGAGTAAGGGTGTCTTCACAAGTGGCAGATTTTGGTGCAGAAAATTTCTGCAACTGAAAATCAGTTCCACTCATCTGAATGGAGTTGTTTTGGTGGGAAGTACATGGGTTCCTACAAGCACCATTCAGGTGAATGGAACTGATTTCTAGAAAAAAATCTGCCTCATGTGAAGGCATCCTAACCGTGATGGACTTGTGTTTGTGTGCTGTGCAGATAGATGCCATCTCACTTTCCAAAGTGGCAGTAGAGAAAATACAATTACCTATCTGTCATGCTCAGAGGACCGGCAAAGTGCACAACAATTACAGTAAGCTACCCTGCCTGTCATATGCTTTACAAATCCATATCAAGCTTTAAATTATAAAGTATTTGAACTGCTTGGTTTTTGAGACTCTTGGCAGAGTTAATTTAAAGAGAGCTTTCAAGTTTAAATTTCACTTTTTTATAGTTATGTCCATGGAGCTGTGTGAGGGGTAATTTTTTGTGGGACGATCTATAGTTTTTATTGATATTATTTTGGGGTGTGTATGACTTTTTGATCACTTTTTATTCAATTTATTGTGGGAGGTGAAGTGATGAAAAAACTGTGAATTGGCCATTTTGATTTTTTTTTCTGTTACGCCTTTCACTGTATGGGATAAGGTTTTTTTATATTTTAATAGTACAGGCATTTTCGCACATGGTGATGCCCATAGTGTTTATTTTTTTATTGTTTATTCATTTTGATTTTGGGGAAAGGGGGTGATTAGAATTTTTAGAATGTTTTAATATTTTTTTTAAGTTTTTATTTTTAATTTTTTTAGAGCCCCAAGTGGACCCCAACATGCAGTCATTAGATTGCAATTTGTATAGAGTGATGTAATTTTTTTCTATTACCCTATACATAGATCTCTATATTACAATTCAGTGCTGCTACCTGCTGGCCTGAATTGCAGTATAAAACTAATGAGCCTAAAAGCCTAGTACAAGCTCTGGATCATTATATCCGCTGTACTATTATTTCAGGAAGGGGTTAAATAAATGATGATAAATAAGTTGGGGTCAATGGCCCATCCTATGCCATGTGCATACCCCATTCCACCAAGCTCCCTTTTTGGAAATTATCAAGGGCAGCATAGAAACACTACTTGCATTTAAATTTGGGCTTCATTAAATGGGATAACTTATATTAGAGAAGATAAGAACTTTTGCAAATGTCATTACATGTAATCACAGTATAAATAAGTAGCTTGTGTTTTAGATTTGGTGATCATGCATGAAGTAGAGACTTATTTGAATCCAATGATGATTACCATCAATATCACAGATAAATTATAATCTATTTTTTATCTGGATGCTGCTCGTCATCATCTGCTTGCTCCTTATCTGCTTGCTCCTTATCATCATTTGCTTGCTCCTTATCATGATCTGCTTGCTCCTTATCATCATCTGCTTGCTTCTTATCATCATCTGCTTGCTCCTTATCATCATCTGCTTGCTCCTTATCATCATCTGCTTGCTCCTTATCTTCATCTGCTTGCTCCTTATCTTCATCTGCTTGCTCCTTATCATCATCTGCTTGCTCCTTATCATTATCTGCTTTGTCCTTATCATCATCTGACTCTGGTTCACTTTCAGACTGTTCTGACTTGTGAGATCCATCTTCTTTACCCGTTTCATAGTAACTTGTCTCATTTTCATCCATTGATTCTTCATTGTCCTTTTCCTTATTCTTTGTCAGGTCTTCACCATTATCTGGCTCCTGTTTGCCATCATCACTTTCATAGGCTTCCTCTTTTTCCTCTTTTTTGTCACCTACTTTTTGCTGATCTTTTCTTTTGGTCTTTTTTTCTTTCCTATTTTCCTGCTTTGAATTTTTACTTTCCTTGATAGTTCTAGTATTGTCTTTTTTACACTTTTCCTGTTTTCCTTTATTAGGTTCTTCTACTGAGCCTCCGTCATCACTGTTATCATCATTATGCACTTTTGCTTTGACATCTCTTACAGACTCTTTTTTGGCAGGTTTCTTTTTTCCTTTTGAAGCCTGTAGAGACAGTAAAAAGAAATTTATACATACGCTACACCTTAAATATGCTTATCAACATTTGCTATTTTTTGGTGTATGCAACCTTATTCAATTTAGCGTCAAATGCTAAAGGAAATTATTATTTTCCTCTATAATGTTACCTAGTTTAAAGGGGTCCAGGTTCAGAGCTGAACTCGGACATATCCCCTTCTTCCCCCACTCAGTTCCTCTGAGATGAGCATCTGAGCAGGGCAAGGGCTTTTTCTGGAGATCTGGTTACGTACCGAGCTCTCCATGGGTAAGCTAGGTGGAGGCTTTTAGAGCTGCTCTAGCCTATAAAATGGCCTGGGGCAGCGCTAAAGTCTGCCCACTGGTGCCGGTGACGTCACCGGGAACACTGCTATGCGGAAGCCTCCGCCAAGCATTGTAAAAATGCAAGCAAAAAAGCCCTTGCCCTGCGCGATACAGCACAGGGAAAGGGAGAGCATTGGAGCATGAAATGCTCCAATGCTCATGTCAGAGGGGCTGAGTGGGGGAAGAAGGGTGTATGTCCGAGTTCAGCTTTGAACCCGGACAAACCCTTTAACCTAAAGCGTTCTCTTGGGATTTACCTAAATATTTTCAGCTAACCTATGGAAGCGAGAGAGTTTCTGCAGTGCTTATCCTTCTATCGTGGCACTGATTTTGCAATCTCCGTTGTGAAGAGGTGACTCCCCGACTGACCGTAGGCTATTCCACTGAAGGCCCGACCAGATACGCTCTTGTGTCTTCCTGTTCAACTGCATAATGTACATGCAGCTGAATGGGAAGACACAGCAGCCCATCGGGTCGGAACTTCAGATGAAGCGCCTGCAGCCAGTCAGGTAGTCACATGATCTCATCTGAAATCGCTAAAATTATGGCACGATGGAAGAGTGAATACTGCCGAAACTTCCATCCACAGGTTATGTAAAAGAGAGAATTTAGGTAAAGCCGCTGAAAACCCCTTTGAGGGGGTTATCCTGGAAATGATATTCCAGACTTATCCTCAGGATAGGTCATCAGTATCAGATCTGCAGGCATGTAACACGCGGGCCCCCCGCTGATCAGCTGTTAGAAAAGGCCTTGAGAGCTGCAGCTTTTTCCTAGTTCACTGTACATCGGTCACATGGCCGAGTTGAAGCTCAGTCCCATTCAAGTCAATGTATGATGTACGGCCCTGTCCTTGGAAGCTGCCGGGAGCCTGCATCACTCACTAGAGCCCCAGCAACTCCCTGATACAGCTGATTGGCAGGGATACCATGACTTGGACCTCCACTGATGTGATAATGATGACCTATCCTGAGGATTTCATCATTATCTTTTCCAGGATAACCCCTTTAATAATGTATCTTCTGTCACTGATGTTAAAGGAAGCTAAGGCCTCTTTCACACTTGCGTTGTCCGGATCCGGCGTGTACTCCACTTGCCGGAATTACACGCCGGATCCGGAAAAACGCAAGTGTACTGAAAGCATTTGAAGACGGAACCGTCTTCCAAATGCGTTCAGTGTTACTATGGCACCCAGGACGCTATTAAAGTCCTGGTTGCCATAGTAGGAGCGGGGAGCGGGGGAGCAGTATACTTACAGTCCGTGCGGCTCCCGGGGCGCTCCAGAATGACGTCAGAGCGCCCCATGCGCATGGATGACGTGATCCATGTGATCACATGATCCATGCGCTTGGGGCGCCCTGACGTCACTCTGGAGCTCCCGGGGAGCCGCACGGACGGTAAGTACACTGCTCCCCCGCTCCCCGCTACACTTTACCATGGCTGCCAGGACTTTAGCGTCTTGGCAGCCATGGTAACCACTCTGAAAAAGCTAAATGTCGGCTCCGGCAATGCGCCGAAACGACGTTTAGCTATAGGCCGGATCCGGATCAATGCCTTTCAATGGGCATTAATTCCGGATCCGGCCTTGCGGCAAGTGTTCCGGATTTTTGGCCGGAGCAAAAAGCGCAGCATGCTGCGGTATTTTCTCCGGCCAAAAAACGTTCCGTTCCGGAACTGAAGACATCCTGATGCATCCTGATGCATCCTGAACGGATTTCTCTCCATTCAGAATGCATTAGGATAATCCTGATCAGGATTCTTCCGGCATAGAGCCCCGACGACGGAACTCTATGCCGGAAGACAAGAACGCAAGTGTGAAAGAGCCCTAAGTCAGATTTTAGGTCCTTAGATGGCCCTGAAAGGAAGAATGAGAAAAATTGGCTACTGCCTCATGGGATTGGTTTTGTTTCTCTGGATCAACACTGCAGGAGAGTAGGCCTAACTACTATAGATTGACATGTTCTTTTTCAATTGTATTATGTCACTATATTAAAAACAACTCTGGAAATCTATACTTTGTAAAGGCAATAATATACTTGCCAATAAGCACTACCTTTTCTGGATGCTGCATATCGTACCATCCTCTTGGGTATTTAGCAATGCTGTCCATATACCTCTCTGCCTTCACCCAGTCTTCATGCCACTTTTCAACTCGATACTGAGGCTCACACTTTGTGAGTCTGTCCCCAATGTTTTGGTTCTCTCTGGATACTTTCAGCAGTTCTTGTTCTCTTTTCTCTCTATTTAAACTGGAAAAAGGGAATGTTCAGAAATGATATGCAGATATAGCATACATTGAAATCTGATGTACTAATTATCAACATCAATGGAATTCATCATATCAGTCATAAAAGTCATAAATATTAGACCCTTGACACTAGTGTGAACAGAGCCTAAGCTTATAGTATGCTATAAAAGTCATTTTATCCGGCAGTAATAATAATCCATAAACTCTGATAATTGGGCTGTTGCTCATTCACAGTTATTGCCCCATGTAAATATGGCCAGTGATCAGCCCACAAACCAGCAAATGATTGTTTGCCATTGACTGCATCTTTTATGAGGGCATAAAAATCTGTGCTTGTTGGCAGCACATGGTCTCATGTATAAAGGGATGTGTTGCAAACGATGAAAAAACGGTATGAGTCTGAACAATCATGCTAACAGTCATTTGGTCTCATACAGTACCTATGATTGCTCCTTGTAAATGGAGCTAAACGAGCACTGATCACCGTTGCTGTTGATCACCACATATTACTGGCGGAAACTCTGCTATTGCAAATGGGGCCCATGTCTATCGGATGTAGCATGTGTTCAGTTACATTCCCATTGCAACAGTGAATATGAGGTCACCTCTCCTTGGCATGCAGAGTAAACTACTGAATTAAAGGGATTGTCTTGGACAACGTCAACTGTTGAAAGAACCACCGTTCCAGCGCCACAGCTCCTGTTCCTGCTGTTTCATGTTTCCGCCAGACCAGAAGTTATGAGGTTAAGTGAACGCTGTGGCAAATCACTTACTTCAGTGGTCACATGGGCAAGAATGGCTTGTTACTGTACAAAACCATCACATAGTGCAAAATATATGTATTATATAATTTGAAATATTTGGGCTAATAATAAAAAAATTTTAGAGCAATTAGAGCATTAGAGCAATTTTCCAAATGATTACTTAGTCCCCTTTCACACGGGCGAGAATTCCGTGTGGGTGCAATGCGTGAGGTGAACGCATTGCACCTGCACTGAATCTGGACCCATTCACTTCAATAGGGCTGTTCAGATGAGCGGTGATTTTCACGCATCACTTGTGCGTTGCGTGAAAATTGCAGCATGTTCTATATTCTGCGTTTTTTAACACAACGGAGGCCCCATAAAAATGAATGCAAGCAAGTGCGGATGCAGTGCGATTTTCACGCATGGTTGCTAGGAGATGATGTAAGTAAATTGATAAAAGTCAATTTACTGTATTATTTTCCCTTATAACATGGTTATAAGGGAAAATAATAGCATTCTTTTTTTTTTTTTTTTTTTTTTTTTTAAACAAAATTTTCTTTATTTTATTCAAAATAGATTCTCTTACATAACACTTTCACTGCATATCGCAGAGTTTTGAATAAAGTATACAGTTTACAATTTAAAATATCAGTCATAATGCAAAGACATCAGGGTATTATAATCTGTATGATATTTTTTGCAGAGAGAAAAGAAAATTATAAGTGAAAAAATAAAACAAGAACCTAACATTTAAACAAAAAAAAAAATCCCCTCCCTCCCTAACCCTCCCGCCTCAAGCTCAAGGATGTCTGATCTTTCAACCCCCTTCTCTTACTGTATTATCGCTACAGTATATTTCAATTATATGATGATGTAATATGCAATCCCTAGTTGCCTATTAACAATCTCCCTATGCTCCCTTTTAGTACCGCATTTGAATACCATTCTGTATATTTGAAAGATGCCATCAGCTCTCCGACATCTCCCCGTGAAAGGTGTTTTTCGATAAAAGTTTGCCATTTGCGAAAGAAACCCTTTGTCTTTTTTTCTTTTTGGTGTTCCGTGTCCAATTTATCTATATACATAAAATGTGACATCTGGGAAATTAGCTCACTAACTTGAGGGATACTTGGTTTAAGCCAATTATTTAAAAGACCACGGAGAGATGTCAAAAGAGCAACCTCCACTATCATCTTAGGTTTAGAGGCTTCGTCAAATATATGGAAAAGGAGCGTCTCAGGATTGTTAGATAAAGTTTCCCCCCATGTATTCCTGATCCAATCGGATACCTCTTTCCAATAGGTTTGGACATGCACACATTCCCAAACACAATGTAGCAAATCTGCTCGATCTGCATCACATTTCGGACATTTAGTTAAGTAATCTGTTTTAGGACTTTTTCTTAATATATTGAATGCATAGATTGCTGAATGTATAAGGCGGAAATGTGATTCTCTCCATCTCTCACAGGGCACTGCCCTACACACTCTCATCCATCCCATCAACACCTCTTCCACTGGCAAGGATTTTTTAAGTTTCCTCTCCCATTTCTTAAAAAGACCAGCAACCACCTTTTTGTCTGCAGACTCTCTCATATTGCTATATATGTGGGAAATAGAGTGTCTACTGTCCCCATGTGTTAATGAAAATGCTAGGGATTGATTTGTACATTCGTTAGAGACATCTAATAATCTCTGTTTACAAAAATGCATAAGTTGTTGGTAAGCTAAGAACTGGGATTTTTCAAGGCCATATCTGTCACATATCTCTGGGAATGTTAGATATCTTTTCTCAGACAAATGAAGCACATCTAAGAGTCTGTGTATTCCTTTGGACTTCCAAATCCTAAACATTTTGTTTTGAGCCCCTAAGGGGAACTCTGGATGTTTCCATAATTCCAGGTATCTAGAAGCCAGGAATGATTTCTTGGCTAGCTTACGTACTTCCTTCCATGTTACCATGGTGTCTCTTAATATCAATGAGTGTCTTAGATGAGATGGAAGTGCCCGTCTCCTAGTATGTAACAGATTTGACAATGGCCAACCACCAGCCAATTGCTGTTCCAGAGAGGTGTTTGAGTAGTGATGAGATCCGTGCATCCAATCCAAGCAATGTCTGAATAGACAAGCTAGATTATACCATCTTATATTTGGGATGTTCAGACCCCCTTGGTGTCTAGGCAACATTAGTTTAGATAGGGACACTCTAGGTTTTCTCCCAGACCATAAAAAGGATGTGAATATGGATTGTATACCTTTGATGTCAGAGTGTTTTAGAAGTAGCGGTAATGTTTGCATGGGGTACAAGAGCTTAGGGAAACATATCATTTTAATTAGGTGACTTCTGCCCGTTAGAGACAATGGCAGGTTTTTCCACCTCTCTAAATCGTTTTTTATTGCTTTGAATAGTGGTATGTAGTTCAGAGCATATAATGATTCAGGGGTTCTCCCTATTTTAATGCCCAAGTATTTAATATATGTAGTAGCCACTACTATTTGACTACATGACTCTGGTAGCTTAAATTTTGGCAAGGGAGGTCTCAATGTAAGTAGCATACATTTGTCCAGGTTTATTTTAAAACCTGACACCGGCCCAAAAGATGACAGCAGTTGTAACACTTTTTCAAGGTCCATCAACGGGTCAGCAAGAAAAATGAGTAGATCATCCGCAAATAATGATGTTCGCACTTCATTTTTCCCTACTTTTATACCCTGAAAAATATTCCCTTCCTCTAACAATCTGATCAGGGGCTCTAGAGCTATGTTAAACAATAAAGGCGAAAGAGGACATCCTTGACGTGTTCCTCTAGCTAAGTTAAAAGTTGTTGATAGGAATCCAGGAGTCGAGACTCTAGCTTTAGGATCACTATATAATGCTGAAATGAAGGTTCTGAATGGACCAAAAATCTGCATTTTGTCCATCACTTTGCCTAACCAATCCCATCTCACATTATCGAATGCCTTTTCCGCATCGAATGCAACTAACGAAGGCATAGTTGATTTATCAGTTTTTCCTCTCACTACATCTAGCACTGTGAGGACTTTGAGGATATTAGAAACCGCTGATCTATTTTTAATAAATCCCGACTGTGATGAGGATACCAAGTCAGGCATTATAAATGAGAGTCTGTCAGCCATTATTTTGGCGGCTAATTTCAGATCGACATTGATAAGTGAGATGGGACGGAACGACGATGGAAGCAGAACATCCCTTCCGGGCTTGGGAATCAATTTGATGTATGCTACATTATCAGATGAGGACATATTTGATCCCGTGAGGATACCGTTAAAAACTTTTGTGAGAGGTTCCACTATTTCTCCTGCCATCATTTTGTAAAACTCTATTGAGTACCCATCAGGACCTGGTGCTTTGTGTAATTTTGAGTTTTTAATTGCCCTCAAAACTTCTGAATCGGCAATAGGTGAGTTCAGAGCCTCTAGCTGGGTCTGCGATGGCGAAGGGAGATTAGTGCATTTCAGAAAGAACTCGGACATTGGGTCAATCGGTCCAGGATCCTCATATAATTTTGCATAAAAATCTCGTAAGACGGAAATTATCTTCTCTGGTTTTTGATGTATCTCGCCCCTAGAGTCAGCAATAGACGTTATATGGTGTTGTCGCTTAGCATTTTTCACTAATGACGCCAAAAGTCTACCTGACTTATTCCCTTCCCTAAAAAAATTTGGCCGCGGAGATTGACATATCAATTTTTGCTTTTCTTTCATACCATAACTCGTAGTTTTCCCTGGCTATTTTCCATTTTGCTCTATTTTGATCAGTGGGATTGGACATATAATCAGTATATGCTGAACGAAGCAGTTGACTATATTTTATCAATTCGTGTGCTACTTTTTTTTTGATTCCCTGTGTGTATGCCATAATACGACCTCTTAGCACCGCTTTAGCCGCATCCCAATAAATGGACGGTGAGTCCTGATAGGAACTGTTATCTCCCCTATATTCCCAGAACCAACCCCTAAGTAAATCTTCAAAATTCTCATCATGGTATAAAAATGATGGGAATCTCCATAGAATGTCTGAACCTCTAGGCTGTTGTTCTGCTATATTTATAGAGATGGGGGCATGATCAGATATGATTAAGTCATGGATCTTGGTACCTGTAATTCTACTGGATAGATTACTTGAGGTAAGAAGGTAGTCGATTCGTGACCACGAGTCATGGGGATTAGAGCAGAAAGTAAATTCCCTACTATCAGGATTCAAGAGCCGCCAGGAGTCTATCAACGCCGTATCCTCCACAAAGTTTACCAAAGCTCCTTCCATTATGGATAACTTTTCCCTGGATATCTTTGAGGATTTCCTGTCTTCCTTCAAGGAGTATACAGCGTTGAGGTCTCCGCCCACCACTTTTTTGGTAGATGCATCTTTGATAATGACCCCAGCCAAATTAGACAGGAAAGGCCTATTGTCTCCATTAGGAGCATATACGTTATAAATCGTAAGTTCATCCGCTCCCAGCGAAATTCTTGCCATGCACCATCTCCCCTCATCATCACACGACCGATCTAATACAACAGAGGACAAATTTTTGTGTACTAGTATTAAGACCCCCGCTTTGCGGTTGACCGCTGCAGAACCCAGCACAGTTCCCACCCATGCCTTCTTCATTCTGTCATAGTCCTCCTCTACCAGATGGGACTCCTGCAGAAGGGCTATATCTGCTCGGAGATTTTTCAGGTGTCTAAGTATCTTATTACGCTTTTGAGGGGAGCGTAGCCCCTTAACGTTCCAGGAGACTATTCTCATGGAGGTCTCCACCGAGCGTTAAGTTGCACACTGAAGCGGAAAAAGACAGACATCCATTTATCAAGAGCAAGTAGCTTTACCCAAATTCCCCCCAAAAACCAATAACAGAAAACAACATAACAAGTATTAACTTTAAGGGCTCTAGGCCCTATATATGACCCTAAAGGCCATTTTCTGTTTTTTTGAGCCTTCACTTTTTTCCCCATGTGCAAGCGAACGACCATAGCAGTAATATAGTATGATCGTTCTACTCCCCAGACCACCCTGTACATAGAGACATATTTCCATCAATCGACCCAGCAAAACATTGATTGCAGCTAGCTTACCGAGTCAGGCAAGTTATCATGGCAATTAGGTTATATGACCTGTTGTCGTAAGACTAAGTTATTGCATCACCATACTGCTATATTGCTGAAGTGCCCTACTGCTATGAAAGATCTGCCCCCCGAATTCGAGAGAACCGGGCCTTAACGAAATCACTCCCGGCCTCCCCCGTTTCAAGAGGCAGATCCCACAGTCTGTCCGTTATATCACTGTGCAGTTTGAGTTCCCTCATGACTCTATATAATACAATACATCCACTCGGCCTCAGATTAATCGTCGAATAAGTAAATCCTATTCATGATATGACAACCAGATATATTGGTATGGTGCATCCACCCTCCACAATCATAAAAACCGGGCCCCAGGGATTAAATGGAATTTGGTCATCCCCGTAAGAGCGAAATCGCCCCCGGTTTCACTCATATAGAAGGCTGATCCCCCAAACAAACATACCGGTAATGGCGCCTTTCAGTCCACACTTTATCTTGGATAAGCTCATCTTATCTCGCGCTGTTGACTCGAACCGGCTCGGCCTGTATATGAACGTTCATATGATCCCTGCATCGGCGGTTCATCTGTTAGTTCACTAGACCTCCCGTCTCGGTCACGATGTCGCGGCGATCTCTGCAGTCCCCGAGGAGATGACGCATTTCTTTCCAGGGAGCTGGACGCCTCCTCAGGTGAATGATATAGCGTGGAGGAAAATTCGCAAAGAAGCCGGGTAAATCAGAGCAAATCTGATGTTCTTGTTGTGTAGCTGGGTGCAAATCGGGGAAAAAGCTTTCCGCCTCCTAGAGACCTCCGCTGAGTAATCCCCAAACAACAGAATTTTTGCCCCTCTCAATATAATAGGGCCTTTGCGTGCTTTATACGCTCTGAGGATGAGTTCCTTATCCGAATAGTCCAGGTACCGCATGATTACCTGTCTAGGTCTGGTGGGCAGACGATCGTCGCTGCGGTTGTTCGGGCCCACTCTGTGTGCGCGTTCCACCTTGCAATGGCGCGAAATTCCCAGGATGCCGGGCAGTTCATTTTCACATATAGCCATTAGGTCTCCCACCGGAATCGACTCTTGTAGCCCCACCAGCCTCAGGTTGTTGCGTCTGGAGCGGTTTTCTAAGTCCTCCACCTTCTCGCCCAATCTTTTATTCTCTGTGAGAACTTTATGTAGCTTGTGCAGGATCGATTCTGCGGTGTCCTCCATCACTTGAATTCTGGACTCGGCCACATCAAGTCTGGCATCATGCTGCTGTACGGTGTCTTGTAACTGTTGCATCACATGAGTGACCGAAGTGGCTAGAGTTTCCCGCAGGTCTGGTGCTAGGTGAGTAGCTACCTCCACTGCGAGTGCTTTGTAGTCGAGATATTTTATCAGGGAGACCGTTGCAGCATTCCGTTCCTCATTCCCCTCTGTTAGTTGTCCAGCCTGGGGTTGGGTCCCGACCATCTCCGCTGCGTCCGGGGTCGGCGCCATGATGTTAGATGTCTCGTCCTGCTGCAGTGGCGACGAGATCACTCTGCTCTTCAGTTTTTTGCCCATGTTCACAAGGTAACGATCCATACAGAGTGATCGCACCCTATGATCTTCCTCCCTACTGCAGAAAGAAAGACGCACGGGCAGTTTGTAACGATCTGTGGTAGGTAGCTGGGGAGCTTCACTTCCAAGCGACTTCACATGGCGGCGCCGGAACCGGAAGTCCCCATAATAGCATTCTTAATACAGAATGCATACTAAAATGTGGCTTTAAGGGTTAAAAAAATAATAATAAAAATAACTCACCTCATCCAATTGATCTCGCAGCCAGCATCGTCTTCTTTCTTCTTCTTTTAAGACCTGCCAAAGGACCTTTGACGTAATCGCGCTCACCACGTGGTGAGCGCGGTGACGTCAGCGCAGGTCCTGCTGAATGAAGATAGAAGATTACGTCATCAAAGATCCTTTGGCAGGTCTTGAAAGAAGAAGAAAAAAGACGATGCCGGCTGCGAGAACAATTGGATGAGGTGAGTTAATTTTTTTACATTTTTTAACCCTTAGGCCTCTTTCACACGGGCGAGTATTCCGCGTGGATGCGATGCGTGAGGTGAACGCATTGCACCCGCACTGAATACCGACCCATTCACTTCTATGGGGCTGTTCACATGAGTGGTGATTTTCACGCATCACTTGTGCGTTGCGTGAAAAGTGCAGCATGCTCTATATTCTGCGTTTTTCCCCATAGAAGTGAATGGGGTTGCGTGAAAATCGCAAGCATCCACAAGTAAGTGCGGATGCGGTGCGATTTTCACGCACGGTTGCTAGGAGACGATCGGGATGGAGACCCGATCATTATTATTTTCCCTTATAACATGGTTATAAGGGAAAATAATAGCATTCTGAATACAGAATGCATAGTAAAATAGCGCTGGAGGGGTTAAAAAATAAATAAAAATAATTTAACTCACCTTAATCCACTTGATCGCGTAGCCGGCATCTCCTTCTGTCTCCTTTGCTGAACAGGACCTGTGGTGAGCATTAATTACAGGTAAAGGACCTGTGGTGACGTCACTCCGGTCATCACATGATACATCACCATGGTAATTAATGCTCACCACAGCTCCTGTTCAGCAAAGGAGACAGAAGGAGATGCTGGGCTACGCGATCAAGTGGATTAAGGTGAGTTAAATTATTTTTTTTTTAAATTTAACCCCTCCAGCGCTATTTTGCTATGCATTCTGTATTCAGAATGCTATTATTTTCCCTTATAACCATGTTATAAGGGAAAATAATACAATCTACAGAACACCGATCCCAAGCCCGAACTTCTGTGAAGAAGTTCGGGTTTGGGTACCAAACATGCGCGATTTTTCTCACGCGAGGAAAAATCGCGGGTGTTCCCGTAACGCACCCGCACATTTTCCCGCAACGCCACATTTTAGTAAGCATTCTGTATTAAGAATGCTATTATTATCCTTTATAAGCATGTTATAAGGGAAAATAATAAAATATACAGAACACCTAACCCAAACCCGAACTTCAGTGAAGAAGTCCAGGATCGGGTCTGGGTACCACAGTCAGGCTTTTATCAAGCGCGTGCAAAACGCATTGCACTCGTGCGATAAAAACTGAACATATAAACACAATCGCAGTCAAAACTGACTGAAATTGCGTACCTACTCGCACGATTTTCCCTGATTGCAGACGCAACGCATCCGGACCTAATCCGGACACGCTCGTCTACAAGGGGCCTTATAAATGCAAAAGACCATTTTGGAAAATTTATCAAGACTTGCACAATTCGTGCTTCAAAAATGTTCAAAATGAGGCTTTGAGACTTTTTGGACTTCTCTGGTTAAAAATGTTGAGACATTTTGGATTTTTATTCCACTCAATTTAGTTTTGAAAACTGAGTGGGAAAGTGGGCGTGGTTAGCCCGTTGAGCTGATTAAAGGGGTTGTCCACTTTTTATAAAGTGTTCAGGATAGGCCATCACTATCTGATTGGCAGAAACACCATACCCACGCCAATCAGCTGTTCAGCAATAGCTCTGGCACCAAAAGTAAACAGCTCAGTCAACTTCGCTGGAGGAAGCAGAGAGACTGACAGAGAGCGCGCTGCTGGGTTTCAAGTGATCTACTGTCTTAAAGGGGTATGCTGGTTAAATTAAGTTGACCCTTATCCACATGATAGAGAATAACTATTAGGACCAATGGTTGGTGTGTATAAAAATAAAAATAAAGATCTGTGTGTAAATGGCCATCTGACCAATGATTGCTCAAAAAATCTTTCAGATAATCTGTTGGTGTAATACAGCCCTTAGATTAGTGGAGGTACGACTATACTCAGCTATCTCTGGCTATCTCCACAGAGAATAAATGGAGTGGCACTGTACATGGTCCACATGTTCTATTCATTTCGGGTCCCCCATTCAGTTGGCAGTTAGCAGTCGGACCCCCACCAATCTAATAGCTATCCCCTATCTTCTGGATGGTGGATAACTTCATTTAAGGCCTCATGCACACGACCGTTGTGTGCATCCGTGGCCGTTGTGCCGTTTTCCAATTTTTTCGCGGACCCATTGACTTTCAATGGGTCCATGGAAAAATCGGAAAATGCACCGTTTTGCAGCCGAGACCGTAATCCGTGTATCCTGTCCGTCAAAAAAATATGACCTGTCCTATTTTTTTGACGAACAACGGTTCACGGACCCATTCAAGTCAATGGGTCCGTGAAAGAACACGGATGCACACAAGATTGGCATCCGTGTCCGTGATCCGTGGCCGTAGGTTACTTTAAGGCCTCATGCACACGACCGTTGTGTGCATCCGTGGCCGTTGTGCCGTTTTCCGTTTTTTTCCGCTGACCCATTGACTTTCAATGGGTCCGTGGAAAAATCTGAAAATGCACCGTTTTGCAGCCGAGACCGTGATCCGTGTATCCTGTCCGTCCAAAAAATATGACCTGTCCTATTTTTTTGACGGACAACGGTTCACGGACCCATTCAAGTCAATGGGTCCGTGAAAGAACACGGATGCACACAAGATTGGCATCCCTGTCCGTGATCCGTGGCTGTAGGTTACTTTAATACAGACGGATCCGAAGATCCGTCTGCATAAGGCCTCATGCACACGACCGTATTTTTTTGCGGTCCGCAAAAACGGGTTCCATTTTTCCGTGATCCGTGACCGTTTTTTCGTCCGTGGGTCTTCCTTGATTTTTGGAGGATCCACGGACATGAAAAAAAGTCGTTTTGGTGTCCGCCTGCCCGTGCGGAGCCAAACGGATCCGTCCTGAATTACAATGCAAGTCAATGGGGACGGATCCGTTTGACGTTGACACAATACGGTGCAATTTCAAACGGATCCGTCCCCCATTGACTTTCAATGTAAAGTCAGGAGTTAATATACCATAGGATCTGAGTTTTCTCCAATCCGATGGTATATTTTAACTTGAAGCGTCCCCATCACCATGGGAACGCCTCTAAGTTAGAATATACTGTCGGATATGAGTTAGATCGTGAAACTCAAATCCGACAGTATATTCTAACACAGAGGCGTTCCCATGGTGATGGGGACACTTCAGGTTAGAATATACTAAAATAACTGTGTACATGACTGCCCCCTGCTGCCTGGCCCCTGCAGCCCCCCCCCCCCCCCCTGTAGTTAACACATTGGTGGCCAGTGCGGCCGGCCCCCCCCTCCCTCCCCTGTAGTTAACTCGTTGGTGGCCAGTGGGCCCCCCCTCCCTCCCCTGTATTTAACTCGTTGGTGGCCAGTGCGGCCGGCCCCCCTCCCTCCCCTGTAGTTAACTCGTTGGTGGCCAGTGGGCCCCCCCTCCCTCCCCTGTAGTTAACTCGTTGGTGGCCAGTGGGCCCTCTCCCCTCCCTCCCCCTCCTAATTAAAATCTCCCCCCCTATCATTGGTGGCAGCGGAGAGTACCGATCGGAGTCCCAGTTTAATCGCTGGGGCTCCGATCGGTAACCATGACAACCAGGACGCTACTGCAGTCCCGGTTGCCATGGTTACTTAGCAATTTGTAGAAGCATTATACTTACCTGTGAGCTGCGATGTCTGCGTCCGGCCGGGAGCTCCTCCTACTGGTAAGTGACAGGTCATTAAGCAATGCGCCGCACAGACCTGTCACTTACCAGTAGGAGGAGCTCCCGGCCGGACGGAGACATCGCAAGTTTGCCTTGCAAATGATAGGAAAAAAACGGACGCGGACGCGGATGACAATCTTGTGTGCCTCCGTGTTTTTTCACGGACCCATTAACTTGAATGGGTCCGCGAACCGTTGTCCGTGAAAAAAATAGGACAGGTCATATTTTTTGGACGGACTGGAAACACGGATCACGGACGCGGATGACAAACAGTGCATTATCCGAGTTTTCAACGGACCCATTGAAAGTCAATAGGTCCACAGAAAATCACGGAAAACGGAACAAGGCACACGGAACACAACAACGGTCGTGTGCATGAGGCCTTAGGGAGCAGATTCTCCTGTGTTTCCATGTCCTGTGTATGGGCAGACAACATGGTACATGACTAGTCTCCACCAACCAGCTCAGAGAAAATGTAGAATTACAGATAGAGATTGCACAGTGGAAAACTGCCTAAAATGCCAGTAATAGTGTTATCCCTCGTGTACACAGATGACAGCTAAGGGTACTTTTTTCTTAGCGTTTTTCTTTTCCGGTGTTGAGTTCCGTCACAGGGGCTCAATACCGGAAAAAAAAATCAGTTTTATCCTAAAGCATTCTGAATGGAGAGCATTCCGTTCAGGATGCATCAGTTCAGTCCCTCTTACGTTTTTTGGCCGGAGAAAATAGCACAGCATGCTGCAGTTTTCTCTCCGGTCAAAGATCCTGAACACTTGCCGGAATGCCGGATTCAACATTAATTTCCATTGAAATGTATTAATGCCGGATCCGGTACTACGTTTTCTGGAAAACCGGATCCGGTTTCCCGATCTGCGCATGCGCAGACCTTTAAAAATGTGAAAAAAAAAAATACTGGATCCGTTTTTCCAGATGACAACCGGAAAGCCGGATCCGGTATTGCAATGCATTTGTCAGACTAATCCGCATCCGGATTTGTCTCACAAATGCATCCGTTTGCGTCCGGATTGCCGGAACTGCCAGCCGAAATCCTCTGCCGCAAGTGTGAAAGTACCCTTATTCAAAAAAATTACCCATAACAGCAGTTACACTTTAATGATAGGACCAAATTACGGCAATGCAGACTGCTGCAAAACTGGCTTCAAAAATTCCCCTCAAGATAAATAAATTATTCATTAACTACTCACCTTTTAGCTTCATAATTATTTTTGTTGTCAACTCTTCCTTTAGTTCTCATGATAGATGACATTTTCTCTAGCAGCAGACGGTTGTCCCTTTCAATGATTGTTAGTCGTTCCTCTTCAAGCTACGGGCATAGTGAGTATTTAGAAAGGATATTTAATGGACCATAAAATCCTGTATAGATGTGAAACCTAATCAACTAAAATCCTGAAACTTTAGTACTACTAGTGATGAGCGGCAAGAGCAATATTCGAATTTGCGATATTTCGCAAATATTTGGGCGAATATTCATCATATATTCGTGAATTTGAGAATTCGCGATTAATTTCTTGAGTGTGAAAATCGTCAATGCAATATGGGCGTATTGCGTGCGCAATACAGGAGTGGGTCACTGTTGCTACATTTTTCAAGCTGCTAGAAGTTTCCTGAAACCGGAGAAAATGGTTGGCACGGCAGAACATTACAATAGCTTTATATGCAGATAGAGTGCTCCAATATATTCGCGATTGCGAAAATCGGCAATTAATGATGCGCATAGTTTTGCGCAATACGTGCAACTTCACATTTTAGCAGGTCTGACTACATATTACTGATTGGTGCACTAAGTATTGTTGTGAACTTGTGACATCACAGCACTATGTCTGTTGCATGTATGTATGGACAGCAGAACCTATCACACTACCTAACACCCTGCACTGGAACCTATTAGCTACACTATATCATTATCTAACCTACACTGACTATCTCCCACTAACTATATGTATTATATATATAAGCTAAGTAACTAACTAACTAACTAACTATCTAATGTAATTAAACAGTAAAGCACCGAGCACAGCAATGACACTGCTGTCTCTCAGGACTCCATAAAACTACAGAAAATGGCTGCTGGGGAGGTTCTTATATAGTAAGGGGTAGGCAACTTTCCTATTGGTTGCTAGGGATGTTGCTAAGCTCAGACAAAGATATTGCAGCCTTCTCATTGGCCCACAAGCAAGAAGGGAGGTTACTGATGAGGAAAAAAATCTAGAATATTCGAAAATACGAATATACAGTATAGTACTATATTCTAAATCTTCGCGAGTTCTCGAAGTGGTTATATTCGCAATTAAAATTTGGGATTCGAATATTCACACCCAACACTAGTAACTACAGTCTTCTCTTAAACTCAGAGAAGTCCCAGACGTTGAGATTTATGGTTCTTTTGGCAGTCTCCAAACACTTAACAAGGGCTTTAGCTTTCTTGTTCCTGCAAAACAAGGTGACTACTGGACATTCCCTATTAGGTATCATTTAGGGGACCCTCTGTGTTTGACTCCCCACTATGAGCCAGAGTTTAGAGCTCCCACAAAGTTTAGCTCCCCAGTGTCAAGCTTGGGGGGTTCATGCAATACATGGTCGTCCATTCAGTTAAATGGGCAGAGTGTTGTTGGGAAATAGATAAAATGAAGTCATGGAAAATCTGATGGCTTCATTGAGAAATTCATTCTGTCCAGCTTTTATATGAGGAGGGTAATACAGGGATGACTGTCATCAGGCAACTTTCAGCTGTTATTGAAGTTAGGCTTTACGTTTCTGTTTCTGGTTGTTTATTGCATGTTGTGATTTGTCATTGCATGCATTCATTGGTAGCGCTAGTATATCTATGGATACAGCAATGACGTATTCTGTAGAGAATCTGAAAACAAATGAAACATCCTACAAAATGACAAAGCATGCAATATCCACATGAGCAGCAGTCCAGACTTGTCCTGCACTAATCTGGTCCATTCAATGCAGAATAATGCATCCATTGTTTTCTATAGGTCTGTACTGTAAGAGTGGTCATACATGTTAGTTGGACGCTCGTTTGGATGACAGCTATCCCTCCTGACATCCTTCCCACCATACACATGCACACTCAAGCACTGCTCTGTTAGTATCTACAGGGTACCTAGTTAGTACCATCCATAGTATTCCCAGTTTTAGAGATTGAATAGAATATATTTGAAAATTACCTTCAATTTCTTCAATTTTAGGTTGAGATGTACATATGTTTGTGGACTGTTTGTATCCACCATTGGTTTAGCTGACTGCACCTGTAATGCACAATTGTACGTCATTATCAATATCACTATTATGTAATAATTACATTTCCTAACAAAAGATCTTGGGTGAAAAGTCGCAAATTTTATTGCAAAGTCTTGTTTTTTGCCAAAATTTGCAACTCTTTGTTCTTTTCCAACACTCAACACTTTTGTAAAAAGCGAGTAAGTCATTGTGGTAGGCCGAGATGCTCCACAATTATTAAGAGGCATACACCTCTTAATAATTGTGGCACATGTCACCCAGCAATTAAGACCAGCATACAAAATGCTAGTCTTAATACTTTTCAGGTTTGGTCATATTTATGCAGAGTCTTTCTTTCACACTGTATATTCAGGAAATATTGCAGTTAATTCCTATATTACTTCTACTAATTTGTTAGATGGCAGTTTCTTAGCACTGACCACTAGTTGTCTTGTAAAGACAAATAGGTAACACTGGGAGGATTCAGATTCAGATACATGGGTCATACTTGCAGTTCTACTCTACTTGAAAGGGGCGATACAGTATATATAACAGTGAGCCCTCATAGGGATATCGTACCTACTAATGTCTACAGCATATGGAGAGTTTTCCTTGGTGAAGCATTCCTTCTAGGGAAGAATATCTCCAGCTTGAAGCCCTTGCAGTACCATATTATGGTACATAGTGTCCCATTGTCTTCATAAGTGGGACTATGTGTGCTGCCATACAACCTCCTGCTGTGTGCTTTACTAAAAATTTGTATAGATCACAGCAAGGAATATAAATAGGATGAAAACAAATATCAAATAATAGTTGTCTGTCAGCAACACATTGCTCTATGTAAACAGGGATGTGCTGGTGACAATATTTGTATGGGGATGAATGATCGTAGTAGCGATTGTTCATCCCCATACAGAGTGGATGACTGCTGCATGTAGATGCAGCTGAATGAGCGAGCAATGATTGAGAATGAATGGATAATTCAAAACATTGCCATAAGTATCACGCCATGTAAATGGATCCTTCCAAGTAATGATGCAAGATGTTGACAAAAGTTCAGTGTCAAAGTGGCCTTACACACATAGCCTTAAGATATGCTCTGTCTACATGTTGATACTTACACCTAATTATACAAATCCTCCAGGGTTGAACAGAAGTCCAATCTAATATAATGTATGGTAATATTTGTATTTTTTTTTAACTTATTGCCATAAACCCATGCAGGGGTATACACAGAAATCAAGGGGCCCCATAGCAAAGGTTAGAATTGCCCCCTCCCACACCCACTATAGAGATAGATAGAGATAGATAGATAGATAGATAGATAGATAGATAGATAGATAATATATACTAGATAGATAGATAGATAGATAGATAGATAGATAGATAGATAGATAATATATACTAGATAGATAGATAGATAGATAGATAGATAGATAGATAGATAGATAGATAGATAGATAGAGGTAGCAAAAAGGCAGCACTCTCAAGTAGAAAAAAGGAACAAAATGTATTCACCCATGCAGGACGTGATGTTTCGGCTCTATACTGGAGCCTTTCTTAAGCAACTAGTGATAGTGACCATGGCATATATAAATACAAAGGGCAGGTGCATATCATTATCAATCAATAAGTGTAAATATACAAATATGATATGCACCTGCACTATGTATTTATATATGCCATGGTCACTATCACTAGTTGCTTGAGAAAGGCTCCAGTATAGAGCCGAAACATCACGTCCTGCATGGGTGAATACATTTTGTTCCTTTTTCCTGCTTGAGAGTGCTGCCTTTTTGCTACCTTTGTATAATTTGGGCGATTGTCCTGTCCCATTGGGCTTGCACCTCGTCCTGCTTTTTGCTGTCTTGTGCTGCCATTTTTCTTCTTTAGATAGATAGATGTTGTCACGGACATTCCCGCGACAGGTGGCAGGAAATCGGTGAGACTGGCAACACGTGGTTTGATCTGACATGTTTTCCGTTTGGATCAAAATACATGTGTGTTGTTTCTGGTGCTTCTCACACCCTTCTTTCCCCAGGTGTGGCTATTAGGATCATTTAACTTTCTCTATTTATTGTTGTTTCTCCCACTATGCTGTGCGGTTTATAGCTTCTGTTGGAGTTGTGGATAGCTGATGTGTGGATCTCGGCTGAGTGCTGCCATAGCAACTTGAAGTTTAGTGTTTTCTTTCCCTTTTGTATTTTGTTTGGGTTATTTTGTGCGTCGCATTTCCCTGTCGTTTGTATTAAGGCCTGAGGGAGACTCCTGTTCGTCCTTCCTTTTGGAGGAACAGGTTGTCTCAGTCCTGACATTAGTACCAGGGTCCTATAGGGTGAGTTAGAACACTAGGTTTTCCGGTGTACAAACTCACCTACCTCTGGGGTCTGGTTATACTGGTAGTTAGTCAGGACTTTAATTAGGGTTTTACTAGGAGGTGTCATCTCTTTTCCCTAGTTTCCAGGCCTTATTTCCCCACCCTTTCCCTCCTATGTTCAGTGTGGTGTTTCCTTCCCACACCCGAACGTGACAGATGTTTATTGTAAGTTATTTAGTGCCATTCATTTTTTGTAATTGCTAAATAAATTATACTTTTATTGTTACCCATACAATGCACTGTACTGTATTGTATACTGTATACATATTTGTAGAAACCAGTACATTATGCAATGGAAGAACACTATTGTGGCTTTTAGTCAAATAAAATTCTTTCATTGACTATTGGCTGTAGTAGTAGCAATATAAGGTAAATATACAGGGTGTGTATGAGCACCAGAATGCTGAAGGCCCATCCTGTCAGAGGTCAATGGGAATCTGGGACTCCATAGAGCACAGCTGAGAGCCCATGATTCCATAGAGAAGAGCAGGGGCTCCTTACAGTGTCAGAAGGGGGTGAGAAGAAGCCTCAGAAAACGTGAGGAGCTGACCTGTGCCTCCACAGAGAAAGCCAGCATCATAAAAGGTAGCAGAGCCAAACCAGTAGGCCCCAGAGCAACCATGTGGTCTGCCTCCATTGATAGCAGGCTTCTGAATATATGACATTGTGCATCATGTGCTCTCACTAGTTTTGATATACAGTAATAACTTTATAGCTTTGTATATTCTATTCTGATCAGAGTAGCTGAGCATGGCATACTTCCATTTATGAATATGCACCCCCTCTACCCCCCATTCTGCAGTAATGTCTCCTGAGATTTCTGGCAGCACACTTCACTTCTTTACGAGGGTTTCTCAATGCTGTCATGATTTCTGTCACACAGCCTCCTGATGCAGCATGATCTTGTGAGAACTGGGACTTCTTGTGAGACCACGCTGTACCATTGCTTCAGACCGGAGTGATACGGCTCTGCTCTCTGTAGTGGTTGGGCTCTTGTCTGTGCTCTCTGTAGAAGTTGGGCTCCAGTCTGAGGGAGACGCCGTTCCTTCAGAAGCTATAGTTCAGCTTGGTTTTGCAAGAAGTCCCAGTTCTGTCGAGATCATACTGCATTAGGAGGCTGTATGACGGAAATCATCATAGCAAAGAAAAGAGGTGACTAGTCACAGCTCTGTTGCTAGTCACTTCAGATTGACATTTGTGGTGCCAGAAATCAGGGGACATTACTGCAGAACAAGGGTTGGGGGGGGGGGGGGGGGGCATTTCCATAAGTGAAAAGTATGTCATGCTCAGGGAAGCATGGCCTCCTAGAATATAAACATCTCACTTCTTTTGGATTAGTGACAGGTCCTCTTTAAACTACAATTTTATGCTTTGTGTAACCAAACAATGCATAATCCCCACTGCTCATTTGTTCAGTGCAAATTGTATGTTACTGAATGCTAAACTTGTAACTCTGCTATGTTTGCAGATACTGGCAAATGTGTTTGCAGTTCTAGTGTTGTTAAGCAACGTTGTATTCATTCACATATGCAGGCTGCTTTGAAGACTAAACTGTAGGCTTCTACCTGAAATTGGCCAAATCTATGTTACTCTCTCTCTATATATCTTCTCATACAAAAAAATAAAATCTCCAGCATATACTGTGTAAATTCTGAATTGCCTTCTGTTACATCCATGGTCAACATGACAGACCCAAAATAAGGGTGCCTCCATGCGTGGTAAAAAAAAATTTGTGAGAACATACACAGTGTGACACAGTGTGGGGTTGTGTCTGACAAGGCAGGTATTTTCCTCCCAGCATGTGCGGCTGGGCTGGTTTCCAGCCAGGTAAGGTCAAATACCGGACCAGAGTTTAAGTGCCGGTCTGGGTTTTGGCAGCACCTGGCTGTCCTTAAATAGGCAGCTGGGCTCAGCTGAAATGTCAGCTCAGCTCAGATGTCAGAGATGTTTCTGTTTTTGGGATCTGAGGCTTTGTGCCATGCAGAGGGCTGAGAGCCGCACGCTGGGGAAACAGGCCCCCTAAAGCCTGCTGTGGACTACTGCCAGCAAGGTGACTTGTGTTATATGAATTTTCCATTGTCCAGTGAGACTGGCGTGATTGCCGATATTTTTGGTTTCTGCATTTTTCAGGCATGGTTGTATGTCGTACATTAAACCAGCTGTATTACAACCAGCGCCCCACGACAACATGGAGGCTGTTGTAAAGGCCCTCATGGAGGCTAATCTGCAGCAGCGAGGCTAATGAGCAGCAGCAGGAGACTAACCAGTTGCTGCTACAACCTGTGATGGCTTTGCAGACAGCAGGAGCAACCACAAGCGTCCACGATGCCCGGAAAGCAGTCCATGCCGCGATTCCTAAGTTGACCCCCGCAGACAACATCGAAACCTACCTTGCGATGTACGAGAAAGTGGCCATCAGGGAAAAGCTACACTGTGACCAGTGGGCTGAGGTCGTCGCTCCATTCCTGGCATCCGATTCCCAGCAAGTGTATTTCGACTTGCCGGACGATCAAGCGGCCGACTACCAAAAAGTAAAGGGTGAGATTTTGGCAAGACTGGGGGTGAATGTGGCCGGGCCCAGCGGGTACATCAGTGGGGGTTTAAGCTGGCTGAGCCTGCGAGGACCCAGCATTATGACTTACTCCACCTCTTGCAAAAGTGTCTACAGCCTGATGTGCTGAGTACCACGGCTATGCTGGAAAGACTATTGGCTGATATGTTCTGGAGGGCTCTCCAGCACTGGATTGGCAAGGTGTCTCCTGGCAACGCCCTAGAACATTATACTACATAAATAATGAAGTGTTGCGAATTTTCCAAAGCAGAATGTCTCCATTTATTTCAATGAGGGTTGTAATCTTCACAGAAATCTCCAACATAATTTGCACCAAAATCTGCAACAAAACTGCACAAAAATCTGGACCAACATCTGCAACCAAATCTGCATGTGTGAAGGCGCCCTAATTGTCACCTAGCTTTCTCCAGAAGCCCTGTTATGCTTAGTTACACTGAAAAGGTGCATGTTATGTCCCCAGAGAGCTGTCATGTCAGCTATATTGGTTCACAATGAAATGCTGTATGTATTTGTGGTCTTAAAGGGCATCTGTCAGTAGATTTGTACCTATGAAACTGGCTGACCTGTTACATGTGCACTTGGCAGCTGAAGGCATCTGTGTTTGTCCCATGTTCCCATGTTCATATGTTTTAATATATGCAAATGAGCCTCTAGAAGCAAAGGGGGTGTTGCCGGTACACCTAGAGGCTCTGCTCTCTCTGCAACTGCTGTGCCCTCTCTGCTTTCAGATAGTGCGAGGCAGTAAAAACATGATCACACTTGGCACTGTCAATCAAAATGCAAAGGGCGCGGCAGTTGCAGAGAGAGCAGAGCCTTTAGGTGTAATGAAAACGCCCATGTTGCTCCTAGAGGTACATTTGCATATAGTAAAACTAAATTTTTCTCAGCAACTCGGGGCACATATGAACATGGGACCAACACAGATAACTTCAGCTGCCAAGTTCACATGTAACAAGTCAGCCAGTGTCATAGGTACAAATCTGCTGACAGATGTCCTTTACCAGCATCACAGAATATTTTGCAACCTGAGAGAAGAGAATATTTCAGGATGTATTAAGTCAATCAAAACACATGGAAAAAAGTTTCCTGCCTTGTTTTGCTCAGCACAGCAACAAAGTGAAAGCTGAATTAGTATATTAACGGCATTCCAATCAGCATGCCCAACAGTCCCTCCTGCCAGCTCACTGATCCAAGAAAACTATTTCACTACTGACACAATGCTGGGGGTAGTAGACGAAGCATGATTAGCATGATAATTACCTGCTTGTTTTCCAGGAAAACCTGTATTATCTCAACATAGGCTTTTAAACGGGAACTCTATTAAGGACACTGAGCGGGATATGCTATATATACACTGCTCAAAAAAATAAAGGGAACACAAAAATAACACATCCTAGATCTGAGTTAATTAAATATTCTTCTGAAATACTTTGTTCTTTACATAGTTGAATGTGCTGACAACAAAATCACACAAAAATAAAAAAAAATGGAAATCTCATTTTTCAACCTATGGAGGTCTGGATTTGGAGTCACACTCAAAATTAAAGTGGAAAAACACACTACAGGGTGATCCAACTTTGATGTAATGTCCTTAAAATAAGTCAAAATGAGGCTCAGTAGTGTGTGTGGCCTCCACGTGCCTGTATGACCTCCCTACAACGCCTGTGCATGCTCCTGATGAGGTGGCGGACGGTCTCCTGAGGGATCTCCTCCCAGACCTGGACTAAAGCATCTGCCAGCTCCTGGACAGTCTGTGGTGCAACGTGACGTTGGTGGATAGAGTGAGACATGATGTCCCAGATGTGCTCAATTGGATTCAGGTCTGGGGAACGGGCGGGCCAGTCCATAGCATCAATGCCTTCGTCTTGCAGGAACTGCTGACACACTCCAGCCACATGAGGTCTAGCATTGTCTTGCATTAGGAGGAACCCAGGGCCAACCGCACCAGCATATGGTCTCACAAGGGGTCTGAGGATCTCATCTCGGTACCTAATGGCAGTCAGGCTACCTCTGGTGAGCACATGGAGGGCTGTGCGGCCCTCCAAAGAAATGCCACCCCACACCATTACTGACCCAATGCCAAACCGGTCATGCTGGAGGATGTTGCAGGCAGCAGAACGTTCTCCACGGCGTCTCCAGACTCTGTCACGTCTGTCACATGTGCTCAGTGTGAACCTGCTTTCATCTGTAAAGAGCACAGGGCGCCAGTGGCGAATTTGACAATCTTGGTGTTCTCTGGCAAATGCCAAACGTCCTGCATGGTGTTGGGCTGTAAGCACAACCCCCACCTGTGGACGTCGGGCCCTCATATCACCCTCATGGAGTCTGTTTCTGACCGTTTGAGCAGACACATGCACATTTGTGGCCTGCTGGAGGTGATTTTGCAGGGCTCTGGCAGTGCTCCTCCTGTTCCTCCTTGCACAAAGGCGGAGGTAGCGGTCCTGCTGCTGGGTTGTTGCCCTCCTACGGCCTCCTCCACGTCTCCTGATGTACTGGCCTGTCTCCTGGTAGCGCCTCCATGCTCTGGACACTACGCTGACAGACACAGCAAACCTTCTTGCCACAGCTCGCATTGATGTGCCATCCTGGATAAGCTGCACTACCTGAGCCACTTGTGTGGGTTGTAGACTCCGTCTCATGCTACCACTAGAGTGAAAGCACCGCCAGCATTCAAAAGTGACCAAAACATAAGCCAGGAAGCATAGGAACTGAGAAGTGGTCTGTGGTCACCACCTGCAGAACCACTCCTTTATTGGGGGTGTCTTGCTAATTGCCTATAATTTCCACCTGTTGTCTATCCCATTTGCACAACAGCATGTGAAATTGATTGTCACTCAGTGTTGCTTCCTAAGTAGACAGTTTGATTTCACAGAAGTGTGATTGACTTGGAGTTACATTGTGTTGTTTAAGTGTTCCCTTTATTTTTTTGAGCAGTGTATATATATATATATATATATATATATATACACTCACCTAAAGAATTATTAGGAACACCTGTTCTATTTCTCATTAATGCAATTATCTAGTCAACCAATCACATGGCAGTTGCTTCAATGCATTTAGGGGTGTGGTCCTGGTCAAGACAATCTCCTGAACTCCAAACTGAATGTCAGAATGGGAAAGAAAGGTGATTTAAGCAATTTTGAGCGTGGCATGGTTGTTGGTGCCAGACGGGCTGGTCTGAGTATTTCACAATCTGCCCAGTTACTGGGATTTTCACACACAACCATTTCTAGGGTTAACAAAGAATTGTGTGAAAAGGGAAAAACATCCAGTATGCGGCAGTCCTGTGGGCAAAAATTCCTTGTGGATGCTAGAGGTCAGAGGAGAATGGGCCGACTGATTCAAGCTGATAGAAGAGCAACGTTGATTGAAATAACCACTCGTTACAACCGAGGTATGCAGCAAAGCATTTGTGAAGCCACAACACGCACAACCTTGAGGCGGATGGGCTACAACAGCAGAAGACCCCACCGGGTACCACTCATCTCCACTACAAATAGGAAAAAGAGGCTACAATTTGCACGAGCTCACCAAAATTGGACTGTTGAAGACTGGAAAAATGTTGCCTGGTCTGATGAGTCTCGATTTCTGTTGAGACATTCATATGGTAGAGTCCGAATTTGGTGTAAACAGAATGAGAACATGTATCCATCCTCTGATGGCTACTTCCAGCAGGATAATGCACCATGTCACAAAGCTCGAATCATTTCAAATTGGTTTCTTGAACATGACAATGAGTTCACTGTACTAAAATGGCCCCCACAGTCACCATATCTCAACCCAATAGAGCATCTTTGGGATGTGGTGGAACGGGAGCTTCGTGCCCTGGATGTGCATCCCTCAAATCTCCATCAACTGCAAGATGCTATCCTATCAATATGGGCCAACATTTCTAAAGAATGCTATCAGCACCTTGTTGAATCAATGCCACGTAGAATTAAGGCAGTTCTGAAGGCAAAAGGGGGTCCAACACCGTATTAGTATGGTGTTCCTAATAATTCTTTAGGTGAGTGTATATTAGTATTTTATATAAAAATGTCATAATACAGGCTCAGGAAAAAGTAACCCGCCTTTAGCGATAGTATGACAAGATGAACAAGCAAGTGGATTGTTTTCTTTTAATTACCCACAATTCACAAAAGATGCTGAAAGTGGTTCATGTATGAATCTTTGGGCACGTCAGATAATTTTGGTTGATACTGCTTGCAGTTCTCCAACAGTGATGCTGCAGATGAAAAAAATCTCCTGCTTTTTCCAACAAGATGGGACAACATGCGCGAGCCGGTCTGAAATGAAATGCGGTCTCCGGGTGCAGGCAGTTCCGAGAACAGCCCGATGAAGGCCCCCAGAGGCTGTTCTCGGAACTGCCTGCTCCAGGTGACCGCATTTCATTTCAGACCGGCTCGCGCACAAGCACAGGTAAGGACTTACCTGTGCATCACCGGACTTGTCAGTTAAGATGGCAGCTTGCATGTGTTCGCGGGCGAACACGGCGAACTGGCCATCACTGCTCACTGGCATCGGTTCATGAACTGCTTACAGAGGAGCGAACTGTGAGCAGGAGGTTAAGGCCACTACGTTCCCCAGACTTTTCCACATGCGATTTTTATCTGTGGGGAAATTTAACCCTTTCTACCCCAGAGGTTTTTTTGTGTTTTGCGCTCCCTGCCTTCCCAGAGCCAGAATGTTTTTATTTGTCTGTTCACATAGCCATATGAAGGCTTGTTTTTTGCAGGACAAGTTGTACTTTCCAACGCCACCATTTAATATTGAATATGATGTAGTGGGAAGCGGAAAACAAAATCCAAATGGGGTGAAATTGCAAAAAAAAAATAAAAGCTGTTCCACCTAGGGTTGTTTCGGGTATTGATACGATACCAGGATTTGTCTTTTATCGATATTAGGCTGTGCTACTGCACAGCCCAGTATCAGAGAATATGGATAGCGCTGCTCTCAGCGTGCACCATCTTCCCTCAGCAGCACAGGGGAGAAAGAAGCAGTCTCTCCCTCCCCCCTGTGCTGCTGCTGCTGCCGCTGCCTCTAATAAGAGCGTTGAGGAGGGGCAGGGCTGTGGCCATTGCACCACCAATGATAACTAACGTTTAATACATTACAAATGCAGGCGGCGGCAGAAACACATTGCCGGCACCCTGCCTCTGACAGGGCACTGTGATCCGTGGAAATTAACCCCTCAGGTGCCACACCTGAGGGGTTAGCTGATCGCAGCGCCCTGTCAGAGGTCGGGTGCCAGCAATGTGTTTCTGCCGCCGGCTGTATTTGTATATTAAACGTTAATTATCATTGGTGGCGGAGTGCACCCCCCCCCCAGTATTAAAAACATTGGTGGCAGTGGCCATAGAGACAGAGTCCCCTCACCTCCTCCCATTGGTGGCAGTGGCAGCTTCTCATCGGAGACCCAGCAGTGTGATCCTGGAGCTCCGATTGGTTACCATGGCAGCCAGGACGCAACTGAAGCCCTGGCTGCCATGGGCAGCTCCCTGCTGCTGTGTGTACTATGCAAAGGGCAGCAGGGTGAGTGTGAGATCCTATTTACCCTGACAGAGCTCTATTAGGGTGAATAGACAAGGGATTAAAAGATCCCAGGTTCTAGCCCCTAAGGGGGGAAATAGTAAATAAAAAGTAAAAAAAACAAACAAAAAAACTACTAAAAGTTTAAATCGCTCCTTTCCCAACTTTACATATAAAATATATAAACAATAAATAAAATATTACATATCGCCACGTCCGAAAAGTCCAAACTATTAAAATATCAAAAAATATCTCCTATGCGGTGAACGCTGTAAAAGAAAAAAATAGTATAGGACTGTTCGATTATGGGCTGGACGTTCCATAAAATGCTGAATGCACGTGGCTTTTTTTGGCATTTAATTTTTTTCGCGTGGTATCAAATGGTATCGAGTATCGCAATACTTTTTTATGCTTGCGAAACCGAATCAAAATTTTGGTATCGAAACAACCCTAATTGCACCACAGTTTTACGTTTTTTTTTATTTACGACGTTCAATGTGCGATAAAACTGACCAGTTACTCTTATTCTACATGTCAGTACCAATCCGGCGATACCTTATATGTTAGTTTTTCTTGCGTTTTGATAGTGATAAAATAATTTTAAAAAGTGGGAAAAAATCTGTTTTATTTTTTCGTCGCCATATTTTGACCCCTATAACTTTTTTGTGATTATGTGTACGGAGCTATGTGGGGGCGATCTGAACTTTTCATTGATACCATTCTGGGGTGTGTATGACTTTTTGATCACTTTTTATTTAATTTTTTTTGTAGAAAATGAGCGACCAAAAACTGTGAATCGGCCATTTTGACGCTTTTTTCCGTTTTGCTGTTTGCCGTATAGGGAATATATTTTTATACTATAAAAGCCTACTGAGCTTGGTGTTAGATATTTTCACATGGTCTCCAGGAGGTGGGGTTTGTCTGTATTGTGAGTCCATAATGCATATTTGTGGGTTTTTTTTTATGATGAAATAAAGGATGATTTGTTTTGGATGTGGTTTCATATTTGTGGCGATTTGTATCCTTTTTTTTTGTAACGACCTGGTATATGTCAAACGGAGGCATAAAACGTGATGTGAACCTACCCTTAGTGACTACCAATATGCCTTTCATGAGTCTCCTGTGCAGCGGAGAGCAGAGATTTGGCAGAATTGCCACTCTTTGCAGTTTAACCCCTTAGATGCAGAGGTCAATAGTGACCGTGGGATCTAAGTAGTTACAGAGGGAATGGATTCCTTCTGTTTGGTGAATGCTGTAAGAAAAAAGACGTTGCTGTGTTATGCTTATGCGCCACGAAATGACAACATAAAAAGTGATCAAAAAGTGTTATGTACCTCAAAATGATACCAATAAAAATTAACAAGTCGTCCTACAAAAATCAAGCCCTCACAAAGCTCCTTAGAAAGAAAACTAAAAAAGTTATGGATCTCGGGCTGCTTCGATGCCAAAACCTATTTCATTTTATTTTTTTAAATGTTTTTTTATTGTGCAAAAGCAGTCAAATGCAAAAAAATGAATTTGGTATCGCTGTAATTGTACTGACCAGGAGAATGAACTTATCATGTTACTTATGCTGAAAAATAAACGCCGCAAAATTTATAACGTATAAATTCAGTGGTAGTATTGCTGTTTTTCTTACCCCCCCTCCCAGAAAGAATTAATAAAAGTTAATCAGTAACTTATGTGTACCCCAAAATGGTGGCATTAGAAACTACAACTTGTGCCACAAAAAAACAAACCGTTCTTAGAAGGCGATGATGGAAAAAAAAAAAAAATCACTTGATCATTAAATCCCAAAACAGGCTGGTCACTAAGGGGTTAACAGATCACCTCAATTGCACATTTTGAGAATTTATGAATAGCTTTGAAACTGATCTCCTTGGTGTATCTTGTATATTGTCTCCACGGAGATAATGTACTGTTTATTTCAGGAACACAACACCATTGATGACCAGTTGGACTTGTCACAAAGTGATTTCAGAATGACAAACCAAAGCTGCAGGACATGACCACCATGTGTTCTCTGTAGCATCTATTGTCTAGAAAGAGACTTTCCCCAGGGCAGTCATCAATCCTTGTTGGCAACTGGTCTTATAAAAGGCATAAGCTTGACATCTAGGAAAATCTGAGTAATAGCATTTAAGAAAGAAAATGATCAGAAAATGGCCAAGAGGGCATTAGTGACTGCAAACTTTACGAAATATTTCAGAATGGATCATTGTAGCCTTTATTTTAAGTTGCATCAACCTACAATGGCCCACTGTGACCCAACAGTAAAATGAATTTACATTAGAAAATTAGAGAACGGCTTAAAGGAGTTGTCCAACATAATTAAAAAATGAATCATGGGCATCTTTGTGTAAGGGTACTTTCACACTTGCGGCAGAGGATTCCGGCAGGCAGTTCTGTCGCCGGAACTGCCTGCCGGATCCGGCAATCTGGACGCAAACTGATGGCATTTGTCAGACGGATCCGGATGCGGATTTGTCTGACAAATGCATTGAAATACCGGATCCGTCTCTCCGGTGTCATCCGGAAAAACGGATCCGGTATTTATTTTTTTCACAGATTTAAAGGTCTGCGCATGCATGGACCCGAAGAACGGATCCGTCAATGCAGCAATAAATGCACTAATAAATTTCAATGGAAATTAATGCCGGCATTCCGGCAAGTGTTCAGGATATTTGGCCGAAGAGAAAAATACAGCATGCTGCGGTATTTTCTCCGGCCCAAAAACATAAGAGGGACTGAACTGATGCATCCTGAACGGAATGCTCTCCATTCAGAATGCATTAGGATAAAACTGACCAGTTTTTTTCCGGTATTGAGCCCCTAGGACGGAACTCAACACCGGAAAACAAAAACGCTAGTGTGAAAGTACCCTTAAAGGGGTTGTCTCGTCTCACTGTAACTAAGGCGAGATCAGACACAGTTCCGACCACCAGCTGGCCGGGAAACAGCAGAGTGTTCCAGCATTCGCATTTTTAGTAGGTCCCATTGTGGTGCATGAGAGCTACATAGGAAACAGCATAGCTTGTTGTGCTGCGCTGCTTCCGTAGCTCTCATGCACCGCAATGGGAGCTACTGAAACAGTGAGCGCCAGAGTGCTCTGCTGTTCACCAGCTGGAAGATGAGACAACCCCTTTAAAGAAGAAACATTAATGGAGTTGTCCCATAAAAAATATTCTAAATTTTTTCAAACCAACTCCTGAATCTGACTAATTTTGTAATTGAATGTAGGTAAACATTTAGTATAGCTCTTGAGTTATTCAATAAAATGTATCTGCATAGCGCCACCTGTTGTTTGTTCTTTTCTCTGCTGAGGTGGACACACGTGCTCAGTTCCATCCTTCAACTGCCACCAGCCATATCTACTGTTAGAAGCTGTGACAATTACAGAGAGAGAGCTGCAGCAGGAAGGACCCCCCCAGAAAGGCACACCCCTGTGGTAAGACAAGAGCTGCAGCAGAAAGGACATGCCCCTGAGAAAGAACACACCCACTGAGCTGCCTGCTTGAAATAAATCTAGCAGAGCAATTGGAGAAATGAATGGGGGAGCTCTGCATCCATGTGAGGTACAGGGCTGGTTCCAGTTTTGTTAGAAAGAGATTGTCATGTACTACACAATGTCTGACTTTCATTCTTTTACATTAATCAAGGGATCACGTGTTTTAAAAAAAACCTCAATAACCTTCTAAAATGCCCTCTGTTCCAGGTGCTGCTGCTCTCAGTGGTTCTCACTGGATCGGAAGTGACGGGGACTTATTCTTGGTCATGAGACTCATTGGTCTCAGTGGTAATGTGTGCAAGAATGGCACATTACTATTGAGCCTTAGCAGTGTCGTGACATTTTTGCACACATGACCACTGGGGACATTGAATGGCTGTATCAGTCTTGTGACAAAGAACAGGTCCCCGCCTCTCCTGGTCTGGCAGAAACCATTGGGAGCTGGAAAAGAGGGAATTTTAAAAGGTGAGTGAGGTATCTTTTACCCTGTATTAACGGACGTCCCCTTGTGCACCTTAGGTAGGCAGGTTATAAAAAACAGTTTTTTGGGCTAATAGAGCCACAAGCAGGTTTAATAAGGCCAGCTAAGGATTCATGTTATTAGTACGGACAAGGGCATATGTTTAGGTTATAGGGTTAAAATCTCATGACAGAATCCCTTTAATTAAGCCGGACAACCCCTTTTAGACAGCAGTACAATGCTTGATACTTGTTCTTCCAACTAAAAGCTGATCATGCACATGGGGTAAATAACAGCCCAACTCAACAGCCTTTCCTGGCAATGACCTCATTCTTTTGTGAAATTAATAACTGACTACAATTTCAATTTCATGTTGAATCTTTATGGAGGAAGTCCACATCACAAAAGGGTGTGAGAAATGGGTTGGGTTTTGATCTTTTTCTCTTCTGGCTGTGTCTGGCATTTTTTGTGAAAAGTAAATTTTTGTAATAATATCAACTAGTGTTGAGCGAACTTGTGGTTTCAAGTTCGGCGTACAAGGTTCGGGTTATCTAAGAATTCCGTTATGGATTCCGCTACCATGGACCAAGTTATGGTCTGTGGTAGCGGAATCCATAACAGAATTCTTAGATAACCCGAACCTTGTACGCCGAACTTGAAACCACAAGTTCGCTCAACACTAATATCAACCAAAGTCACAATCAGATGTATGATCAGCTTTTAGTCTGACAACTGCTTTAAAAAAAGATATCTAGCCTTTTAAAATTCTGATTTGTATTTTTTAGACCACAGGTATAGTTATTGCACAGGACACTGCAGTTATCTGGTTCTCTTCACCTTCTGTGTGACATTTGGTAGAGTAGAGAGGAGAAAACTAAATACAATATAGTCTCTATGAGGCGTAACTGAATATATAGATATATGGTTGCTTGAGAAAGACCTAGTTAGGTCGAAACGTCGCACCACCTTGCTGTATATGGAATAAACCACCTTGGATTTATCACACTGACGAGTGCTGCAGATTTTTTGTATTCTGAATATATAGATAGGCAGTATCCTATATACAGGAATACGTTTGTTCTACAAAAAATTGTGTGTGAGTGGAACCCTAGGCTGTGATATGCAACTGAACACTGCCACTGCCTTTTTGTCTTTGTCTTGTTACTATACCACTCAGCCTCCCTGATGATCCACCCACTAATCAGCACAATCTATAGGATGAGGAGCTCTTGTGCTGTAGGGGCATAGCAGGAAGATTGCAGGGAAAGGTTCCTGAGGTATTGGAGTCTTCTTTTCGGGGCATTCACCTCGTTATTTACCACCTGGTAGAACAAGTGAATAGGGGTCCCTATCGTGTATTATAGGGCTATGTAGGCACTACTGTAGTTTAGCCTTGTGTACCAAATCCTCTGTAGGACAAACATATTTCTGTATATAGGATGCTACCTCCCTATATATCCTGAAAGGCCAATACCGCTCAATTGCAGCTATATTGTATCTATGAATTTTGCATTTTTAGATGTATTAAAAAAAAAGGTGAGAGCTTCCCCCAGAGCTTCACTGGGTTCAGAGTTTTCACCTAGGCAGGCCCTCTGATATGAGCATCAGAGCATTTCATGTTCCGATGTTCTCCCTTGCCCTGCGCTGTATCGCGCAGGTCAAGGGCTGTTTGTTTATACGTTTTACACTGCTAGGTGGAGGCTTTCACCTAGCAGTGTGCCTGGTGACGTCACCGTGTCACGGATGAAGTTAGCAGATAGCTGGAATATATAAATAAACAAGCGACTGGCTTGATCCCAAACTAAGGAGCTTATAGGTGAGCCCTATAAAACCCTAAGAGCTTTCCCTGACTGCTATGCACATGCAAGGGTCTGTATGGTAGACGATTGCATGCCCGCGTACCTAATACTGTGTGACACCTGAAAACCCTATAATAGTGAGGGGACACGACCACCGGCTCCCTGCACTTAATACGGACTGGGTCAGGGTCACCTAGAATCAAGCCAGCAAGAAAACACAATAAAGTAAAAGACTTATCTGAACAAACAGCAGAAGCAGCCTCCAGCAGTGAACACCTCATCCAGGAAGTAGTATAAACCGCAAAGTGAGGCAGTATGGGAGGGATTATAAAGGAAGACGATTAGTCGAAATAAGTGACACCTGGCAGAAGGAAAGGAGATGAGAAAGTGAAACCAAAACAAAGAACATCATACAAGAGGTAGAGAAGAACGTCTGCCAGATCTTCTCACAGAACTGGCGGTGACACAGCGGCACTAATGGGCTCACTGCTAGGCGGAAGCCTCTACCTAGCTTACCCATGGAGATCCCGGTAAGTCACCGGATCTCCAGAAAAAGCCTTTGCCTTGTGCAATTCAGTGCAGGGCAAAAAAGAGCATTGGAGCATGAAATTCTTTAGGCTTTCGTTCTCTCCTCTATGTTCCAGTATTCACATTGGAGTATATTAGTTTGTAGTATCCCAAGTCCCGTCAAGCATTTATATTATCAGTGAGACATATGCCGTCTATAGAGGTCAATGACCTTCTGGATGTCAGAGTTTCCTGTGTATACAGATGTGTAGCCTTAACTTGGATTTTTATGAGTTAAGTAAACAATGGCAAAAAACTTTTAATTGACTTTTTTACAGCTTTCCATAGAAACATAAAAAAAAAAAAGATTGGAAGCAGAAAAAGACCCCATTGTCCATCTAGTCTGCCCTTGTATTATCACTTATCTTAGGATAGACATATCCAACTAAAAGCTGATCATGCACATGGGGTAATAACAGCCCAACTCAACAGCCTCTCCTGGCAATGACCTCATTCTTTTGTGAAATGAATAACTGACTACAATTTGATGTCATGTTGAGTCTTTATGGCAGAAGTCCTCATCATAAAAGGGTGTGAGAAAAGGGTTGGGTTTTGCTTTTTTTTATCTTCTGGCTGTGTCTGGCATTTTTGTCATAGTAAATTTTTGTAATGATATCAATTAAGGTCACAATCAGATAGTTACATAGTTACATCTGCTGGTTGGTTGTTCCAAGCCTCAACTACTATTTTAGTGTAAAAATATTTCCTAACATTAGTCTTGATCTTCCTTCCAACTAATTTTAGATTGCGCCCCCTTGTTCTTGTGTTGTGTTGAAGAGAAAGCAGCGCTCGTGTGAGCACTGTGCTCTCTTCTCTGTTTACCTGTTCGCTGTCAACATTGCAGTGTAATTACAACTTTGGGGTTCCTATTCACTTCATTGGGATGGCTCGGTCCTATTCACTTGGAGCCCCATCCATCAGAGTCCTTCATTCGCTGTGGATGGATTGTGCATGGATGGATTGTGCATGTCCCTGCGCTCTCCCAGTGAATAGAGGCCACTGATGAATGGAACTCTCCATCAGCGGGCATTTTCAGAGTGCAGTGCCAGGAATCAGGTGAGCAGACCTCCAAGTGGACGTTGGCACTGATCGTTTCTTAACGCCTGTTACCAGGTGTATGTATGTGCTGTTCCCAGCATATGGGCAGCTAGTAATAGATAGTGGTCAACCCCTTTAATTATACTAGAACGTTTTCCATCCATGTATATTACACCCTATGTTCCTTTCTTTCCTCTAATAAATCGAACAGGCAATTGCTAGATAACTGCTTCTTGTTTGTACTTTTACTGAAACTAGTAAGACCTGGCAAGATATCAATGAAACACTTAAGAAACAAACCATTGAGATCCACTTCAACTTGAGCAGACAAAAGCAGAGATCTGCTCTCTACAAGAAATGCAAGGCATCATAGATGAGCGCATTCTGTCTCCATACTGCAACTTGCCATGCTTCACAACTGAAGTAATGGGTTAAAGGGTTTCTGTCACCAGAATTAAACCTATTAAACTAGCTGACATTAGCTAATGTCAGCTGAACCTAACTAGCCTATTCCTACTTTTATCTATGCCCCGGTTACTCCAGAAATATAACTTTTATAATATGCTAATTAGCCTCTAGGTGCAGAGGGGGGCATTGCTCCTGCTCCTAGAGGCTCCGTTCTCCCACCTCAGGCCACGCCCTGCTACACTAGATTGACAGGGCCAGGCAGCCTTCACCTCCAACTGCCGGCCCTGTGCACTGGGGAAATCTCCCGCCATTCAGTATTCGGCGCAAGCGCAGTGAGGAAGCTGCCAGCCGGTGAGCGCCCTTCACTCACTGCGCCTGCGCCGAATACTGAACGGGATGGCGCAGGCGCAAGATTTACATGGCAGACATCGCCAGCAGTAGGAGACCAACGATGCCTGGCCCTGTCAATCTAGTGTAGCAGGGAGAGGCCAGAGGTGGGAGAACAAAGCCTCTAGGAGCAGGAGCAATGCCCCCCCCCCCCCCCTGCTCTTAGAGGCTAATTAGATTATTATAAAAGTTATATTTCTGGAGTAATGGGGGCATAGATAAAAGTAGGAATAGACTAGTTAGGTTCAGCTGACATTAGCACATCGCTAATGTCAGCTAGTTTAATAGCGTTAATTCTGGTAACAGAAACCCTTTAAACCAAGAATTGTAGTCGGTGGCTTTTCTCCGACAGAGTATATTTCATACCAGCGATGCAAAGCCGATGTTCAGAATTTTTTATTAAATTCGTTTGGTCACAGCAGTAACATTTCAACCAATTAATATCTTATTACCAGTCCATAATACTGTGATGTCAAATTCCATCCATTTCATTTTAATTGATTTCTCCTTATCACGCCTGGAAATGAATTATTGTGAAAAAGACAAATAGAAGATATAGATTTTTTTGTATGTGATAAGTGGTGGCTGCTGACAGTTACATAATTCTAACATTTAGGGGGGATTTATCATTCCACTCCCCATGCTTTTGGTGTAGAAAAGCCGGTTTTGTGACTTTTTAAATTCCAGAGCAACTAAATTTAGGTACAACTATCTTTTTTTGCTGACTTCAGCAGCTTTCAAAAAGGGGCATGGCAATGTTGTAGGAGCTACAGGGCCTGGCATATTTAGCATCTTTTACACTAGTAACTGGCATATATGATTACTGAAATGTATGCCAGCTAAGAGCTGGAGTAGATTCCAGTCAGGTGTACGGACTGCCGGAGGAGGCATTTAATTTATGACGGTTATGATAAATCAGAGCCTTGATACTGATTTCAATTGAATTCATATAAAACAGTCCACAGGCTCCTTTTAAGTCTCAGTCCCTTGACATCATTGATAAAAGATATATGGGTCAAGTGAACAATGGTGGAGGAATTTGGGGTAAGATTTGTCCCTGCTCTTAATGTGTAGTGTAGCTTTCTGTAAAGTTTCAACTCTTAGGGCCCCTGTGCAAGAATAGTATATGGGCCCCTTGCTGGTTAACTAATTTATCAAGACTGCAGGGCTCATAATAATGCTTACTCCTGTCTATGACTTTCTAGTCAATCCTTCATATGATAAATCAGAATACCTTAGTAGATTTGAGCCAGATAACTCTTATGCCATTTATTCTCTTGTCGTATGGGCCCTGTTGCCTAAAGTGCCCACTATGTAGCCGCTCTGCACCAATGGCATGTCCTCTCCTGGCACAGTGTAAGATCCTCTCCTGGCACAGTGTAAGATCCTCTCCTGGCACAGTGTAAGATCCTCTCCTGGCACAGTGTAAGATCCTAGTCCTGGGGTACTTTGATGTAATTGGGTGCTTGTCTAAGGAATATTGAGAAACCCGGTTCTGGTAGAATGTGTATTAATATGCACATGCAAACTAGGGTCTTCCTTGGGCAAAACTATCTCATATATACCAGCGATTTCTGGTTATCAATCCAGGTCTTGTGAGTAGGTTTAAAATTAAAAGAAAGTAAATAGGAAGATATTTTTCACTCCACACTGGAATTACCTACATTGTAATGTAGACGGCGCTAGCAAAGGGGCCCAAATAAATGGTTCATACAACGTTCCATATGTCCCCGAAAAGTGAAACTTCAGCAAACTCAGACATGATATGAAGAAATGTAGGATAATACATTAGGCAATAGAGCAAGAATGAAATGCAGCATCCAATAAGGAAACTGAGAAGTTAAAGTATAACTGTCATATATATATATTTTGGAGTATTGGATTGTGGTGATTAATATCACCTTGGTGGCCCTATTTCAACTTTTCACTGTGTATTCAATTACCCCTTAATTCCACATTTTTGTTCCCTGTACTGCCTACTTTTACCTGTGCTTAAAACAGGGTTGCTAGGCATGGTCCGTCTATCTGTTGAAGGACGGAGCACGCAGAAGCAGGCTGCGTGCAAGGTCACATTACTGACAGCCAGGGACTGTAAGTAAATGATTAAAGCCAGGTCCTCCCCAGCAGCTGATAACAGTGCCTGGGCTGTGTGCACTTCTCCCTGTCCCTGCGCTTGGCAGACGCTCCCTCACTCAGCAGAACTGGAGAAGGCAGAGTTGAAGCAGCGCAGACCAGGGAAGGGAGATCTGCCGTCTGCTCAGTGTATAAATGAAAGCAACATGTGGTAAGAGGACCCCTTTGTGCTGCAGGAGATTAACCCTTTAGGGGGGAGGGCTCTGGTTACTGACACTTTTGGGGGGCTATTGTTACTGGCTAGTGAGGGCAGGCGGGATTAGCCTCAGGGTGAGGGCAGTGGCGGCCATTTTAACTGAATAGTGAGATTGCAGTTTTATGCAGACTGGTTGCTAAGGGCTGAATCTTATTAAATATGGGGTAAGTCAGTCTAATAGTAACTGATTCTGGAATATCATGTTATTAGTAACTACATATATGAAAATTGAAATTAGGGTCTAAATGTGACAGTTATCCTATAAGAATTTATTTAGGTTTATTTAAAATCCATGATAACACAAGACACACATAAACCATGTTATGTGTTATCATGATGTTCTTGCTCTATATGTGTAATTGGTTGGTTCCTTATTTTCTTCTGATATGTTAGTTACATACCTGAAATATGCACAGACCAAATTTTGGTAGCTTATTAAGATTTTTATTAGTAGCCAAGTAAATGAAAATAATTTATGAATACCTGAAAGAAGATGATGAATTGTATGGTATTAAATTTGACCTTGTAGCCCTCAGTAAGAACACTTAAGGAAATTCTCAGCTGCAGTCTTTCTTCTTTAATGAGTAACTAAACCTTTGACAAAATTTTTAATAAGATGTCCCTAATGCCCTAATAAAAGTTTTTCTAATATTCTTTATTAATGAATTTTGTATTTTTATTATACTTTTTCCTCCCTAAAGCGCACCATTACCTGTGCGCTTAAATTTTACATTTCTGTACACCGCTGACTGTGTAGTAATCAATGGGGCTGCAGTGCAGTGAGTACGAGCAGAAGAGCATATTGCTGCTCCTGACCGTGCCCCCCTGAGGTTTACTAACTCCTGGCATAGCACATGGGTACCCTGTACCCATGTACTATGCCAGGATTAGCTGAACGGAGCTGGCTCCTGCTTCTGCCTGCTCTGCTAAACTGAAAGAACTGCATGTCAGCTCTTAGATTAGCGAAGCAGGCAGAGGCAGGATCCCTCTCCACTCAACTAATCCTGGCATAGTACATGGGTACAGGGTAGCCATGTGCTATGCCAGGAGTTAGTAAACCTCCGGGGGGCACGGGCAGGAGCAGCAATATGCGCTCCTGCCCGCACGCACTGCAGCCCCATTCATAAAATGTCATCTTCGTACTCCGTACACTGCTGAGCGTTCAGCGGTGTACAGAAATGTCAGTTATAAACGCACAGGCAATGGTGCGCTATAGGTAGGGAAAAGTCTAGAAAAACTTTTATTAGGGCATTAGGGACATCTTATTAAAATTTTACTCAAAGGTTTAATTACTCTTTAAGAATTAATTCTACATACAATATAGACCTAATCTGTAGGTCTATATTCTTCATTACAATAGCAATGCAATAGCTACAGTATATGACAAGGTATGAAATGGAATAATACAAAGCTATGAGCACAGTCATATACTGTACTAAGACAGAAAAAAGCAAACACGTTATAATGCAAGTTGTGTATTTCTAACCTGTCCTCATACATACCTTCCTTTTATGCTCGTCATAGTAGGTTTTGTCCCATTTCTGTTGCAGGTATTTATTACCACATGGCAATATGGGTTGGTAGGCTCTGTGCATCTTCACTGTCAACCGCCTTCCCAGGCTACAAACCACTGAATGACTGAGCTTCTGAGGCTGGGGAGGAATACTGTGGAGACTACAGAGTGTTTGAGGCAGGTCATGTGCTGGTTGTCATGACATTGGTGTTAAGGAGAAAAGTGAATAGCTAATGGTAGACTTCCAAACATTGTGGCTGCAAATCAGCAAACAAAGTCTGAATATACCAGTCTGTCTCTATTAAATGACTGCATAATAACACAATGCTTCGGTATAAGCCTTGTTCTTATACTGTCACAGGTGAAGGATCCTGTTAGACTAAAGAGCAACCAGACCAACAAAAACACCCAAAACTCATTTCATATAGTTTGACAGGAGAATAAGTACATAGGTCACATCCCCGGAGGTAGTTCTGCTGTTCCACCTGCAAAATAAGTTTGCTTTCCAAATTGAAAAAGGACAGCCCTTGTTGTTGCTGTGTTGTCGGAACCTCTGATCAAACCTCTGATCAGGTCTCAAAGAACACCAGGGTTTTAGGAACCCTGGTTGGAAAACATGGCTGTAAAGGACTTTAATATCAGTAGCTACAGAAGGTCTTATTTGCCAATGTGCTGCGTCTGATCTTGAGAAATAGACTGCAGACGTCTATTTGTCAAACATCTACTATGGAGTCTTGAAGGAGTTTTCCTGGACTTTTATATTGATGACCTGTCCTCAGTATAGATCATAAATATCAGATCGTGGGGGTCCAACATCTGGCACCCCCCACTATTCAGCTGCCTTCATTAGTCATAGGCACCGGAAACTATACAGTGGACGGAGTCAGAAACAGAATACTCTGTCCACTGTGTAGTGGCTGTGTCAGGGCACTGCAGCTCAACTCCCATTCAAGTGAATGGGAGCTGAGCTACAGTACGCTGGCCCTGGAAACTACACAGTGAACAGAGCCTTTTGTCCACTGTATAGCTTCCGTCACTGTTGGCTGCCAGAAATGGCTCATCAGTGGAGGTGCTGGGTGTCGGACCTCCACAAATCTGAAATTGAAGACCTATTGTGAGGATAGGTCATCAAAATCTAAGTCCTGGGGGCGGGGCCAGTAGCCAAGATGGCTGAACGAGCCTGAGCAGAGCTCTGAGGCCGGCACAGCACTACAGGATAAATCCTGATCATCACCTGCCATTAGCAGCACAGCAGTCCCCCTGGAGGTGCCCTAATACTGCACAGAGGCTTCCGCACATCAGACTCACCTGGCAGAGGTCCGGAGGAAGCGACGCTAGCACCAGAAGCACGCACGGAAAGTGTGCTGAGGAGCGGACATATTCAGCACAGCTGTGCTGGTGACGAGGTGACAGGCATGGGAAAAGGACCCGGAGCGGGCAGAGAGAAGTGGAGAGAAAGAAGACGGGGTGCAGTTGAACTGCGTGCCGCCAACAGTTTTCCCGCCAGTCGGCCATCTTGCTGGCTCCTCGGCAGCACCAGGAAGGGGAAGGGGGCCCTGAGCAACGCAGACTGCAAGCACAGAGGGGACTCCAGATCCCCATAAAGAATAAGGGGCGACTAAGTCTTCTAACTCAATTGCCGGGTCTCTAACCCTACTGTAAGAGTGCAAGACAAATCCAAAGATAATCCCTGCACACTCCTCTGGCAGGCACTATTAAGATATATAAGCGCTGATAACAGCCCTGTCTAAAATATACTAACCCCTAAATCAAGATAATAATGGGGCCACAAAAAGCACAAAGTGCTGCAGATAAATTGAAAGACAACCAGATGAAACGTCGCGTTCTCCTTTACCGCATACTATACGCATACTAGGGCTAGCACTGCATCAGATACGAAAGCCCCTGCAACAGCTCCTGAGGAAGTTCATGAGGAACCCACCCTTAAGCAAGTAACAGCACAAGTCCTAGAAGCTATCACGGCCTGCAAGACTTCTCTTACAGGGAAATTGGATGAAGTCAAGATTGATCTAGGCCTCCTGCGCCAAGACATGCACAACTTGCGGGACTGTCACGAGGGTATCAAGAGCCACGTCTGACTCCGTTATACCCGGGGTCAGGAGGTCGCAGCGGGTGGCTGCGCCCTCTATATCTAAAGATCACGTTGTTTCTTAGTGATTGTTTTCTGTGTTTGCCTTGCTATCCTTTTTGTCTCAATCAGGGATCCGTAGCTTCTCCTCCTCAGCTGTTTCTTGTCTGCCACTCCCAACCTCCTTATATTCTCCCCTCACACTTCTCTAGTTGCCAGTTATAGAGCTTCCTGCCTGGACATCTATACTGACCCACTGGAGTTGTGAATCCTGGTTGTCGTTCCAGAGTGCTACCCTCCGGATCCCTGTTGGGCTTCTTGTTGTCTCCTGTTGTCGCCCACCTGGGATTATATGTTGAGTTTGTATTGTCTGTCCTTCCCTTGGTGTTTTCCTTTAGAGCTAGTGGTGCGGACTAGTGTTCCCACCGCCCTGTTCACTATCTAGGGCTCAGCTTAGGGAAAGCCAGGGCTTTAGGCACGTGATCGGCGTACGGGTGAGGAACCCGTCTAGGGACGTCAGGGCAGCCAGGTGCCAGCCGCTAGGTGAGTCAGGGGTCACCACCTTCCCTCTCACTTGGGCAGGGCCTTCCTTGTTCCCTCCCTCTGCGTCACGTATGTGATAGTCACGCCGACCGTGATAGGGACAGAGTCCAACACACTGAAGAACGCATATCACGTATAGAAGATGCCACGGCCTCTGTTCCTAGATCCATATCCGAGCTTAACACCAAAGCAGAACTATGGAAACAGAAAGCAGATGACTTGGAGAATAGACTTCGTAGAAACAATATAAGAATTATTATTATTATCTAATTGCCTGAAAGAGCAGAGGGCCATATACCGGATAAGTTTATAGAAAATTGGATAAAATAACTTTTCCCAGATGCAAACTTCTCCTCTGCCTTTGCAGTTGAAAGGGCTCATAGAGTGCCAGCTAGACCTCCACCACCTGGAGCCCCACCTCGACCCATGCTCGCAAGATTTCTTAATTGCAAAGATAGAGATAAAATATTGGCTCTAGCCAGAAGACGACAAGAAATTAAATATGACAACACTAGGGTATCCATTTTCCCAGACTTCTTCATGGAGCTGCAGAAACAAAGCGCCACCTTCATGGATGTCAAGTGGCGGCTGAGAGAGGCCAACATACCATACTCCATGGGATATCCTGCGAAACTACGAGTGGTAGACGGCGATAGAGCGGTTTTCTTCACCTCTCCCGGAGAAGTCTCTGAATGGCTGGCACTACGGCGCAGATCTCCAAGACGAGAAAGTCTCTGAAACCCTCTAAGGACTGGTCACTAGATGACGCCATTGGACTGGCTAGGCTAAGTTGACATGTTTCCAATATAATTAACTATAGCTTCTTGTTTACACCTTTATATGTAATAGCTAACTACCATGGGCCACCCTAGCTATACTTATATACTCAAATAGAGGTATCACAGTAGTTGCTGCAGCCGGCATGCCTCTGTCAAAACATCACCAATGACGGAGGCATCCCGGTTTTACTGGCCTAGAGTCTGGTATGAAAGAAGTTACACCAGATTTAACATCTATCCAACGAATAATATATTTTAAGGGATGACCGTTTGTATACCTAGTTTTTCTAATATTGATTTGTTTAAGGTTAACCAAACAAATTGGTTCTGCATCACTACAGCCATTGCGGTATGTCCAACTCCTGACACTAAATGTAGGCCCAGGATTCAATGGCTGAGTTGAAAATTCTTTCATGGAATGTCAGGGGATTAGGCACTCCACAAAAAAGATCAATGGTGCTTGCTTTTATTAGAAATTCCAGCCCACAAATACTGTGTCTCCAAGAGACACATCTTACATCTAATACATCTATAGCCTTAAAGAAGCCTTGGGTACAGTGGACCACACACTCCTACCATTCCTCTTCCTTAAGAGGGGTGTCACAGCTAGTACACAAACAATTAAGATGAGAGGCAAAAGACCTGGTCATTGACATGGAAGGCAGATATGTCTTTGTTCATGCTCTTATTGGCAATGTACAATATGTTTTACTAGGAGTCTACAACATCTATAGCCTTAAAGAAGCCTTGGGTACAGTGGACCACACACTCCTACCATTCCTCTTCCTTAAGGGGGGTGTCCCTGCTAGTACACAAACAATTAAGATGAGAGGCAAAAGACCTGGTCATTGACATGGAAGACAGATATGTCTTTGTTCATGCACTTATTGGCAATGTACAATATGTTTTACTAGGAGTCTACAACCCTCTCCCTGGTTCCCTACAGATTTTACAAAATAATCCAATTATATATCATTCATCAGACATATCTAACACCAACTAGGATGTATAAAATGGGCAGAGTTTCATCCACAGCATGCCCGCGGTGTGGGGAATTGGAGGCGGACTTCTGGCACATGATGTGGAGCTGCACCCCGATAGCTATGTTTTGGAGGGAGGTGACTGACCTTCTTTCCTCTTTATTGCTGGTACGTGTACCCTGCACTCCTGAGGTCTGCCTGCTAGGAATACTGAATGAAGATAATTGGGATCACTATATGACAATATTCCTGAGGGAATCCCTGTTTATAGCACGTAAATGTATTGCTCTGAGATGGTACAGCCCCAATACACCGAACTTGAACATGTGGAAATTACAGATAAATCAGATCCTACCATATGTAGTACTAGTATACAAACATGGCAACAAACCACAAAAGTTTGATAGAGTCTGGGGCCTGTGGTGTGGGGCAGCACAAACTATGTATTCAATCTCGAGATTGCGACAAGCCATATCAGCAGCTCGAGGAAACGTGGCTCATTCGGTTTAATGGGGACACCTGTACATATTAAAATTCACAATATGTCAATTGAAGAAACAGGGAGTGTGCAACATTGCAATGGCTGGTTAGAGAAACTGTTTAACCCTGCCATTTTTCACCTTAAGGACCAGGCCATTTTTTGCAAATCTGATGTGTCATGTGTCATTTTATGTGGTGATAACTTTAAAACGCTTTTACTTATCCAGGCCATTCTGAGATTGTTTTCTCGTCACATATCGTACTTCATGACAGTGGTAAAATTGAGTTTAAAAAAAATGGATTTTTACAAACTTTGTTAACCCTTTAGATGTTCCAGAAGAATTTATGGAAAATAGAGATAAAATTTCAAAATTTCACTTTTTTTGGGCAGATTTTCAATTTTAATCCATTTTTTCCATTTACAAAGCAAGGGTTAACAGCCAAACAAAACTCAATATTTATGGCCCTGATTCTGTAGTTTGCATAAACACCCCATATGTGGTCGTAAACGGCTGTATGGGCACACGGCATTGCGCAGAAGGAAAAGAATGCCATATGATTTTTGGGAGGCAGATTTTGCTGGACTGTTTTTTTGATCCCATGTGCCATTTGAAGCCCCCCTGATGCACCCCTAGAGTAGAAACTCCAAAAAAGTGACCCCATTTTGGAAACTACGGGATAAGGTGGCAGTTTTGTTGGTACTATTTTAGGGTACATATGATTTTTGGTTG